>NW_022196906.1:110016724-110022687 GCF_008632895.1 Mastomys coucha | reverse complement strand
TTGACATGACTGCCACTGCTTCCCCCCAGAACCCATTAACAATGAAAGCTCTGGAGATTTCACACAGGGCATCCCTGGCATTTGCTAGACAGCCAGTCTAGCCTACAGGGTGAGTTCAAGAACAGGACCAAACCCTGTCTCAAACAAAATAAAACCCCAAACCAAGAAACTAGGTGGACCATGCCCATACCTGTTGCTCACACACAAATGCACACACATGCATGTGTGCCTGTATTCATAAAGTGGTCTTGATGTATA
The DNA here is from genome assembly GCF_008632895.1 of Mastomys coucha. Taxonomy (NCBI): domain Eukaryota; kingdom Metazoa; phylum Chordata; class Mammalia; order Rodentia; family Muridae; genus Mastomys; species Mastomys coucha. Next base: position 110,022,429 of record NW_022196906.1, on the reverse strand, counting down.
CACACAGGAACATGAGCAGATCCTATTCTAATTATTTATCTGGGTCAAGTGATGGATCCAGAGCATCAATAGGGCTGTGTTTCTGATCTATCATCTCATCTCTGTGACCATACCTGGATCCCGGCATTACCAAGTCTCTCAGTGTCATAGCCACCATGTGCTATTCCAGTTTGATACTGTTCAGCCTCAGTTGTTAATGATGCAGCCAAGGTCATCTGAGAAAAGAGTCTGGATGAGGAATCATCTATAACACATTGGCCTGTGGCACGTCTGTGAAGGGTTGTCTTGATCACTCATTGATACAGGGAGGCCTAGCCCACTCTGGGTAGCACCATCCCTAGGCAGGAAATCCTGGTAGATATGAAAAGCTAATGTAGGATAAGCCTGTGAGTGAGCAACCCAGAGAGCATCATTCCTCCAGGATTCTACCACACTTCATTGGTTGTGAGTGAGTTCCCTGGGTAACTCTGCCAGGCCAGCCTTGAGTCCATGCCTTGAATTTTCTCAATGATGGCTTGTAACCTGGAAGTATAAAATGAAATAAACCCTTTATTTCCCTATGCTGATTTTGTTCAGAAAGCTTTCTCACAGCCACAGAGATGAGACCAGGACCGATTTGTCGCTGGGAGGTTTGTAAATTGATGCCTGTCAGAAACATCTTCAATTGTGTGACTGCCTGTAAAAGTGTATACCCCCTCAAAATTAGTATAGTTGTGAAGTTACAGAACTTGTTCAGCATAATTTCACTCCTATGCTGGTTAATTTTATGTCAACTTGACCAAGAGTAGGGTCGTCTGAGAGGACAGAACCCCAATACCACCATAACCTTACAATGCAAGACCATAGAGCATTCTCTTAATTAGTGATTGATCTTGGAGGGCCTAGCCTACTGTGGGTGGAGCCACCCCTGGGCTGGTGGTCCTGGGTTCTATTAAAAAGCAGGCTGAAAAAGCCATGGGAACAAGCATAAGCAACACTCCTCCGTGGCCTCTGTGTCAGCTCCTGTCTCCAGGTTCTTGTCCTGTTTGAGCTCCTGCCCTGACTTCTTTTGATGACAAGCAGTGTTGGGGAAGCATGGCCTACATAAGGCCTTTCCTGACTACATTGATTTGGTCATGGTGTTTCATTAAAGCAATAAAATCCTAACTGAAACAACCACTTTGTAGCCTATTTCCTAAATTCCTCTTTTGCTGAGTTAAGTTCATTTTAAATGATTAATGAGTTAAGTTAATATTAAATGATACTTCCACCTTGGTGGTGGAGTTGGGATACATCATTCAGAGTCAGGTTAAAAGAAAATACATGGAAACAGGGCACACTCAGATCTGTCTCGGGGTAACCTTCGAGAAGTCTCTTTGCCCTTTGCATTCCACAGGCTCCGAGGAGACTCCCTGACACTGGTGTATGGGATTGAGCCCTTGCCTGACAGTCTAAGGCCTGCCAGGGTCCTTAGCTCCCCAGTTCCCCACTTCTGAGGAATCCGAGTGTCCTTGCTGTCGCTCCAATGCTACAATCTCATATCTGCCTTCGCGCTTCCTCTCCTGTCTGCCTCAAGCTTCTCCTCTATAGCGATCGTGAAAATCCGTCGTCTGATTCACTGAGTTTATGATCAGGCATGAAACCTTGTAGGTGCTTCAAATCTCTTTATGGGGATTTAATAGTTAGAATGTATAGAACAGTCACAAGTCATTAGGTGACGGTTCTGGCATTCTTCATGACAAAAACTGATACACACTGTGAGGTTTATCTTTCAAAAAAAAATAATCCATTTGTTAAGTCGTTGATTTGTTGTGTGGAGTAGGGAAGCAGGTGTCCCAGGGAGTACACGTGAAGGACAACTTATAGGAGTCGCTTGGTTCCCTCCTTTCACCTTGTGGGTTCCGGGAATTGAACTCAGGCCGTTAGGCATGGCAGCAAGAACTTTTACCCACAGAACTATCTTGGCAGCACCAAGACTTAGCTTGCAAAGCTTCATTGTGACATTTTCTCTTTTTCCAGACTTTTTTTTTTTCAATTCTATGCACATGTGGACATGTACACATGATTGCAGGTGCCCACGGCAACCAGAAGATGGCGTCGGATCCCCTGGAGTTCCAGGAGGTTGTGAGCTGCCTGATATGAGTGCTGGGAACTGAGCCTGGGTCCTCTGCAAGAACAGTGTGCTCTCTTAACCCTTGAGCCATCTCTCTACCCCATTCTTGGGACATTCACGTGATTTTGTGATGATAAGATGAGATACTCATTGTAGAGGTGTTGTCTGTCTGTCTGTGCCACTTTAATAGCTCCTAACAATACCTGCTCCTAACAATAAAAAATAATGACCCTAACAATTTTTTATCACACCTCTACCATGTCAGACGAGTGGGACTGAGATGTACATACGGAGCTGCTGTTGGTAGCTTATGCTTGACACCCCAGCACTGCTGCCTAAATGGACGTCATAGGTGTTATGTTGAGTTTAAAAAGTTAGAACTCAGACTCCTCACGAAGCAAGTCAGCAGGTTAAACAGACCAATGATGAACTCGGAAGCTTAGCGATTGGGCTGTAAGGAGACCTTAGGGAAACTGGTGGGTTCAAGAAGCATCCAGTCTTTGTATAACTTGTCTATCTACATAGAAATCTCAAGATGGACCTTTATGACTCTTGTATGAGGTGGCCATGATGGTGTGTGGCTATAATCCCAGCACACATAGGCTGAGGCAAGTAAGTGGCGAGTTCTGGGCTACATGGTGAGACCCTACTTCAAAAACACAGAAACAAAACTTAAGGTGGTACCGCGCCTACAGCTCCACCACTCTGAAGTGTGAGGAGGGGATTCAGGGGCAGCCTCAGCTACATACCAAGTTCAAGTCTGGACCCCAAAGAAGTTCTGAACACCCAAAACACAAACATTAAAAAGTATATCTACATCTATATCTATATCTGTCTCTACTAGATTTTACACCTTTAGTGGAGACTCAAAACTGCACAGAAATTTGAAACCTAAAAAGTCAAGTTGTTTATGGAAAGCAATGAAAAAGAACCAAGTTTCATCTTACTTCGCCTGCTGAGGGAATGCAAAGCTGCTGGTACAGAGGCCCTCCACCCCTAGCAGACAACTGTCTAGGTGGCACTCAGCCTTGTTTCCCTGGCTGACAACTGACAGGCCCATGGAAATGACCTCTGCCATCTGTCTCAAAACACCTCAAAGACAGCCGAGCCTGTGACCCTGGAAAGAATACTTTGTTTTTCCTGTTTTGCTTCAGACACGGTCTCAGAATGTGATGAGGCCCGTCCTTCTCGAACCAGCTTTTCCTCTTCCCACCGTGCCTTCCCCCAGCAGCTCCGGAGCAGGTGTGTGCTGCTCAGACTGCGATTGTGGTTGTCAGGGACTGGCTCATTGCTGCTCGGCATCAGAGTACTCTGCTGATTTATTGTGCTTTCAGGTCTCATCACAGAGCCCAGGCTACCCTCAAATTCCCAACCATCTTCATCCCTCAGCCTTCAGAGTGGAGTGCTGGATTTGCAGGCACGCGCCACCAAGCCCTGCTGGAATTCTTACATTGAACACATGACAGTAATTGTGGCCTGAGGATGTCACTCAGTAAATACTGTGCTTGCCTTCAGAGATCATGAAGCCCTGGGGTTCAATCCCCAATACTGCATAAAACTAGGTGTGGTACACTCTCAGTATTCTGACTGTAGAGGCAGGACGATCAGGTTAGGACTGTTTATACTGCATTCAAGGCCAACTTCAGTATGAGACCTGGTTAAAAAAAAAAATCATATTTAGGCCAGCAAGTTAGTTTTTTTTCCTTTAAAAAATGAAACTAGGTAACTAGTCATAAAAAAATAAAGTCCAAACCATATTTCAAAATGATAGCTCAGACTGAGGGAATGTAGCTCAATTGGCAGAGGGTTTACCTATCATGCACAAAGCCCCGATTTGATTTCCTCCATTACTACAAAAACTGGGTATGGTGGCGTGTGATTGTAATCATGAGGGGGCCAGGAGGAAGGAGAGGCAAGAGTTCGAGGTCATCCCCAGCTACATAACAAATGTGAAGCTAGCCTGTGCTACCCAAGACCTTACATCCAAAGCAAACAAACAAGCAAACAAAACCGAGAGACTTCGCAGCCTATCAGTATTTACTTACAAAGCGCAAAGCAGAAGACATTCAGTATATGAGAAGGAACTAGAAATCTGAATTCCCTGGGAAAAGAGAGTTTGGTCTGAGCAGCCATAGGCAGTCAACGGCTGCCGGGGAAGGGGTGTCATATTGCTCAGTGGGCTAAGAAAGAACCCCCACCCACGCTCATGCAGGTACCCCTTATTCAATGCAATGGCGCACAGAGAGGGCAGAGGCAGAAAGCGTTCTGTGTGGGTGGGGGAAAGAGCTAGGAGAGGATAATGGGGGGTGGGGGTAAGATCAACGTGAGTTATGCAAGTATATGAACTTATGAATGGGCAAATAAGGAAGGAAAAACAGAACTTGGCAGGGTGGAAGTGGGAGGGGCAACGACCTCGGGTGTCAGAGGAGGAAAACATCGGGTAGGTGAGTCCCTGGAAGGCTTGCCTGAGAGACTGTCAGCTGATATCTAATCAGAGGGGAAGCGTGGCTCAGTGGATGGCACATCTGGGTGCACAGGCATGCCTCCCGCATGAAGTCATCAGGGGTCTGATGTGCTGTCTCCGCAGCTGCGGCCTGTTTATGAAAAATGGAGTTTTCGAGGCTTGGTTGGGCTTAGGCACAACCAAGAGCCTTCTCGGCTGCAGGAACGTGGGTTGTTCTTTACAAAGTCGCTCTTGTCCTCCAAAGCCAGTGTCCTGCTTCAGGCCTGGGCCTGGAATGCAGAGGCCTGACCTCTACGTTTTCTTCATTTCCTGTGGACCCGGCCACCGCCCTGTCTCAAGGGCAGCTTTGAAAACTATGCCTTCAGTTCATGGGGACTCAGGCACCTCATCAGAATGAGGAAGCCCAGACACAGAGGCAGAGTTTAGGGACTGGGAACAGAGAGAAATCAGCAAGAAGCAAGCTGTTACAGTGTAACTAACTCCTCCGGCTGCGCTTTCCACGTCCGCGATGCCCCTGAATAGCTCCAGGTTGCTTCTACTCTGAAGAGCTTCAACGGATTGGATCGACAGAAGGCTTTCCCCAAGTGGTTCTCTATCAGAAAAAACCAATTACTTGTTCCTGTCTTTTGTGTCCCTCAGGAGCATTCAGTCAAACCAGGACAAGAGGATATAAAAATTGATAAAAGCCTTTAATTACGTTTCTCCCTCTCAGCTCTCTTAGGAAAGCATGGTATATCTGGATTTTAAATTTGATGGGTTGCTCGGGGTATTTGAACTACTGTTAGTGCTTGAGAAAAATAAAACAAAGGCTTGAAATCTCTGGGGCATGAGGAGAGAGAGGGGCAGCAGGTAGGATCTGGAACTGGGCATCAAAACTATGCTCTGCTGAGAGTTCAAAGTCAGACTGAGCATTATAGTGAGCTCCAGGCTGGGCTGGGCCCAAGAAAACAAAGCAGGTGGGAGAAGTGTCTCAGTGTTTGCCGTGCACACCTGGAAAGTTGAGATCCTGATCCCAGCACCACACAAGGGTAAGACCTGCCTGCACCTCAGTGCTAAGCAGGAAGAGATGGGAGGCCCCAGAGGCTCGCTGGCCAGCCAGTCTAGTCAACAGTGAGCTCCAGGGTCAAAGAGACACCTTCTCTCAGAATC
>NW_022196906.1:110012130-110016115 GCF_008632895.1 Mastomys coucha | reverse complement strand
CAGTGAGCTCCAGGGTCAAAGAGATACCTTCTCTCAGAATCAGGGGAAGAAAGATGCAATAAGAATGGCTCTCTGGCCAGGCAGTGGAGGCGCAGACCTTTAGTCCTAGCACTTGGGAGGGAGACACAGGCAGATCCCTGTGAGTCCAAGACCAGCCTGTTCTGCAGAGTGAGTTCGAGGACATCCAGGGCTACATGGAGGAACCCTGACATAAAAAACAAAAACAAACAAAAGAATGGGCCTCATAGGCTTAGTCATCTGGGAGTGGCACTATTTGAGAAGGATTAGTTGTGGTCTTGTTGCTGTAGGTATGGTCTTGTTGGGGAAAATGTGTCACTGGGGATAGGCCTTGAGGTTTCAGAAGCCCATGCCAGGCTCAGTCACTATCTATCTATCTATCAATCAATCTATCTATCTATCTATCTATCTATCTATCTATCTATCCATCCATCCATCCATCCATCTATCCATCCATCCATCCATCTATCTACTCTCTCTCTCTTGGCCTATGGATCCAGATGTGTTCTTAGCAACTGCTCCAGCACTCAGCCTGCCTGCCTCCATGCTCCCTGCTACAATGTTTCCTGCTATGATGATAATGGAAACTGTGAGCAAGCCTCTAGTTAAATGATTTCCTTTATAAGAGCTGCCTTGGCCATGGTGTCTCTTCGCAGCGATAGAACCCTGACTTCTTAAGACAGATGGCTTAGTGGGTAAAGACACTTGCCACCAAGACGAAAGACCTGAATTCAACCTCTGGGGTCCACACGATGGAAGGAAAGAACAGATTCCCACTTGTTGTTCTTTGACCTACACACATACACACCCCATGCAAAATAAATGCATCTGAATGATGGAGAGCAACTGAAGAAGACACCAGACAGCTTTCTTTGATCTTCTGTGCATTCCGTGCACAGTGCAGTTGTGAGAGCCTCCATCCTCCTCCACCCCTCTCTCTCTCTGTCTTCATCTTAGAATTCCTTCTCTCTTCCTTTCTTCTGTGGTCTGAGCACTAAGGAGGTGTTTCCTGCCTGTCTGCCCCTCCTTGATCTCTGCAGTTTCCTAAGCAACAGGAAGGATGGCTAAGGTGGGAATGTGAAAGGCTGAGGAATTCTCTTTGTAGCTACAGTAAGAGTCAGAGCCCAGAGACCTTCCTCCATGACACTCTTGGCTTCAAACACGAGATGCAGGTCTTGGGGACCTTTCCCCATGGCACTCTGTAAAGGGTGGGATCAGGGAGGTAGCTCAGTGACAGGCAGAAGTTTTACTAGAATGTGTGAGACCCCACCTTCCAGCTGCAGTACCACAAAGGAGAAGACAAACAACAAGAAGAATTGCATTTTAAGTCTGAAAACAAAGTACCTCCCCGAATATCCCCAAAGGGAAAAATCCTGAGTCTTGACAGTGAGACCCGCCATGTTTACCGAACCAAGGATGCCTGGCTGGTGCTGTTGGGTTGGGGACCAACCCTTGTGAGCACACCTGCACTCTGATTTCTGCTCTATCTTCTGTTGCCTTTAACACTCAAAACACCTTGTTAATACTTGAAGCATTTTGGGAATGCTAGAGTTTCTTTTCTTTTTTTTAATATTTTCTTTTGGGTTTAAGTGTGTGTGAGCATGCGTTTCTCTCTCTCTCTCTCTCTCTCTCTCTCTCTCTCTCTCTCTCTCTCTCTCTCTCTGTGTGTGTGTGTGTGTGTGTGTGTGTGTGTGTGTGTGTGTCCTGAGACCATGAGGATATTAGAGAAAGAGGGAAGGTAGAAGGCTGAGAATGGGGTGTGAGAGGGCACCACAGAGCAGTGAGGATGCCCAGGACTATACAGTGTGGGGTGAGAGTCTGACGCTGGGTTCAAAGCCTGTCTCCTCTCCTAGCACGCTGTATAACCTCATTGTTCTGGAAAACTCCCCAGGACTGATATAACAAGTTGGCATGTAGGAGAGGACCATCACACTGGCTGTGTGTCTCAGGCCTGGAAGGCTGAGAACCGGGAAGATTTCCCAGTCAAGGAAGTATGACACCTCAGGGGTCCCAGCATAGCTGAAGGCCTGGGGGATTCCTTGAACCACTGGTCCCCAGTCTACACTGGAAGACTGGAGAAGCTGGACTCCGATATCAGGGAACAGGGGCATTAGAATGGAGGAGTGAAGACAGGGTGGCAGCCCTGCTGGTCTCCCAGGCCTCTACTTCTCTACTTCTTCCATTGTCAGGTCATCCTGTCCCTTTGATGAGTCCCTCCTGGAAGTGCCGCCATGGACACACCCAGCGGGAACCTCTGAGTTCATTGCAGAATCAATTAAGTTGGCATTGGGCTACTTACTGGAGGCTTAAGAGATAGAAAATTCTTAGCAAATAGAAGATGGAAAATTGGAAACATTCAGCAAGTCCTAACTGTTAACATGATACTATCCACCTCCAGCACCATCCCTGGAAAGTCTTAGTCCAGACTCTTCTAGAAGATCTGCTGAGAGCTCAGGTTTCCATTAATCCTCTCTTAGTGTCCAGGCAGCATATGTATAACTTCCCTTTGGAATATTCCAGTAACCCAGCAGCCTCATGGTGTTTCTTCCGAAGTGAGACCTTCTCTAGAGTTTTCCACGCTAGCGAGTGTTCTCACCATCCGACTGAGAGCCCCAGGGTCTCACCATCCAGCTGAGAGCCTCGGGATCCCTGGGCTCTTCACCATCCCTTCTCTCCCTCTGTCCCATCAGCACACCATCCAGACCTGGGTATCTAACCTTCTAAAGATCACTATATCTCAGCCAGGTAGGATATCTATAACCCCAGCCCTCAAGAGACAGAAGCAAAAGGATCTAAAAGAGCCATGGCTCTCAGAGCAAGCCCTCACTGTGAGATCTCCCAACACCAGAATCCCTAAGATCTCTGTGCCACCGATTCGGCCAGGCACTAGCTCACTCTCCCCACCCTTGGTTATCCTAGGGACCTTCTAACTCACTTTTCTACCACCAAACTTCTCTCCATGAGACAGCAAGATGGACCTTTCTAAAAAGCGCACCCTGCTCGGGCTAGACACTTATGAACAGCTGTCAACTGCTCAGAGGGTAAAACCCAAGTTCCCAACCTTGACTTTCAGAATGATCTGTACATCTGTCTAGCCATCCCCTGCCTCTACACTCAGCTAGTTCTTGACTTCCTGTGGCTTTGGGAGAAATCCCCAGCTGCTCTCTGGTGAGTCCCGGTCTTGCATAGGTATTGTTCCTGGTGCAAAAGTCACCGCACTCACACTTCTCTGTCTCCTTTCCTCTCTTTACCCATCTTTCCTCCATTCTCTCCCAATGACCTTCAAGTCCTGGCTTCATTGTGGAGTTGTAGAGAACTTTCCCTGTTTCCATCACCATGCAGGCTGAAAGACTCCATTCCTCTCTGACCCTTTGATTTCCCCTCAGCGGCCTTGGACTTTGACTTCTTGGTCTCCTGAACTGTATCCCTGCCCTCTCTCCCTCCCTCCCTCCTTCCCTCCCTCCTTCCCTCTCTCTCTTTCTCTCTCTCTTTCTCTCTCTCTCTCTCTCTCTGTGTGTGTGTGTGTGTGTATTGTAAGGGGGAGTATGTCTTTCTGTCTTATGGAAAACCTAAGACTGGAAGTTTTTCATATTTACTGATGTACTGATGACAGAAGAAAGACAAATGTGAGCATATCTAGACAATGCCTCTCTTTTCAAGGTGGTGAACTATTTTTCTGGGTAGAGTAAGATATGACAGTGGCTTTTAGTAAAGAACAGGATTCCCAGTCTATAAAGTCTGTACTGGACCTACTCAGCTCTAATCCGTGATGACGCAGTCAGAGATGGAGAGCATACACGTGAGCCGGGCCAAGGAATGCAGCTCAGTGGCTAGAGTGCCTGTCTAGTACGTAGGACCCTGTGGTTTAGTCCTGACACTACATACCTGAAGCATAGGGTACACGCTTCTACTCCCAGCACTAGGCATCCAGAGGCAGGAGGATCAGAAGTACAAGGTCATCCTTGGC
>NW_022196906.1:110010359-110012120 GCF_008632895.1 Mastomys coucha | reverse complement strand
AAAAAAAAAAAAAAAAAAAAGTCCAAAGCCAGCCAAGCTATATATCAGAGCCTGAGTCAAAAACAACAGAAACAAAACAAAGCAAACAAACAAACAAAAAACAAGCAGGATGGAAAGAAGAGGACAGAGGGGAGGGTCTGGGAAGTTGGGGGAGGGGAACCATATTCAGAATATACGGTAATAATCTGTTTTCAATTAAAAACATAAGTAAGCAAAAAAGAAAAGTACTTACTCATAGGCAAAAAGTGGAAGATAAGAAAACCTCCATCCCCCTGCAGGGGATTAACACATTTAGGGTATCCCACCCCACCCCAAGTTCCCTTCTCTTATGTATATGACTAAATTGTCAGATACACCAGAAGAGAGCATCAGATCCCATTACAGATGGTTGTGAACCACCATGTGATTGCTGGGAATTGAACTCAGGATCTCTAGAAGGGCAGTCAGTGTGCTCTTAACCACCGAGAGCCATCTTTCCAGCCCCTCATAGTGCTCTTACAAGACGACACAGGAAGGGGGTCTCAGAGGTCCCGCCTCCGCTCCTGCCCCTTGCTCTTTTCTGTTGCCCTCTGGTTCTCAGCGTTTCCTGGCTGCCCTGGTCCTGCCCCGTGCCCTGCTGGCTTCCCTCAAGCCAAAGGGATTCACTGTCAGTTCCCTCCATAGTCCTGCGAGAGAATTGTCCTGAAAATTTTTCTTGCATTGTGCCACTGGCTGCCTGCCGGAACATTGGAGAACTGAGACTATCCTTCCTGAATACCATTACCACTTTGGAATCTGAAGATGCTGCTGTCTGCATCACAGAGGCCAGTGAAGCTGGACAGAGCAACACTTTAATCTTGTCCCAGAGGTGGTTGCACAGCCCCAGTCACCAGATCGCCCCCATTTTATTTTCTCATGACCAATCTTCAAAGACTTCACACTTCACAGCACAGCCCAAGATACCACAACGGGCTAGGATGCTGCCAAGCCCCTGCTGTCCCTTCTAGCCCCTGAACTCTAGCTCCATGGAACTCTAGAAAGTAAAACAATGCCAACACTTCAAGCAAATGCGAGAAAACCTAGGCTTTTCTTTGGCTCTTATTTGCTTGTTTGTTTTTCAAACAGTGTTCACCTTGTAGCCCTGGCTGCTATGAAATTTTCTAGGTAGACCAGACTATCCTGGAACTCACAGAAATCCTCCTGTCTCTGCCTCCTGAGTGCTAGGATTAAAGGTGTTTAAATGATTAAAACCATCACACCTGCCCGGTTTTGATGATGTTGTTTGTTTTTTGTTTTTTAAATAACCATGTTCGGGCTTTAAAAAAAAAAAATCACTTTTTTCAGTTTAAAACCGTTGTCTTTCTAAACTCATTGGGTATCTTAAGCTTGTGCTTTGTCTGTTCATTGGCAATTTGGAACTTCTCTGAAGCATGAGGATCAAGTTCTAGGGTGTGGAATCGAAGCAACAAAACTAGGCTTAGAGGAGACCAGGGGACCAAGGTGTAGATAAAGGGGTGGGGTGGGGCAGGACAAAAGGCCACCTGACGTTGAAGAGAGCTACAGGGGAAGAGGGGAGATGGGGAAGAAGCTGGAGGGAAAAAAACAACACAAACAAACCTTCTAAGTCTGTTTAAGGAGACCCAGTTATTTGTAAGCTATCAAAAATAATAGAGGCCATCTTCTCTCTGGTGAGTTCCTAAGCTGGGAGCAGCCTGCAGGGAGGCACAGACCCCAAGAGTCGCAGGGGAGCCGCTGGGCGGCAGGGACAGGATCCTCTCAGCT
>NW_022196906.1:109995954-110005014 GCF_008632895.1 Mastomys coucha | reverse complement strand
TAAAAAAAAATAAAAAAAAAATAAAAAAAAAATAAATAAAATAAAAAAAATAATAGAAAGAAATAAAGCATCCACAGACATGAGTCAGCCTTGGTGGCATATGCCTTGAGCCAGCCTTGGTGGCACATGCCTTGAACCAGCCTTGGTGGCACATGCCTTGAACCAGCCTTGGTGGCACATGCCTTTAACCCCACCAGCACCTTGGAGGCAAAGTCAGGAAAATGGCAGGTTGAATCAAGGCTAGCCTGGACTAAGTAGCAGGTCGGTGTCTTAAAAATAAAAAGTGAGAGGGTGGGGCAGTGAGTCTGCTGTCCCTGCTGGCCTGGTCTCTATGATTGTGCCTCTATGGGCCTATAGATTTCCATTGATCACTAAATTAAAAGTTATATGAAGGAAGCAAAGTAATAACAACCCCATGTGGAAATGAAGCACCGTCTATTTTACCTACATTGTGTATTTCCTTCGTCCTAAACCCTAACGCACACATGTTCACATGCACATGCAACATACATTCAAAAGTGCAAGCCATGATTTAGCTCTTGTTTTCATGGCATGTGGAAGGCCCCCATTTCCATATCCTCGCCACAACTACACCCTTCTTAGCAGGCTTTTCAGCTCTGCTAGACTCTCATTCAGTCTCCCCAGGCTGCCTCTCTGGAGAGGCGCTAACCCTTAGCTCACAGACTCTCTTGGAGCACTCCACACTGGTCCCATCTTCTGCTGCTTCTCCACACGACAGACCATGAGGACTAAGGGCAAAGATCATGTCTGTTTCATCCCTTTGGCTTGATGAACTCAATTATTTCAAGTTCTTTACAGCAGATTCTTTTTGGAAGTGATAACTCAAGTACCAGAAGCCATGTGTCCAAAATATATGAGCCTGTCCAAGCCAAGTGCCAGGTACCTCTAACAGAAAATATCTGGGTTTTTCCAAGCCTGGGTATATCTCCCGTCTCTAATCTTTCTCCTTGGTCACTAAAATTGCTTCTTTCTTTATAGTTTTAGTAGCAAATTCTTCAACCCAGCTCTCTGGCATTTATTTGATGAGGTAGTCTAGTATTCCTGCGTGTGTGTGCAGTAATGACTTACAGCAGTATAGACAAGCAATCCCAGTGGCTATAATTAATTTCATTTTTATAAAGCACATAATAATTTGCATATCAAACCGGTAATTTCATGGCTATCATTGCATAAGAAGACAACAAAATTAGAGAAGTTAGCTGGTTTAATTTAAAAGTTCCTCTGGAGAACCTTAACTCATGCCTGCAGTCTCAGCATTTAGGAGGCTAAGGCAGGAGGATTACTGTGAGTGCAAGGTAATCTTGTCTTAAAAATATAACAGTAATGTTAAATTACTGAATAAGTAAGTAAGTAAGAACTAAGGTGGGAGCTGGGGAGATGGCTCAGAACTTAAGGGTGTTTACTGCTCTCACAGGGTACTGTGTTCAGTACCCAGCACCCACATGGCAGCACTCAATCACCTGTAACTCTAACTACAGGGGATCTGACGCCCTCTTCTGGCCTCTGTGGATATCGCACACATGTGGTACACATAAGCTCTTACAGGCACACAAACATATGCATAAGATTTTTCAAAAAGAATATGGGTGACAAATGTAGCATGTTAAAACCTCAAATGCCGCGATCCATCTGTGTCATTTTGGCAAGGTTATTGTGACATGTCAAGTTTCTCCAGATGAACGGAGTTTTCGTAAGGCAACTGACTCAGCTGGCTGACACAAGAGGAGCTGGGTGGTCCAGCAATGGTGTCTGCACACTCAGGATGCTGAGAACTTGGGAGCTGCTTTGTTAGCAAGTTTGGAATTCCCAGGAATCTCAATTTGGTGCCAAGGCCAGGAAGATTCCTGGACAGCTACTGAGCTATAGTTCACATTGGAAGGGTGAAGAACCTTGGTTCTGATCTCAGTAAAAGTTGGCAGTGGCAGCCACAGCTGGATAGACATCTCCATCAAAGTAGACTGCTCTCTGCTCGGTCTCTCTAACCCCTTGTGTCTCGGTCACCAGAAAGTGCCACCGCCCACTCCAGAGTTTATCTCCTCTCAGTTTATCTCTCCTGGACATGCCCTGCCCAGAGGCATGCCCTCATTTGACTCCAGAGACAATCAAGTTAGAAATCAAGATATCCTCTCAGCTCTTGTGCCCAGCAAAGCCATTAAACGGTATTCTAAGAGCTACTGTGAAGGTGCTTTGAAGCTCCAATTAGTGCAATCTGTTCATGATGGAGATATTCTTCTGTCATTTGGTTAGATATGGTTTGGTGAATGGAAAGGCCTTAATTCTAGAAATGACATTTCTTTGACAAAGAGAGCATTCTTCCTGCAGACTGCAGCGATGCTTCTGCCTTCGGTTCATGAATGTCTTTTCCTGATGATCTGAGGTATACACACAGGCTTGTCAAGACAGGTTCTGTGTAGACAGACAGATGGAGCTGTAGAAATAGTTATATGGATAAACAGATGATTGATCAGTTTATAGCTAGGTAACATGAAAAATAGATGACAAAAATATATAAACAAATGACAGACAATATAGGTGGAAAAAAGATGATAGATGAAGTAGATATGTTGTGAAGTATATGAAGATTTATATGTTGTGACAAATTTAACTAAGCTACTTTGTGTTCCCAACAAGTTACATGCACACACCTGCCCAAGAGCTCTCTGGATTCATAAATGAAACACACACACACACACACATACACACACAAAGGCAAGTTAATTTTAATATGCCTTGACTAGTTTAATGGCTGGGCATTTCTAATTCTTCCTGCTGCTAGCTAGCACTCCTCTCGTGTGTACACATGTTTATGTGTAATGAGTGTACTCCTGTGTTAACATCTTTTAAAATCGTTATTTCATCTCTGCTACCCCAAACACAATTGGGGAAGTGGCCCGTGTGGCCACTATCCCTGATTCTCACATGTTGGCAGGCCTTTAGATTTGGTCTCTCTTCTTCCCTCTCATGGCAATCTGCACAAATCTAATGGTCCCGCCTCAGTCTACCTGTTCAGCCATTTTCAGTTGGCTCTTTATTGATTGATCAAAAATTGATTTGGGACAAGGACCTTCAGAGTTTAGACACACAGATTCCTGACTGTGGGGGCCAGATTAATTCAAAGCTTTAGAAAAATTCCCAACAATTAGATAGAAAGATGATATAGATAACAGATGGTAGATAAAACAGAAGATAGATTGATATTATAATGGATTAGATAGATAGATAGATAGATGATATGAATAATAAATGAGAAATTAAATATAAGATTAATATATAGATAGACGATGCAGGGGAGATAGTGTGGCAATTTGAATGGAAATGGCTCACATAATATAATAATGTTAAGTAAGAATATAGATGAGGGTTCATATATTTGTATGCTTAGTTCCCAGCTGGTGAAACTATTTGGGATGGACTAGAAGACATGGCCTTGGAGGAAGATGGGGGAGGGGGTGAGCTGTGACACAATTCCTACTTAGCATTCTCTGCCTCCTTTTTACAGATAAAAATGGAAGTCCTCACCCACTGCTCTAATGCCATGCCTGCCTGCCTGATGCCATGTTCTCTGCCCTCATGGTCATGGACTCACCTGACTATCTGAAACTGTGAGGCCCTAATAAATTCTTTCTTCTATAAGTTGTCTTGGTCATGGTGTTTTGTCATGGCAATAAAAAAGATAGACAATCAGACAGGCAAACAGGCAGGCAGGCAGATAACCTCACGGCATTTCTCTGATGTAACCTTGAATGATTTGTGAAATAACAGGTGCTTACTTGAGGTTTGCACAGGCCAGGGCAGCTGCACACCAACCCTAACATTCAGGAAGCAATACTACGATCACAACTTGAGTTTTGCGTTTGATATTCTTGAGAAAAAGAATTGAGATGGTAGCATTCACCTTGAGAAGACTATACACCTTGCTTTTCCCATGTGTCTCTCTTTGCGTTAACTGGTGGCTGTGTTCCCTGCCAAGAGTAGTCAGCTGTGATAGCAACAGCAATTTATTTCAGCTGACATAGGCAGCCTGACTTGGTAAAACACAGTTTGTCCTACTGATAACTATATGTGTTGAAATAGAGGTGCTGCTTAGAATCCTGGGCTTCTAGAATATTCTATATCCACAGAGCTACAGAGTCACCTAGGGTTGGATTTACTGGAATTTCCTAGACTACCCACCCCAGTTCTACTGCATCCAGTTATGTGGTGTGTGTGTGTGTGATATGTGTATGTATGTGTATATATATGTGTGCATGTATGTTTATGTGTAATATGTGTATAGTGTATATGTGTATGTATGAGTATATGTGTATGTATGTGTATATGTGTATGTATGTGTGCATTGTTTGTGTATGTTTGTGTGTATATGTGTGTGTAGTATGGTATGTGGTATGTGTGGGGTATGCATGTGTGTGTGTGATATGTGTATGTATGTGTATATATATGCGTGCATGTATGTTTAAGTGTAATATGTGTACAGTGTATATGTGTATGTATGTGTATATGTGTATGTATGTGTGCATTGTTTGTGTATGTGTTTGTGTGTATATGTGTGTGTAGTATGGTGTGTGTGGTGTGTGCATGTGTGTGCCTGTGTGTGTGTATATGCGTGAGATATGTGTATGTATGTGTATATATATGCATGCATATATGTTTATGTGTAATATGTATATAGTGTATATGTGTATGTATGTGTATATGTGTATGTATATGTGCATTGTTTGTGTGTATGTTTGTGTATATATGTGTGTGTAGTGTGGTGTGTGGTATGTGTGGGGTGTGCATGTGTGTGTGTGTATGTGTATGTGAAATATGTGTATGTATGTGTATATATATGCATGCATGTATGTTTATGTGTAATATGTGTATAGTATATATGTGTATGTATGTGTCTATGTGTACGTATGTGTGCATTGTTTGTGTATGTGTTTGTGCGTATATGTGTGTGCAGTGTGGTGTGTGGTATGTGTGGTGTGTGCATGTGTGTGTGTGTGTGTGTGTGTGTGTGTGTGTGTGTGTGTGTGTGTGTATCTGCCTGTGACTGGTGTCAAGAAGCTGAAATCACACTAGATCCCACAGAACTAGAGCTCTAAAGGTAACACTGCATAGGAGCCCTTACTGGCTTTCTGTGGAGCTTTTCTTTGGATGAATCAGCACACAGAGTTCAAAACGGGGATGGAGAAACTATGAAAATCATACAGAATATTTCATATCACTATCACCAGATGTGCTCAAGAATCACAAGTGGCTGCAAGGGGATTGCTTGCATAATGCCCTCAAACATGCTAAGCTGCATTGCTAAGGGCTGGAGAGGAAACAGTTTGCCCACTGCATTCCTTGGGTGGGCGGAGACATTCCTCCCAGGGGGGTAAACATTTGTAGGAGAGCAGAGTTCACATACCAGTGTAGTGTAGAAAAGTCTATTATATGTGTGCTGTATGCTTGTGTGTGTGTAGAGTTGTGGGACAGAGCACATGAGTTTTTATGTGCTCTTTGCATAATTCTTCAATGCGTTAATTGTAGGACCTGACAGATGGTTCTGGCTTTACGTCTTTTTAAATTTGAGGGGTACTCTACCATGTTGTAGTTGTGAAATCTCTAGTATAGCTCTAAGAACCCCACAGTTTAGCATCCACCGAACTAGTGGATAGATGGTGTGTGTGTGTGTGTGTGTGTGTGTGTGTGTGCATGTGTGTGTGCATATGTGTGGGTGGTGTATGAGCATATGTGTGTATGCGTGTGTGTGAATGTATATAGCTGTGCACACACGTGGAGTCCAGAGGTCAGACTTGTGTACGGTTCATCAGGACCATCCCCATTATTTGTTTTATACAGAATCTCCATAAGTAGGTCAGAAACTAGGCTGATTCTGAGCCACATCCACTTTTCCATCTCTTCAGGGTTGCTATTACAAGCACATGACACATCTACATAGGTTGTGGTGATTAAACTCACTTCCTCATATTTCTCCAGCAAACTCTTTACCATCCGAGCCATCACCAGAGTTCTAACCCTAATGCTATATACTGGGGAAACAGAGGAACAAAGAGTAAGAAGCAAAGGACTTTCTGAAGGAAGCCTTGACCCAAAGGGGTAAGTCAGAATCTCAGGACTTCCCCAGCATGGAGGGAGAATGAAGAGAGAAGCGGATTTCCCACGTGATTGCTTCCAAGCCCATCCAGCAGGCAGCATCTCCAGGGGGAGACACTTTCGGAATAGCATCACGGTTTCTGCCCAGAAATATGCATCATACCATACTCAACCACAGAGCCTCACAAGCTCAGAGTGAACACGTTATGCTCTGCAAACAGGGATGTGGCATCCCTCCCACCTCAACTCCCTTACTTCAGATAACTTCACATGAGCTACTGAGACGCAAACAAAGGCCACCGAGTCCCATTGTCTGGAGCGTGCATTTTTCATGCTGGCCATGATGGCTTATATATTCAAAGTCTTTATTCACTACTCTGAGAGAGCATCTTGTCTATTGGACAATGATCAATGAGTCCTTCATTTGGGAGATGAGAGAATCAAACTGGAAAGTGTAATTGTAGCCAAGTAGGATACCTAATTCTCTGTTATGCAACATACATCAAATAGAATCTACGTGGCCCAAGTATCCTAAAGCAGTGGTTCAACCTTCCTAATGTTGACACTCTTTAACACAGTCCCTCATGTTGTGGTGACCCCCAACCAAAGAATTATTTTTGTTGCTAATTCATAACTGTAATTTTGCTACTCTTCTGAATTGTATAGTATGTTCTGAATTGTATAGATATTTTCAGATGGTCTTAGGTGACCCCTATGAAATGGTCATTTGACTCCTCAAGGGGGTTGTGACCCACACCTTAAGAACCACTGGTCTAAAGGATACATTTTACCCCCTGTGCATGCGACAGAGACTGGCGCCTTGGATTGTCAGTGTTCCATAGAAACCACAGATGACGGTTAGTCTCAATTTTCTACTTGATAGAATCTGGAGCCAATGGGAAGGTAAGTCTCTGGACATGCCTGTGGAGCATCAGCTTGATGATGCTAATTGGCATAGTACTACCCACCTTTATCGTGGGCAGGACCATTTCCTAGGACAGGAGGTCCTAGATTGTACAAATGGACACAGTGAGCTGAGCATCAGCATGCATTCATTACTCTCTGCTTCCTGAGTGTGGATATGATCTGATTGGCCACTTCCAGTCCCCACCCCCTTCATTTTCCCACAGTCATGGACTCTAAAACCAACCCTTTCTCCCTTGAGCTGCTTTTCTCAGAGTGCTTTACCACAGCAACTGGAAAAGAAACAACCAGTGCCGTGAGTTCAAAACCAAGCTTCTCCGAAGCCCAGCCACGTAACAGAACCGACCGGTGGCATTAACTGCCTTGCGCTTTTTTTTCCTTGTTGCTGTTTTTCTTTTTTCTTCGTGCTAGATTCAGAAGACAAATGTTTTTAAAAAGTAGAGAAGGACAAATCAACCCAATCCCAGAGGTCTTTTGGTGCCCGGCCTCATCTCCACGGCTGTGATCCTGTCATCCACCAAGTAGATATTAAAATAATCCAAGTTATTCACTTCTACAAAACCAACAGCCCTGGAAAGTTGGCAGGCACGCCTGTTTAAACAAGACTCCCAAGCTTTCTACTGGCAGGTGTTTCCAGAGTTCTTGGAGCACAATTCTTTGGATAGGATATTTGCCAATATACATAGCAACGGGGGTGGGGGTGGGGGTGAGTATTTTCCTTTAACACAGTGCAGACACCAAAATGCCTTAAATGCAAAGCTGGATAGTTGGTGCACTTACTTGTTTTGGCTCTGGGTCACGAAATCAACAACAATAATAAAACCCTTTGAATCTTAGGACCCAGAGCGCCCAATGTGAGGCAGTGTGGGACAGATTTGCTTAGCCATCTGCACTCTAACATGGCCTTCCCAGACTTCTCCATAGGGTGACTCAATGAGTTTGCTTCTGCCAGCTTTGACAATTCCCTGGTCTCCAATGTCCCATTCTCTGACTAATTCTGCTTGAAATTGGGGCTGGAGTTGGAAGGCAAGTTAATAGGATGGAGGCAGAGCAGGTAAGGCTTTGTTCTCCCCTCTTGAGCCCCAGGCATTGATTTCAGTTATTCCTAAATCCTGCTTTCCGAAATTGAAACCTGGGATGGCTTTCGAAGCACATGTCCAGCTTTGTAATCTGCTCCTTGGCAGCTGGACCAATTCATATTTTCTGCCATCAGGTCTATTCCCTCAGCCTTCAATTAAACTTGACATCAGTTCTGGAACCCCATGAAAGAGCAGTAATCCTGTGTCTCCTCCCGAACTAAATGAAAATAAATAGACGCTTAAGAGAGAGAAAGCAGCGGTGTGGGAAGGGGAACACTAAGCCACTAAGCGTTGGTAGGGAAAGGCTTCGAATCTCAAAAGAAGTGAAAATATTTCTCGCTTAGACAGGGCTTGTGGTCATTAATGTCGCCCAGTGAAAAGAAGGGTTTTCAGTTCTGCCTACAAAATCTTAGAATGTTAGTCAGTACTGAACAGCATTTTAAATCAACTCTACTGAAAACTGTGAGCTTTTCTCTGTGTATGTGTCTTGGTGTTTTTGTCTGTCTTTCTGTCTGTCTCTGTCTCTGTCTCTGTCTCTCTGTCTCTCTCTCTCTGTCTCTCTCTCTCTGTCTCTCTCTCTCTCTCTCTCCTCCCCCTTCCCTTTGGGAGTCAGGTTCCTCCTTTCACCTTACTATGGCTTAGGACTGTGCATCAAGTGCTTTGTCTTGCTTATCTGAAGCTTGGGAACAATTTTATTAGAGTTTAAGATGGGGAGGGGGTTGGAACTGGGAAGGCAAGCTCTAAATATTGTCAGTTGCCTGGAGAAGAAGAGACAAAGCCACAGCCCTTACAAGACAGGGGAACAAGCAGCTCCAAGGCAGAAGAAGAGAGGGGTCTTCAGGAAGAGAGGGGTCTTCAGGAAGAGAGGGGTCTTCAGGAAGAGTGGGGTCTTCAGGAAGAGTGAGAAGAGCCTCAGTGAGGGGTCTTCAGGAAGAGTGAGAAGAGCCTCAGT
>NW_022196906.1:109989794-109995197 GCF_008632895.1 Mastomys coucha | reverse complement strand
TTATCTTCCAAAAGACACCATAGTAGTTAAGCTAGGAGTGGTTTTTAGACAAATAAAAGAGGGAGGAAATGTGGTTAAAGTAGATTTTGATCAGAGAGATCTAAGTTCAAATAGTGGTACCGCCACCTCCTCAGGAGGTGTACAAGAGCGGAGCCTTTCAGTTCAATCAGGGTTAGATTGTGTCGCCTTTTCTTGTAGCCCTAAAACCAACTGGTTAGAATCTCTGGGGTTTGTTTCCTTGATAGTTAAGTGGAGACCGTGTGGCAGGTGCATCCATAACCCAGGAGGCTGAGGCAGGAGCATGAAGGGGAGCTCAAGGCCTGGGCCACATGAACTTCTGACTTAAAAAATAAAAGGCAAATAAAATATTGTTGGGATACACGGTGATATTGCTTGAAAGCAGAGTAGCCATGTATTGTGTAAAAGGGAATTTGACTAAAATATTGAAATCACTAAACTTTATAAAAAAAATTATGTGTGTGTGTGTGTGGTGTGCGCGAGTGTATGTGTATGTGTGTGTGTGTGTGTGTGTGTGTGTGTGTGTGTGTGTGCGTAAAAGCATGTTTGTCAAGACACACTGGGGATCAGAGGACAACTCAAGTCAATTCTCTTCTGTGCCTTATGAGATCTGAGGATCGAACTCAGGCCTCTCGGCTTACATACAAGCACCTCTACCTGCTGAGCCATCCTGCCCACCCACAAAATCTGCATGCATTTTTTTGTTCCTTTGTTTTAATTTCTATGCACTTCACTTCATGAATATTGAATACTGTTATGGGAAAGTGGGAGAACAGAACTAGGAGAAGAATAGCAAGATTGAATCAGGTGGGGCTCATCTGCCTGAAGTCAACACTGTGGCAAGTTTAATTAAATCCTCCCAGGCTCGCACAGAAGGAAGGCAGGGTGCTCTGAGCGAGCTTTTCAAACTCTGCCCCGCCTTGCTGAGCATCCCCTCTGCACTCATGAAATCGAGTGGGGAAGAGATGAGAAATTGATTTCTGTGAGATAAATCCAGAGAAAGGAGAAAGAGGAGAGTGGGAGGGGGCAGAAATGAATTTTGTTTGTTTTCACAAACAGAGAGATGCTGTGAATTCCAAGCTGTATATTGCTTTCTGCCACATAGCCTTTGGAAGAAGCAATGCCCCGAGCCAGCATTTCTCTCAGAACTATCATAGGTGGGATAGGATTTCTTCTGGGTGGGCTTCAGCAAATATGATGAATCAATATTGTTTCTATTGTTAAGTCCCCAGTGACTGAATTGGAGAAGATGGATGAGGCAATAAGTGCTTATGAGTTCTCCTCTTTCCCCTTCCTCTGCAGACAGCCTGGTAAACTTTGCCTGTGTCTGAAGTTTACATTATCACCAAAAGATTGGAATGATGATTGTGGAAAAGATTTTCTGAGAAATCTATCTGACAATAATATTTTAACACAGCATTAGCATTTCTTTCATGGTATTTATGTATAATAAATACAATGACCAGCAGGACTTTGGGCTCTGCTTATCTGTACTCTCTAACGGTGGAGTCACAGATGCACACAGTGACACCAAGCCTTCATAGGGACGTGGAGACCGGATCACAGGAGACCAGATCACAGGTTCCCAGGCTTGAGCGGCAGATGCTTTACCCACGGGGCCATCTTTCCAGCCACCCCCCCACACACAGAGTTTCTTAAGAAGAGGAAAACATTTGAAACTGAAGCATCATTTGTGTCATTGTCAAGTTCCAAGAAGATACCATTTCAGAGCTGGTGTCATCCACAAGATGAAGTCCCCCAGCTAGGGCCCAAGGCACCTGAACTCACTACACTTTTACTTTAAAAGGTTTCCTTACACAATTGTTGTGTAAGTACTTGAAGAAGGGAAGCAGAGAGGGGAGAGGAGAGATTTGTTTTTCTGGTTGGTGTATGACATGTGTTTCCTTATCCTGATGCCCAAAGGGAGACTTTGCCATAGACTCCTTTTACTGACTCTTTTCCTATAGAGATTTCAACATCTCTCCAGCAAACAATGGCCACTCAAACCTGGGATGACATGCCAGAGAGGATGTGTGTGCTCTCAGCACCTCCACTTTTGAAAAACACAGCAGAGGCACTTCCCAGATTAAACTAGCAAATAAATCTTCACATGAAGACACAAGTCCTGTGAGTGGATGACATCAGGAACAGGGTCATTCACACAAGTCCTGTGAATGGATGACATCAGGAATAGGGTCATTCACACATGGATGTGGATTGAGAGTCAGGAGGAGAGGAACTCAGAAAGACAAAGATTGGGAGAGCCCCGAGCCATAGACTGCAGAAGTAAAAGTCAAGAAAAAGAAAAAGAAAGAAAAGGAAAAAAGAAAAGCTTAGTTATATGCCAATCTTTATGAGGGAAGCACTATCAAGATACCCAGCTCTGATCTCCAGTCACTGGATTAGCTTTAAAAGGCAGTTGATTCTCATATGCTAGTGAGAACCCTGGACAAAAACTTGCCATGATTTTCTTAATGTTTGTTCTCTCTCTCTCTCTCTCTTTCTCTCTCTCTCTCTCTCTCTCTCTCTCTCTCTCTCTCTCTCTCTCTCTCTCCCTCCCTCCCTCCTTCTCAACCTCCCTCGCTCTCTCTCTCTCTACCTATCTATCTATCTATCTATCTATCTATCTATCTATCTATCTATCTATCTCTATCTCTCCCCCCCCCCCCCCAACAGAGCTGTTTGAGATGCCTAAAATAATGCCCAAGCCATTGAAGCCATGCCCAGAGCATACCCAGAGCTTGATGATTCATTCCTCTTTCATGACACTCAGGAGTGATAGCTCTGGTGTTTTTCTAGGAGCAAAAGGTGAAGAGGGTACAGCAAATTATTAACTGTCATGATTTCCATCTATGGAAAATAGACACACATGCACAGAGAGAGACACACTCACACACATACACAAGCACGTACACACACATATCTGCTGTTTCCTTCAGGTCAAGTAGCAGACACTGACCCTTGGCATTCTGTTCAGAGGCTCCAAGATACGCAGTCACGTAAGGCTGGAGAAACGAAGCCAAACCAAGGACAGGGGCTTTCCCTCCCCTCTTTCCCAGCAAAGGACAGATTTTTGGTTTTTTTTACTAGCCTAAGAACACTGGAAGAAAACATAGAGGGCTTTGAAGAACAGTGACCAGTGTAACTATTATACACCTTCTCAATCACCAGAGGTAGAAAACTGTGTTTAACTGGCAGCTTGGCTTTTGTAGATGCCACCAAATGATACCCAAGACAGGCTCTCTCTTTGGCCTGGAACTCACCAAGTAGGCTGGCTAGATTAGCTGCCTAGTGAGTCCCAGAGATTGTCTGTCTCTGCCTAATCAGCAGTGGGATTATAAATGTGCCCCTAAGTGTGACATTTTGTGTGTAGGTTCTGGGGATCAAACCAAAGCCCACCCGCCCCCGCGCTTGTCCACAAGCAGTCAGTTTACTGAGCTATATCCAAGCCCCTACCACAGGCTTTCCTCATGTGTAATAATGAATGGAAATTTCCCCTCACAAGTTATAATAGGTGGATGACAAAAATAGATCATGCTTCTCATATCGGAAGAGAGAGATGTGTGCAGGATCTATGCTCATGGTGAACCCTGGTCCTGGAAATATCCATTGGTATTTAATAATCCCTTCAACTCTAAACTAAAGTTGAAAGTCTTGAAGGTCATCCTTGAATGCAACTCCGCCCACTTGTTCATGTGCTTTCTTTCCCCTAGAGATGATGACAACTCTATTGGTTCCCCATCTCCCAGGATGCACTTCTCAAAGTCCTTCATCAGTTCCCCCTTCTCCTGATATCTCCAAAGTACCTTTTACTTTTACTTTTATTTCAAATTTGACCTCTCTCATTTTATTGATAGAAGGGCATTTTCATGTAAGTCTATATATCACAATGGATATTGGGAAATACCAGTTTTGACTTTATATGTAACTCTACCCCATCATAAGAATTGTTTCCTACTCAGCTGGTCCTCATGTGCCTCAGACTGTGTCACCAGAACAGAAGACTTGAAGTTGTGGCCTGAGAACCTGAGTTCAGTCCATAGCATCCATGTGAAAAGCTGGATGTGGCCATGCTGTGTGAGCCTGTAACCCAGCATTGTGGAAGGCAGAGGCATGAGGATCCATGCTAGCCACCAGGCTGGCAGAGCAAACAGCTCAGCTGAGGCAGAGAATGATTGAGCAGGTCATCCAAATGCAGGAGTTCATAACTCTTTAAAGCATTTTGAAAGCAAGGAACTGCTTCAGTGCCATAAATATGTTTAACTCAGAATATCCCAGTTTCTGGGGCTGGGCAGGGCTGGGGCTGGGATGGGGATGGTAATGTCAGCACACATGAGCATTTACTATTTCAGTTCTTAGCACCTCTATCAGCCAGCTTACTACAGCTTGTAACTTCTGTTCCAATGAATCTTACCCCCTCCATAGGCACATTGTAGACCCTCACATGTGCATATAAAGAATTTTTAAAAATAGACCAGGTATGTGGCTCTTGCCTTTAGTCCTTCTGCACGTAAGGATATTGTCTGCCTTGATGGTGTAATCTGGTCTTGGAAGTCAGTTCTCCAAGAGTCTCGTCCATAAATCACAAGAAGAGTCTGCCAGGTAGCTGGAAGATGGCACACGCAGGTCCTGAAGTGAGAGTCAGCAAACCGTATTACAACGTAAAGGACTTCAGTTTCAGAAAAGCAACCAGCATCCCAAAGAGGTTAGGCCAATAAGCCCTGTTCGTTACTTCACACTTCTCAAGAATCTCAACATCAGGATTCTGAGTGGTTTCCTAGCCCCATCTGCTACCCAGAGCAGCATCCATTTCTGCTTGATGGAGAACAGGCAGAATGTAAGTCCTCTTTCTGACTGGGCTTCCTCTCAGGCTCAGTAATACTGTATTCATGTTACTCCAAAGGAAGCTGTCCCAGATCATCCAGTCTCAGAATAAAATGGCCATGTCTTGCCGATAGCCTCATGGTTTGTTATTTCATGGCAAATAAAGCTGCTGCATTTCAGGGAAGGGGGTGACTACAGAAGAAAAGAGATCTGTATACCAAGGAAGCACAGGTGCATCTCTTGTGTGCAGGGACACCTGTGAGTATTAAAGATGGAGAAGGGCAAATACAAGCTCTCTCTGCAATCCTCTGGGGCTCCGTTTGTAAAGTGCTTGCCATACAAGCATGAGGATCTTGAGTTTGGTTCCTAAAACCTAAGTAGTGGTTTGTACTTGTAACTTCAGAGCTGGGGAAGTGGAGCCAGGTGGATCCTGAACAGCCAGCCTAGCCAGGCTAGCAAGCCCCAGACCAGCGGAGAGACTTGGTCTTAGAAAGACAGTACCTGACAAATACAGATGTAGAGGCTCACAGACATCTATTGATCTGAGTACAGGGTCCCCAG
>NW_022196906.1:109901378-109989239 GCF_008632895.1 Mastomys coucha | reverse complement strand
AATCGTTTTTTTTTTTTTACCAAAACTGCACTTTGGCTGTGTGAATGGATCTATTTACTTAGTCCCTGTTTTTGTTGTTGTTGTTGTTGTTGTGAGACATTTAAGACAACAGAGGGTGTCCTCTCTCTGAAGACTCAGAGAGAGTTCTCATCTCCTAACCAGGTGGAACTGCTCCTCAGTAGAGTGATTAGGCAGTTTTAGCTTCGAAAGTGGTGTGAGTCACCTACTTACCTAACTCTTCCTTCTGCCTAGGAGACAGGGCTCCCCCGCCTCCCCTGGCACACCTCTAACAAATATGTATGACGTCCTTGCTGGGCTTCTGTACTCTCTACACCTCTGCTCCCCTTCAGCCTTCCTGACTCACCTCTTCTCCAGCCATTTCACCCACCTCTTGCTAAGTTGTTTTAAGTGCTTTCTGGAATGAGACTGAGAAAGGATGAAGGATTTTAGTTAACAAGTAGCAGTCATTTGCTAAATCCAACTTATCAGTGCTCTAGCTTAAGAGCAAAGAATATCTGGGGCAGGAGAGATGGCTCAGTGGTTTAGAGCACTGATTGCTCTTTCAGGTCCTAAGTTCAATTCCCAGCAACCACATGGTGGCTCACAACCATCTGTAATGGGATCTGATGCCTTCATCTAAAGACAGCTACAGTGTACTGTCTTATACATACACACACACACACATGCATATATATATATATATGTATATATATATATATATATATATAACAAATCTCAAAAAAAAAAGAATATCTGTTTCCAGGGTGCTCCATGGCATCAGGCTCCATGTGTAATAAAGTTATAAACAATTAGTTGAATGATATGTTGATTCCTTTGGTTTGTTTTCAAGTTGCTTTTTTGTGGGTTCTTTTGTTTGTTGGTTGGTTGGTTTTGTTTTGTTTTGTTGTTGTTTAAGATGTGCCTCATTGTGTTAACCCAGGCTAGTCTTAGACTCCAGATCTCCAGATCCCCATGCTTCAGCATCTGGACATACTCAGGGCTAAGACTGTAGTCATGTGCCCCTACACATGCCTCTAGTCATGTGCCCCTACACCTGCCTCTAATCATGTGCCCCTATACCTGCCTCTAGTCATGTGCCCCTATACCTGCCTCTAGTCATGTGCCCCTACACCTGCCTCTAGTCATGTGCACACCTGCCTCTAGTCATGTGCCCTACACCTGCCTCTAGTCATGTGCCCCTACACCTGCCTCTAGTCATGTGCCCCTACACCTGCCTCTAGTCATGTGTCCCCTACACCTGCCTCTAGTCATGTGTACACCTGCCTCTAGTCATGTGCCCCTACACCTGCCTCTAGTCATGTGCCCCTACACCTGCCTCTAGTCATGTGCCTCTACACCTGCCTCTAGTCATGTGCCCCTACACCTGCCTCTAGTCATGTGCCCCTACACCTGCCTCCTAGAATAACAAGTTCTGAAAGCAAGTTTAATACTTGACAGCCATCAGCTGAGAGTGAGCCAATATCAATCTGTGACCTCGTATGTCAAAGGACATAGGAAAAAAGAAAGTTGAAAGGCTTGCATATGTCCAAAGAATCTTGGGGATGGGGACGGCAGATTCAGAAAATGCCCCACAGCAGTTACTCCCTTCTCCTAGCCCTTCATCTCACTTCATGTGTGTGTGTGTGTGTGTGTGTGTGTGTGTGTGTGTGTGTATGTGTGTGTGTGTGTATGAGCTTCAAAACTCCAGGGCTAGATTTTGGTCTGTCTCTCTTAGGCATTTACACAGAACAAATTCTCTTTACCCAGTTGGCATTCCTGCGATGCTATGGGGCAAGGGAATTCCTAACAAATGTGGTCATGGTTCCATTCACCTGTGGAAGGTAAAGATCAAACCGAGCCGCTTCAGAGGTTTGGAGTCACTGTGCTGTGCAGAGCTGTGCATTCCTGAGCAGAAGTTAACTTAGGGAAAGGAAGGGGGAACCGGGGCTGGATACTTCCCGGCACTCTACATGGCGTCTGAATCAGTTGTAATGCGCTCACACTTCTCATGACCTGGGAGTGAGTGAACAAGTCATTAAGCAGCCCCCACCCTGTTCCCGAAACAGCCCTGGCAGCATGCCGACAGCACTAGCCTCTGCCGAGGAAACTGTGGAGCTGTCAAAGACTCTTACTAAGAAAAACTCGCTGGGGCTCAGTGGACGAAGGCTTTCCGTTGCTAAGAGTGATAATCTGACTTGGATACCCAAAACCCACATGGTTGAAAGGGACAGCCAGCTTCCAAAAGTTGGCCTCTGACCTCTAGACGTGTGCTGTGGTGTATATACACCCCTCCACACACTCACATACAAATAAAGAAATGTATTAAAAAACTATTTAAGCCTAGGCGATGGTTTCCACAGCGACAGTGTGTAACATGGAGCATAGCCGCTGAGAGCTATCTAATCTAAGGTTGTGTTGGATCAAACCCTGACCCTGATGCTTAGGTAACAGAGGATCCTCCACATAGTGTTTCTGCCCCTCCATCTTTCTTTCTGTAGAGTTACCGTGCTAAAGAATTGCCTGAAGGATTGAAGGAGCTATCTTTAGAAAATTCTTGGACCTAGAAAATGGCGTAACTTTACCGTCTAGGTCGTGCCCTGACTCACAGACTTACCTACAGTGCTAGTTAAGGTGTTTGACAAGAAGAACAGCCTGAGAGAAGTCATTGCTACTCTCCTCTCCACCATTGCCTTGGAGGATGCAGGATGCTATGATGTGGGGGAGATGAGGAGATGAGGAAGAGCTGCCTCGCTCGCACATGTGATTCCATGTCCGTTTAGGATGGCAGTGAACGCCAGTGCTCAGAAGGATCAATGCAGATCAAACTGATCTGCTGGCCAAAGGGCCACATGCAGCCCTGTCTGTCAGGGAAGCACGGACTCCAGCACGTATTTAGCCTTGTGCCTGGCGGTTTCCACATTGCGAAAGCCTGGGTGGCTTATAAATCTAGGATACTCAGAATCTGCCCTCCTCCCAGAGCAATGATTTGCCATCCCCTCGTTATAATAATACTTTAAAAACAGCACAGTATCTGGCAAATGGTTTTTGATCTTTGGCTTTACAGGCAGTCTTGATCACCGATGTCTTTCTTCCTGACGGTTTTCCTTTGGGGCCCTTTAGGGAGCAGTCCATCTGTGATGGGCAGTTTCCGAGTTCAGCTTGATTGGATTAAGAGAGATGACAGGGCAGGTGATTCGTGAAATATTAAAAAAAAAAAAATCCGCCAAGTTCCCGTGCTCCATCCAGCTACTCTCTGCCCGCCAACACTGCTGCCTCCACGGCTAGCCACACGAAGTGACCAATTGCAGCCTTGCCAGCTCCGGTTCGCTGCCTCAGCGCAATCCATACCCTCTCAGCCATAAACCCCGTGGTCGGCGGTCCCGCATTCCACTAACCCAGTAAAACAAAACTCTAGAAGCTTATAATTAACCAGGCAGATTTATGTATCAATAAAGTCTCAATTCACAAGATGCCCACACAATAGTTTCAGGGCCAATTGATAGAGGTACAAACTGCCCACCTAGATCAGACAAGTTATCCCAACTATTCTATCCCTGTATGATATTCATAACTACCCGAGGCTATTTAAAACCACGTGGGATCAGGATCTTCTGCCTGTCTGTCCTTCGGCTTGCTCCTTCCCCTCTCCTCAGTAGGGCTCTCTACCTGCAACTCTTAGCTCCGCCTTCCTTTTCCTTGTCCAATCACGGGCCTCCTGCTGCACTAATATTTTAATGTAATTGGACAGGGAAAATCCTGCCACAGCAGGCATATTATTGGGTGTTTGTGAGGCCATTTCCAGAGAGAACTAACTGAGCAGGATCGTAGCCAGCAAGGTGTCTCCAAGCAGCCGTCCTCCTCCATGGAACTGCCTGCTGCCTTCTCCTTCCACATTTCCTAAAGACTGCACCAAAGTAAACCTCGCCTCCTTTTAATGGTGTCCTTCTGGGCTTTTGATAACAACAACATGCAAAGAACTAACACACAAAACCTGCTAATTTGCACGTGAGCCGTGCTGAAATCCCCCACTTCTCCCGTTACTTAAAAGTTTATGTGTGTGATTTCAGCCATATGGAGTTCTGTGGGGAGAGATCATGCCTAGTTTGAACATGTGGAAATTATTTTAACTTAAATGTATTAAAAACTAACAGATGATTTCATTTCTTCTACGTGCGAGATCCTGCCTTTGGGTGCCAGAGCACATGAATTAAACAGGTTTTAAAATCACTAACGTTGAGCATAGAAAGGGAAGCAGAAGTGAGATTTAATTAAATGCAGTATTAATGGTTGTCACATATGAAAATTAAGAATGTACCAGAATAGCAAAACTCGAGCAAGGCTCATGGATTCCGTCACCTGTGTTTCCATTCCCTTAAGTCACATGATCAAACTATTTCAGTGTTAACCAAAAGTCCTGTGGCATGTTACTAGACAAGTATTAACCTAACTTGTGCTGAGAGTGTGGAGAAAAGAAAATCCTCCTGGAATACAGAATACTGAACTACAGTAATTTCATATACTTAATTAAAAATTCAGGGACTTGATATGCAAATAAAGTGGACTGAGTTAACATGCCAAAAGGTGGGGCTGCAGAGATGATTCCTGGGGAAAGAGCTCGCTGTGCGAGTTTAAGGACCTGAATTCAGATCCACAGCACCAACCTAAAGACCAGGAACAACAGTGTCTGTCCATGAGCCCAGTTCTGGGCACAGAGACAAGTAGATCCTGGAGGAACGTTAGCCAGCTGCTGTAGCTGAAAAAGAGCTGCAGGCTCAGCGAAAGAAGTGTCTGAAATATAAGAGGGAGAGCAATTAAGAAAAGCACACCACACACACACACACACACACACACACACACACACACACACACACAGCCATGCATACCCACATATACACACAAAATAGCAATACCAAAACATTGACCTGTAAGTAAAAGTGAGGCCAGGCCAGCCCCATAGAGTGGAGGCCTCGTTAGCTCTGGCCCGGATGGGAAGGAAATGACCTCATCAGAGAATCTGAGCTGCATTGTGCTCCATCCTTGCCATTCTCTGGGGGACACAGATGTTCATGCCTCACAAAGTCTCGGGCTTTTTTACTCAGGTCAGATCTGAAGTATTTGTGGATTGTTTTCAGTGCTTGGCCAGCTCCTTTCCCAGTGTGGTCACCTTCCCACCAAGCGTATCCCTTTGTGCCAGTGCCAGATTTAAGATAATGCAGAGTTCCACACCTGTGTTATCCACTGTGACAGCCCCAGCCACGGGCTTCTGCAGAGCCGGTGGAATTTGGCTCATGCAGCTGAGGAAGTGAATTCTACATTTTGTTTGGTTTAGTTAGATTAAAACGAAATGCAAGTGGAGTGTGGTAGCTCAGCACTTGTGAATCTGAGGTGATCTGATCTGAGGCAGAGGCAAGCCTGGGATATAGCCTGAGACTGTGATCCAGAAACAAACCAACAAAAACTTAAGTTGCCCCAGGAGGCAAGGATTTCTCATATAGGACGTCACAGGCTCCAACTGAGCTGGTTTCAGACCCTCTGTACTATTTAATTATTTGGTTATCGTTAGTTGCTTTGATGAGACAGGATCCAGCTGTGTAGCCTAGGTTTATCTTCAACTCACAAAGTAGCTGAATCCGGCTTCCAACTTGGGATGCTCCTGCCTCAGCTCCAAAGTGCTAGGCTAGGATCACATGGGAGCAATCACCATGATGTCCCTGAGATTACTGAAAGCAAAAGAAAATGTAGAGTTTGTTTCTACAAATGACACTGGCTCTTTTTATAGAATTCTCTATTATGTGTATGTGTATGTTGGGGTGTATGTGCACATGTGTTCTGATACCCAGGGAGGCTAGAAGAGGGCCCCATATTCCCTGGAGCTGGAGGTACAGGTAGGTATAAGTTATGTAAGTGCTGGGAGCCAAGGTCCCAGGTCTTCTGAGAAAGCAGTATATCCCTCACTGTGAAACTGACTCTTTTTTTTTTTAAGTTAAATATGTTGTATATGTATATGGCTGTTTTGCTTCCATGCAAGACTATGCAACACTTGTATACCTGGTGCCCATGGATGACAGAAGAGGGTGTTCAATTCCCACAAACTGGACTGGTAAGCCACCATGTGGGTGCTGGGAATTGAACCTGGGCCCTCTGAAAGAGCAGTCAACGCCCTTCACGTCTGAGCCATTTCTCTAGCTCTAACAATGTCTTTCAAGTGAAGGGCTTCCCTCATTGTAAGTGTTAACATTTGACCCATGCCAATGTACCTTAGACTACTCTCTCTTCAGAGTGAGTCTACCGACTGCCCCGTGTCTTGTTTCTGAAGGTTTCTCTGCTCTCTCATGCTCTACGGATAACTCAGTGAAAGAGCCACGGACACATTAAATGCAGATACTCTACTTTGACTTTTGTTGGTTACTGTCTTAGTTGATGTTTTACTGCTGTGAACAGACACCATGACCAAGGCAAATTTTATAAAGGACAACATTTAATTGGGGCTGGCTTACAGGTTCAAAGGTTGAGTCCATTATAATCAAGGCAGGAGCATGGCAGCATCCAGGCAGGCATGGTGCAGGAGGAGCTGAGAGTTCTACATCTTCATCTGAAGGCTGCTAGCAGAATACTGGCTTCCAGGAAGCTAGGAGGAGGATCTTAAAGCCCACACCCACAGTGACACACCTACTCCAATGAGGCTACACCTTCTAATAGTGCCACTCCCTGGGCTGAGTATACACAGACCATCACAGTTACTTTGATCCATTCTACCTCTGAAGCAGGGAGCAGCAGATGTGTGGACAGCCTCTTTACATTCTTCCTACCATTGCTACAAACAAACGTACTTTTATCAGACAAAAACTCATTGTCTAGTAAAGTCTAACTAATATATCAGTTGGGTTAAAGCTGAGAAGCATGTTTAGAAATTGAGAGAAGTCCTCAGAATGCAGCAGTTTGTAAAGAGAGGTCTGTGCAACAAGGTTTAAATGGGATGTGGGTTTATACAACGTTTAGGTTTATGTAAGTGCACAATGCTTAGGGGGTCCACAATTTTCAAGATGGCCAACGTGTTTATAAAAGTAGATAAAACTGACTTTATAATAGAGAGACTTTCTAGAAAAAAATATATAAGATGGTAGGAAGATTTATAACCCAGATCTATTGAGCACTCAGCTTCTGTACGTGGCGAAGCATTAACAAGTCCCATCAGTGCCACACATGGCTGATGTAACCAGATTCCTCAAATCCGCTTTTGTTATTGTCATTTCACCAAGCTTGCTGACAATTAAGCGGGGGAGTTGTTTTCTTGCTCTGAGTTTTGCTTCCCCATTTAAAATAGGGGACACCTGAGAGACCTATCATCCTGTGACTTAGGCATGCTGCATGGTGCTGGCCTTCACCAGGCAGCTGTAAGCGGGAGGGAAATGTGATTTTAAGAGTTTTTAAAGATTACTGCATGTTTCATAGGACATTAATTCCTAACCAGCCAGCACGTCTACACTTTAGAGAGATTGCCCTAGGGAACGAAGCCACCGATTGATGCCTGTGTCCCACCCCACCTCTGCTCACGTGTTAACTGTATCACTGTTTACTGCAGAGTTGTTCCTACATAAGTGTGTCTTGAGTCAGGACAGAGAGAGGAAAGAGAAAGGAGACACAGGAAGGGGAAGGATCTTCTCACTCGGACATCCGGTTGAGGCCTCTCGCCAACTGAAAGCCATTCCATGGAGCCTGAGAGGTGGCTTGGGGGCTAAAAGCATTTGCTACTCTGACAGAGGACCCCGGTTTGGCTTTCAGCACCCATATTGGGCAGCTCACAACTGCCTATCATTCTACTTTTAAGGAACCTGAAAGTTTATTTTGACCTCCAGGGACACACGCATACACACATAGAGGAAGCTAGATAAATAGCCATGAAAGTGTAAAAAGTGCATATGTGTGTGAACTCCAGTGCACATGTCACAGCCTGTGAGTCGGGGGAACAACTCTCAGAAAATGGCTCTCTTCTTCCACTGTGTAGGGCTGCCACGCTTGCTGGCAATTTACCCCACGCCCTTCCAAGGTAGCTCAATAGCCCCCAATTTTTAAAATGAAGTTCATAGGAAAAATGAGAGCTTAAGCGAACATTCAGTGGGCACAAGCCAAGGTGCTGCTTTAGGTCATTTTCTAGTCTTCCAAGGACAACGGTGGCAATTCCGATGAAGTGGTGCAGGATATGGATCAAGTGGTAACCTGCTTATTGAGAAAATTAGAAAGTCTGAGTTCAATCCCCAGCACCTGCATGAAATCCAGGTATGGAGTCAAGCTTGTAATCACACAGCTGGTGGTGGAACCAGGAAGATCGAGGCAATGCCTCCTGAGACAGCAAGGCCCAGGCCCAATGGGAGACCTGTTTCTAAAAGGTGGAGAGAGTGACTTAAGAAGACACCAGATACCACATGCTCCTGGACAGGTGAGTGCATGAGAACGGAAGGTAAGCTGTTTCCATTCATTTTTTTCCTTCTTGCAGTTTCTTAAGAAAATGATTAACATAGACATAACCCGAGCATTAGAAGAGAGAGATGATAGATAGATAGATAGATAGATAGATAGATAGATAGATAGTCTAAGAAAGGGTTAGTCCATACCCCCATGCATCAGAATGGACTTTCCAACACACTTCCTATAACAGAGAAATGTAATTTGGTAAAAGTTGACACTTTCGCAGCAAATTATATGCTTACAAACTCCTTGAGGTGACCCAAGAAAAGAAAGAAGTGAGAAGACCTAACTCATTCCATTTTAGAACAGGCAGCCATGTTAGGCTTTAGGCTTCAATTTCCTACAAGGACAGGCCAGGCTTCTCAGAAGAAAAAAAAAACACAGATAAAGGGCAGCCAATCAGCAACTTCCCCGACATCTGGCCAGGGGCTGACAACTGATACCAAAAAGTCCTTATAAAGTAGCCCTCTCTCCCTCAACGTATGATCCAATCAGAAGTGGACAATATCCCATACCATAGGCTCAGCCAATCCTGATAAAGGTAACCCAACCACAGCTGGAGAACCCTTAATTGTCTTTTAAAGGGGCCTGTGAGCTTCCCTCAAGGTCGCCATTTTGTTTGGATGGTTGACTTCCCTCATACTAGCTGTTCCTTCAGAATAAAATCTCCTTGTCTTTGCATGTTATTGGAGTCTGGGGTCTTCTTCCAGTGAATCTCAGAACCCTTACAGAAGCACAGTTCTTTCCCAGGTAGCAACAGAAGACATAAAAGAGAGAGTTACCTAGGAAGGAGAAGAGACCGATGCTTCAAAGACCCAAACCACAGCAAGTTCCATGGCAGCATCTTCAGCGGGCAGCAGATGTCTCTTCTCAGTGACACCCGAAGGAGACCCTACTCTGCTCTCCTGTGTGTGTGTGTGTGTGTGTGTGTGTGTGTGTGTGTGTGTTTTCTTTCTGTATACATGTCTGTGCACCGCATATATGCAGTGCCTAAGGAGGCCAGAAGAGAGTGACAGATGCCCTGGAGTGGGAATTAGAGACAGTTGTAAGCTGTTATGTGGGTTCTGGGAATTTAACCCAGAACCTCTGCAAGGGCCCTCAGAGCTGTCTCTCCAGGCCTTTATCCTTTCTAAGGAAGTTAGGGAAAGACAGAAGAGCAACCCTCTGAGGAAAGGCCTTCGGGCTTTCCTCACAGACTGGGAGGCTGGGGAGACATTTCAGAACAGGGCCCAGAGAAATGTAAGGGGGAGGTGTTGGGGGCAGGCGTGGGGAGTGTGCTGGGAAATTCTCACTTGTGGGGATGATCTCGCCATTGCACCCTGGACCCTACAGCACCTACAGCAGCCAAGGTCAAACAGTGAGCCGCATATCCACACATATGTCATGCACACACATGCACACACACACACACATACACACACACACGAGTGGCTGTGTGCACCTAGTGTGTGTGTGTGTGTGTGTGTGTGTGTGTGTTCGTGTTCGTGCCTGTATGCTGTCTCTAACCACAGCCATCTTTCCACTGCTCACAAGTCTCTTCAAAAGTCCAAATTGAGGGGACAAGTGCCTGGCTATTGTTTACACATCCCATATGTTTCAGGAAGAAAGCCACCCTCCCCACACTCCCCAAGGCCCCTCAACTCTATAGTCCAGCAAGTGGCACACAATAGGGAGCTCTTGTAGTGTTTAGCCCTTTCTCAAAAGCCTGTGCAGGAGACAGGATATCAGAATAAATGGGTCATTGTTCTGTTGCCTTAGGGGCCATTCTGCTGTTCCCGTCCCTGGACAAAGACACAAATGCTGGGAGGTGTTGGCAACTGCTTCAGAGAGCACATTCCAAAGCCTTCCTCCATGAGCTCGCTGCAGAGTGGCTCTTCTGGTAGGCACCAGCTGGGAAGCAGAACATGCCATGAGGAGATGGTTCTAGGTTCATTTCGTGTCTGCCCCTCATTAGATATTACCCATTCAGCATTTTTTTAATCTTTTTTAAAAAATACATTTTTCATTTATTTTTTGAAATCTTTCTAAATGCATACAAGGAGTCTCAAACATATTCACCGCCTCCTCTTATCTTCAAATCTCCCCTGCATTCCCTTCTGTCATGACTCTCAACTTTATGTTCTCTATGTACAATTATTAATTAATTAATTACTTAACCCACTGAGTCCAGTTAGTGTCATCCACGTGGGAATGGACAGGGGTCGGAGGGGGATGGCATCCACTTAAGCATGAGCAACCCACCAGTGGCCACACCTCAAAGCATAGTGACTCCCTGCCCCCACCTTCAGCCAACAACTTCTCAGCAGGGATTGGGGCCTCAGAAGCCGTCCTCCTCACCTACTCCTGAGGCCCCAATCCACACGGCTCATACCACATGTGTGTTGTGGTATGGGCACATACTCAAATAACGGTTTCTTAAGCTACTCTTCTCCCATCTCTTGGAGCCAGGGTTTTTCTTGCTGGGGCTGCTGTGTTGTACGCTCCTGGGTAGACAGCCCAGGTGGTTCTCCTGCTCTGCCTCCTACCTACCACAGGATTAGAGAAGCTTCTCATCTCAGGCCTGCATGAGCAGGGTTTGTTTCCACCTCATCTGAGCTTAGTCATTCAACCCCCCAAGTAACTCTCACTCACTCAGTCTCCACCCCTACATGGCACCCTCCATGCACACTGATAACACATGGGAACAATGGGCACTGTCTAATTTTAACTCAAGGATAAGGACAATTTTTTTCCTGGTGACTTGATATCAATTTATCATCCATCCCTAGGGGGGAAAAAAGAAAATAAAAACAAGCAAACAAGAAAACACTATAAAGCGAAGTAGTCAGCAGGGAGGGGGAGACGCACCTCTGTTCTTGAAGATTCACCAGGGCTGATTGTGTGAGGGGAACATCACGGTTGTAGAGAGCAGGGACGTTGCAAATTGAGAACTAAAAGTATCTTGGTCTATCTTAAGTCTTCTCAATGCTCATTCCTTGCCCACGTCAGTGTGTGATCTAACATCCTGTCAACTGTCAGGTCTAGCCGAGCAGACCGCTAGTTTCTAGCGGCCCACGGGCTGTGGATATCATCGGATGACATCTGAGACCATAGCACTGGTTCTGTGTTAACCCTCCTACCTACCTCGCTGCTTCCCCACTGCCCTATGTGCTAAGTGCCTGGATTCATGACTTTCTTTCATTCTGTAGCCACAAAAAGTTCAAGTCCTGATATGGTTTTGTTTTTATATTTTTATGTATTTTGTGTACATCTTCGTGGGCAGGGAGGGCAGGGGTATGCAGCACATGTCAGGGCCAGAATGTGGAAATCCAAGGACAATTTGTAAGACTCAGCATTTTCCTTTGGCCAGTAGGTCCTGGGGATTGAACTCAGGTCACCAGGCTTGGCCGCAAGCACTTTTATCCACTGAGCCATCCCGCTGACCCACGTTTATGTTTTGTGCTATCAGCAACGGACTAAAATATTTCAAGAAGTGTTACTTGACAGTATCATGTTATAAATGTTGCAAACTGCTCATGTGGCACAGAGAACATAGACAGAAAGAGAACATAGCCGTGAAATCTGTAGGTTTTGTTTTGAAATATACAATAGAGGAGAGGAAGAATTAAATTTTGCACATTAATTATTTACCTACACTCTACTGACATTGAACAAATACTTCATGCTCCACGGGCTACACAGTCTACTATAATCTCCCAGCTCAGCCCTTGAAACACCAAAACAGGACAATAGGAGGCGACCGTGTGTCTGTGTTCTAATAAAACTTTATTTAGAGAAGCAGGCAAGGGCTCCGATTTGGGGCTCCTGTAAAATGAATGGGAATGTTTTAGTGTCTGAGAGTCACCAGTCTGTATACAGGCTTTATGTTTATTTAGGTTTTATGTTTATCTTTCTTCTGCTTCACTTTTCCATTAGCGCTTTACTACTTACTCTCTACAATGTAGCTGCCGTTCAAACACACTACCACGGGGATATAGCGACCAGGATGGTGCCTGAGCAGCTTCAGGCCAGGTAGAACCCCCTTCCGACCTGCATCTTACGTGCCTCACCTTTCCAGATGTGTCCTTCCTCCCCGAGTAATGGCCCACCCCTTCACATCGTCACACATGCTCTCTCCCCCTCTACCCTCGTTGGGTTTCTATTGCTGTGTAAGACAGCATACACCAAGAATAACTTCGGGTAGGAAAGGGTTTACTTCATCCTCCAACTCTACCGTCACACTTCGTCACTGAGGGAAGCTGGGAAGGCGCTGGAGGCGGGAACTGGTGCGGAGGCCGTGGAGGAGTGCTGCTTACTGGCTTGCTGCTTGTGGCTTTCTCAGCCCGTTTTTTTTTTTTTTTTTTCATCTTTTACTAAAATTTTATAAATGTCTGTTATGGAAAAAGTGTTTATTTTGAAATTATTTTAATTTAGAAATAGAAAACCTCATAAGGAGAAAAGAAACAAAAACCACAAGCATCCAGGCAATGTTTTACTTCATGAGCTTGTCACCCCCTCCTTGGTTCACTTGTCCCAAGACTCAGCCACCCACAATAATGTTATTTAATAGGGATATGGATCAGTTTCACGAAGAAGCCAATGAATCCCATGATAGCAAATCCTATCGCTGTGGCCATGGCAATCTTCTGGAATTCTTTTCTGTCGGGTTTGATGCATCTTTTAACCAGGCGAATTGAGTCCTTTACAAACTGCCGACTTGGCTCTACAAACTGCATTACCTGATCCATGTTTGTGGGATGGCGGTTTGAGAGCGTAGAGACACGTAGCTAAGGAGAGAACTGAGCCCAACGGAACCGGAAGCCCAGCCTGTTTTTGTATAGCACCCAGGACCGCCTTTCCAGGGGCAGCACGACTGGGCTCTCCCACACCAATCACTAATTAAGAAAATGCCTCACAGACTTGCCTACAGGCAAATCCTATGGAGGCATTTTGGGTTTTTTTGTTTTTTTTTTTTTTTGTTTTTTTTGTTTTTTGTTTTTTCAACTGAGAACCTCTCCCTGAATGGTCTAGCCTATGCCAAGCTGACATAAAACAAGTCAGGAGCCTTCTTTACCTGCCCCCACCATTAATGCTTCTTCTCTTTCCTCTTGAGCCTCTTTCCAGTTTCCTGGGCCTTATGCATAGGTACCCTCACCTCCAGACACACAGCAAATGTTGTAGAAAATACCAATTGGATATATAGATGCCTAGACCTCTGGAAAGGCAGCTTGGCATCCGGATCTTAAACACCCCTTAATCTGCCGGAAGCCATGCTTAGCTGCTGAAAGTCCCTAAGTGTTCCACCAACACCCCCCCCCCAGCCATTTTCTAGGCTGATTGTCCAAAATGTTACTCATTAAAAGCTCTTTTGGGGAGGCCTGGAGATTAGAAAAAGGTCCAAGCGAAGGAGTGGTAGGGGCCTACAAGGAGGGATGGGTTTTATTTGTTTGCAGCTCAGAGTGGCTTTGAACTCTCAACCCTCCTGCCTCAATGGCCTGTGTGCTGGGATTACAGCTGTGCACCATGAGGTCTGGCTGAAAAACTAAACTAAAAACTTGCTCCATGTATGAAGCGGTCTGCTCTTGTCTCATCCCACTCCCCCAAGAAGGGAAGGGTTCATGCCCAGCGGTTTCAGATTCTATACTAACAGGCTGCCTTGGGTATAAATAACTAGACTTGAGTCTCCCTCCTTCTCGGGAAGCATGAGGGCATCTTGCCTGTTTTACTCAAACAATAAAGTAGATTGCATGCTTGATGGTCTTTAAATGCACATTAAAATAAAATAAATTGATTTCTTTTGGGAACTGATTTTTTTCAGGGTTTTATGGGGTGCCACTTTAAAAAAAATTCACACACACAACTACATGCCAAGAAAGCAGTGCCCTAAAGCCATGAGAAAGGCGTGTGTGGCAGACTCTTGGCTCAGAACCACGATCCTAGCCCACACTTTGTATTTTAACAAGCAGATATACCACCCACTGCTTAATAATTATACTCTAATTTTCTGATGCTATGTAACTCATAGCAAGAAACTCTGAGACTCCAAGCACCTTGTCCTTTATGAAAAAAAAAAAAGATTAATTGCAAACTACTTTTCTAAGTTGTTTAACCAAATGCTATTCAGTGTGCATTTTTTTTCCTAATGAGCCTGTGGGGGAGGGAAGAGAGAGCACAGGTGAAACTAGAGTGTCAGGGGATTTATGACTAAAGTCTTTTCAGAAAAGTACCTAGTAACATCAATTCAAACAGTGTAACTGGCTTGAACTCTGCCTTTACTCTCAGTAAATACATATTATTTCCTTTAGAGGATGAAAATATATAAAGGAATAAAAGTAGAACATAGAAGATAGCTAAGAAAGAAAGAAAGAAAGAAAGAAAGAAAGAAAGAAAGAAAGAAAGAAAGATAGATAGATAGATAGATGATATATAGATGGAGGATAGGTGATAAATGATTAATGGTAAATAATAGAGATAGGTAAATAGATGCATAATTAAGATGAATGACAGATAATTAGAGATGACGGATAGCTAATAAGTACAGTTGGAGACCCCAGGGTCTGGGCTCAGAGCCCCAATTTGTATGTACTCTGCTGCATCCTATAAAAGGAAAACATTGGTAGAATGGAAGAATTGGTCAGAACAGACAGACTCAACTCCCTACCCTTGCTACCTGTCACTAGTTACCCTCTTCTACCCAGAATCCCCTCCTTGGCTGATGAGTTTTATTCTTTTGTAATTTCCTCCATGGACTACTTCAAGGCCATAAGTAGTAGGTCTCTCTCTGTGAAGTCAGTTTTGCTGTGGTGACAACATTTCCTTTTTTTTTAATTTTTAAATATTTTTATTAGATATTTTCTTTATTTACATGTCATATGATTTCTCCTTTCCCAGTTTCCCCTCCAAAAAAAGCAAACAAACAAACAGACAAAAACAACAAGAATAAACCCCTGTTGCCTACCCCCTCCCCATGCTTGCCACCCCACCCTCTCCCACTTATTGGCCCTGGGGCACTGGGGCACAGAATCTTCACAGGGCCAAGGGCCTCTCCTCCCATTGATGATCGACTTTGCAATCCTCTACTATACACATGCTGCCAGAACAATCAGTCCCACCATGGTTGGAGTTCCTGGGAGCTCTGAGGGCATTAGTTAGTTCATATTGTTGTTCGTCCTAAGGGGCTGCAAACCCTTCAGCTCCTTTGGTCCTTTCTCTAGCTCCTTCACTGGGGACCCTGTACTCAGTTCAATGGATGGCTGTGAGCCTCTACGTCTGGACTAGTCAGGTACTGGGTAACAACATTTCTTAACTCACTTGCTTTCAACAACACAGGTCCAGCCCTTGCTCATGTTATGTAGAAGTTCACCACAGCCAGGCTGGGGGGTCCGTTCTACACAGGGAGATGCTAACAAGAGAGGAAGTGTGCCATGCTCTGAGAAACTCACACTCCATTGGCCATAAGGTCAAGTGCAAAGTCAAGAGAGGCATCCAAGAGATGTTTGTCTTTCTCCTAGGAGGCACAGAAAGAAACTTGAGCATTTTGGGAAAAATGGGGTAAATGATCACCAAGAGATAATCTATGATCCTCTTTCAAGTATCTACCTGGGGACAGACACACACACACACACACACACACACACACACACACACACACACAGAATATCTGTGGAAGTCTCAAGTTACTTACTCTACCAATACTCGTGGTTATTGACTTGGTGTGAATCTGGACTCTATCACTTCCATAGCTAAAGATTTTCCTTGAAATGAACAAAATGAGAGCCTTCAGTTCTTTCTCATTGATTAATTTTGCCATTTGAGCATTTCATATGGACATGTCATTTATTCTGATTACTCTCTCACAGTCACCCTCTTCTCCCTCATTCCCAGGCTGTGCAATGTTCCACCTCCCAGTTTCTAGATTCCTGACCTTTGTTTATATTTTATGATCCATTTATTTGAACCAGGGCCATCTGTTTGATCACTGGGTTGGAATTAGAACTATATGTTGGATCCCTGAAGCTATCAGTAGTAGGTAGTTCAATAGTGAGCGGGTAGCGCCCCTGAGTCCCCTCGTCCCCTCGGTATATCCACTCCTGAATGTTGACGGGCCCATTCCTGTGCAGGATTTCAGGGTTCTACAGTCTAACACTTTAGTATGAGAGAAAATGACACTTTCTCACACCCATCCATTCTTCTTACAAGAACAGAGGTATCCTAGGTATCCTTTAGAGCATGGGCCCCCAGAACTAGGAAATGAAAGTCAATCAACAGCTAGAGCATTGGCAACCAAGCTACGTCAGAACAAAGGCCGATTATCTAGAATTTGATGAACAATAATGTACTTCTAAGCCTCATGGTAAGGTCTTAGTCGTGTAAAGGGATTGCCTTCCTCACGTGGGACAAAGGCAGTGTATTGAGCTGGGACATGGTAATAAACACGTAGCTTACTCTTAATTTTCTCCACCATCCAGTCTCTACATCTACACAACATCTACCACAGACACAGGAGGTACA
The DNA here is from genome assembly GCF_008632895.1 of Mastomys coucha. NCBI lineage: Eukaryota > Metazoa > Chordata > Mammalia > Rodentia > Muridae > Mastomys > Mastomys coucha. The sequence continues at coordinate 109,972,283 of NW_022196906.1, read as the reverse complement.
GGCTCCAACTCAAACCCATGCATATTTGCTAGACAGAAATGAAGGTGAAGGAGAAGAGAAGGAAGAAATGCAACAGCCACCCCCTCCTTTCAGGAATGATAACAGAGCTCAGCCGCCACCACCACCTACGGGATGCCGCTCCCACCCACCTCAGTGTTCAAAATGAGTTTGTACTGCAAAGAAATCTGAGGGTAAGCTCTTTTTTATATTTGACTTATTGTTTGTTTGTTTTGATAACAAGAAGCTATAAAAAATTGCAAAGCTATAGCCGGGCAGTGGTGGCACACATCTTTAATCCCAGCACTTGGGAGGCCGAGGCAAGCAGATTTCTGAGTTTGAGACTAGCCTGGTCTACAGAGTGAGTTCCAGGACAGCCAGGGTTACACAGAGAAACCCTGTCTCGAAAAACAAAAAAACAAAAAATAAAAAGTTGCAAAGTTTTAATGATCATATCAAAAGTGCTGCTTAGTATTTGGGTGTTGTCCTTTAACAACAACACCTTAGCTAACTGCTGTAATTATCAAAATTGAGAAGTTTTCCTAGATTGCAACTAGCTGGACTGAACCATTAAGATTACACAAGTTTAAACATTTATTTTTATTTTATGTGTATGAGCATTTCTCCTGAATGAATGTGTGGATACCATGTGTATGCCTAAGGCTTTCGGAGCCATAAGTAGGTTTCTGATCCTCTGGAACTGGAGTTAATGGCAGTTGTGAGCCTTTGGGTAGGTACTGGCAACCATAGTCAGGTCCTCCCCAAGAGCAGCAAGTGCTCTTAACCACTCTGATTTCAGCAGTTCTCTCATGGACTTACTTCCAGATGTTAATATCTGTATGCCTAGGGCTTCTGCTATTTGATTCCATCAGAAGTCATAGAATTTGAGGGGAAATTGTTCCTCTACCACAGAAGAATTCCAGGATGTGTGTGTGTGTGTATGTGTGTGTGTGTGTGTGTGTGTGTGTGTGTTGTATACATTGAAGCTCTGAATAAAATCAAGAATGCTGCTAGGAAGAAAGGAGGGGAAATGGATTTGGGGTAGGAAATGAACAATATCTGCTGTAAAGACTTGTTTTAACTGAGAGGGAATTTCCCATGATCCTTGAGGCAAGAGTTGATTCAAGCAACCCCCATCCTTTCTTCTACCACACATATTCCTCTCATTCTTCAGAAATCTCCCAAATAAATACTATACATTGTGGTTTATCTCATGTTGCAAAGCTGTAATGGCCCCATTGAGATATGGGCTTTATGGTTTCAAGCCATAGCAAATCAATGTGTGAGTTCAACTCCACTGAAATCACCCAAGAGACCTATGAAAGAACAAAGAGTTTTTGTTGTTATTGTTCTAGTGAGAATAACTCCTTGCCACAGAACCAAAAGGCAGCAATGCATTAGGGGAAATGGAAATCCCAGAGGGTCTCAAAGCGTATGCTGTTTGGACAAGGCAATGGGGATTAGAATGGTCTCTTAGGAATGAGCCAGTTGCCATTTGCAGACCAGATCAACAGTTCCCTAAATAAAGTCCAGCAATGTGCTTAGGGTGGGACCCTGGAACATCCTAGCTCATCTATCTCATTGATTAATATGAAATTCTCAGAATCTATAATGAGAAGGAGAAAATGAAGGGACATTTAGAGAGTATTAATAAAACGTGTGTGTGTGTGTGTGTGTGTGTGTGTGTCTAGAAAGTACAAATTCATCTTAAAAATAGCATCACTTATTAAGTGCATTTGTTCTATCAAAACAAGGGCAAGCTTGATAGGGTTGATTGATTGGTGAGTAATAAGGGCAATCTCATTATACTTTAATAAGTTTTAGAAGATTGGTTCTCCCTCCAATTATTAGCTAATGATGAGTCTATGGCAAGCAGAGCTATTATAATCAGCTGTTCAGACCCCGAGATAATGACACCAGCCCGAGCAGCAGCACATATTATTACCTGCACATGTTTGCTGAATAGCGTTATCCTGCAGCACCATGGGACTACAGAAAGATGTCTTCCAGTTTTGTAATGGCTGGGAGTCTTGGCTGAACTGGACTTAAAATGACAGTGAGCCCTTCATCCTCTTCCTATTGAGAGTGAGGTAGAGTCAAGTTTTTTCTTCAGCCTGGAACTATGCTGACCACAGTACAGTGCAAAGAAAAGTATGTTCTAGAACTTCCAAGGCCAGACCTTTGGAATCCCTGCTGGTCCCACCCATGTCTCTGAAGGAAACAGAGCTTCTGTGTGTGAAGCTTGAGGCGCAGAGGCTGTGTGCTGTGTGTGAAGCCTGAGGCGCAGAGGCTGTGCGCTCTGTGTGAAGTCTGAGGCACAGAGGCTGTGTGCTGGCTTGTTCAATAGTCAATAGGCGCTTCACATTTTAGTCTTTCCTGAGCCTAGATGTCTAGCCAGGTACCAGACATGTGAAGAATGCTATCTTGGTCTCCTTAGTGCAGACCACCCACTGGCTAAGTACCACTGAAGGACCTTCTTCAGTGCTGTGTGGCAGAACTCATCCACACGCAGACCGCCATGTTCTGATGCACACAGTTGCACAGAAAAGAACCCATACTGCTCAAAGCCACTCAATCCAATTTGGTATTGAACCCTGAATGACTTGTTCTTAGAGCAAACCCCAGGTAGATGTGGCTCTATTCAGGAGAACAAACACATTTGTAGCATTTTCTATGAGCTCAGCACCATCTGAACCAATAGGTATGCTTCTTAGAATACTTGCCAAGCCACTTCCCACAGCAGTCATCTGTCTGAGGAGGGCACAGCAGAACTGTGTGGCTTTTTATGTTCACCCAGTTAAGAGGCAATAGGGCTGGGCTCCAAAGCCAACCCCGACTCCACAGCCTGAACTCCTAACATCTGCATTAACAATCACAACAGCTTTTTATAAAGTCAAATTTCAAAGTCTAATGTGTTAGAACATGTCCATAACCGCAGCACTTGGGTGGTGAGTGCAGAAAGATCAGAGTTCAAGGCCAGGCTTGGTTACATAGTGAGTCGGAAGATGGCCTGGGTTACTTGAGATCCTGTCTCAAAAAGCTGAAATGGAGTCAGATTATTTTTCCTCTAGTTTTTAAAGGCAGCTCTAGTGGGATCCACAGTCAGATGGCTGTTATGGCTGACATCTGCTCTGTCCCCTTATTCATCAGGGACTGTGTTCATGGATTCTTGGGGCACCAGAAGACCTGCTATGAACCTCCTGCAGGTTACTGAGGAGACTCGGACCGCACCATACACTAGTCTCTTTATAAGGATCCCTGGGGACAGGGGAAAGGTGAACTCTTTGCTGAGATCAGAATGAGAATCAGTTCTAATGGCTCTGAATTGCTTCGCTCTGAGTGTTAGCATCCTCTGTTTAAGCACAGACACTCAGCCATGGTCCTGGGCATCAGCCTCTGTTTGAGCACAGACACTCAGCCATGGTCTTGGGCATCAGCCTCTGTTTGAGCACAGACACTCAGCTGTGGTCCTGGGCATCAGCCTCTGTTTAAGCACAGACACTCAGCCATGGTCCTGGGCATCAGCCTCTGTTTAAGCAGACACTCAGCCATGGTCCTGGGCATCAGCCTCTGTTTAAGCACAGACATACAGCCGTGGTCCTGGGCATCTCAACTCATGCTTTTTCCTCTTCTTTACGCAAACCCTTTCATGTTCCAAATTTTGTATTTTTGTTTGATTTTTGTTCTAATTATTTCAGTGCAATTTGTCTGTTACTTTATGAAGTCCTGTAACTTTTTCTAAATACACATTAGAGGCCAAGCAAGGTATATAATAATCTATTAATAAAATGGTGTTTTGGGCTTGCTGCCAAGCCTGACGACCTTAGTCTGACCCTTAGAACCCACATGTTAGAAGGAAAGAATGACTCCCCTATGTGTGACTTCCATCCAACATGCTTTGGTGTGCTCTTATAAGTGTGTTCTGGTGCATACAAGCACACGCATGCGCGCACACACACATTAAAAACAGACAGATAGGTAACAGATCTTAAAAAGTACAAGAAAATGAAACAATTCCTGGGCTATGAACTTATCAGTGCTAGAACTCTTGCTAAAGATACACAAAACAAAGCTCTGTATTTGAAATAAATAAAATAAAAACACACCTACTGAGAAGAGCCTCAAAGGGTGGTGTGAGCCAGCAAATAATTTTAACAGTCAAGAGGGAGAGACAGAGGAGCATAAGGCCAAAGCCACCTGAGTTATAGAAAGAGATCCAAAAATATAAAAAACAAATAATAATATCAAGGGCTGAGGATGTGACTCAGTGGTTGAACACTTTTGTATTATGTGTTAGGTTCTGAGTTTGATCCCACATAGCACAGAAGAATAAAAGACAGTTTTGAGTATTTGTACAATCTACATAGCTTATCTTTAGTTATTATTGTGTTGAATCTCTATATGTATATACAAATTATGAATACATGTGTATGTATTCAAATTGTGTGTGTGTGTGTGTGTGTGTGTGTATAAATTGTCTTAAAATCATACCCACTTAGAAAACAAGTCACACTTCAGAACTGTATAGTACTTTAAAATATTCATAGCTGAGTGTTGTTGTACACACCCAAATCCCAGCACTGTGGATGTGGGGACAGTAGAGGACCAGGAGTTCAAAGTCATTCTAAGCTACTTAGTCCTGTGCCAGCTACATGTCACCCTGCCTCAAAAACTAAAAGAAAAATAGGAAAATATTCTACTAAGAAAAGGTGACCAGATAAGAAAGACAACTGTTTTTAAAAGCAAGTTCGTGTTCTCTTAGGTGAACAAGCAGAACACAGACCTATTGAAAGCACAGAGCCTTCCTCAGCTCCACCATGAGGTGGCTGGAGTGGTACTCAGCACAGTTCCTTGCCTGGGTGGACACTAAGATGAACTGTCACTCCCTTATGAGCTCTTGTCAGCTGCAGAAAGAAGGGGCAAGCAGCTCCCAGGACAAAAGCTCACTTCTGTCACAGAGGAAAACTCCTTCCCACACAGACTCTGGAAGGCTTCTTAAAACTTGGTCCCCCTGAGTGCTGCGATCTATGGCTAGGCTACCATAACCCATTCTGCCCTAAAAGTATATCAGGTACAACAGTTAAAGATATGAGCAAAGATCAAGATAGAAGGACCAGGAGCAAGGAGATGTTCAGTGGTCAAAGAATCATTACCTCACACCTGATGACGAGAGTCTGATTCTTGGTCCCCACATGGTGGAAAACGACTGTCAAGTTGTCCTCTTACCTCCACACACATGTACCAAGGTAGGTGTGCCCCCCACCCACCATAAATCAAATTAATTCAATAGGAATTAAATAATTTATTTTCATTACGTTAAATTATATATGTGTGCCTACAAGTGGGTATGTGTATGTGACTGAAGGCACCTCCAGAGGAGCCCCTGGAGTCAAAGTTACAGGAAATTGTGAGCTGCCATGTGGGTGATAGGAACCAAACTCAGCTCCTCTGGAAGGTCTGTAAGTGCTCTTTACTGCCCAGCCATCTCTCCAGTCCCTAAAAAAAGAGAATATTCTGAAGCTACAAGGATGATGATTTCTTGGTTCTCCCGAGTTAGGCTTCTCTCCATCCCTTATGCCCTAGTGCTTCACGGTTATGTCCGAAAGGTTTGTTCCATCTCTGAAAAGGTATTCCAGGTTTCTCTTGGCTCGTGTCCACATGTGGAAGTAAAAGTCCAGCTAGGCATTGAAAGTGTTATGTATAAATTACCTCATGGCCCCAGCCAGGAAGCGGTCCTTCCTTCCGTCAATGAGGCAATATTTTATAATTGTTCGTCAATGAGGCAATATTTTATAATTGTTCTGATTACCTGGTGCAGGCTCCCAATTGTTCTGATTACCTGGTGCAGGCTCCCATCCAGTGAGGAGTTAAATCAAAGCAGGCAAACAAAGATGGCCAGGGCTTTGCAAACAGTTGGAATTCAGGTTTTCCTTGGCTAGACTGTGACACTGGGAGGCAGTCTGTCTTCCAAGCATGAGGACTTTCAGCGTGGTCTACAGCATGACTACAGAGCATCTGGGGACACTCTTCTGTAGTAATAATCTCCCTCTCAGGTAATGAGATTGGCTCTAGGAAGTTCTTACAAAAATTATAGCTCCTCTTCATTTATCACAGTAATAAGAAAAAACCCTGCAGATTAATTGAGCTCGTGTGCATTTGTTTCTGGGCGGTATTGATTTCAGTTCAGAACTCAAACCTATCTTCTCCCAGGAAAAAGCCTGCTCGTGAATGAGCTGGTTTGAAACCCTCTTCTGAAAGGATTTAATTCGTTATGTTATGTAGTCCCCGCTCACCCCCATTTTTAATTGTTCTTAACAAACAAAGCAAATGTGTCTTGTCATGCTTGGCAGACCAGAACTAGCGAACTCCCAGCTGTGGACTCCCTGCATGTTCTTGTAATTTCTCCTGAGACTTCATTATTCATGACAAAGTCCCCTCTCCATTCTGGTGTGAGCATGGACCCAAAGCTTAAGACCCTAGGATTCCTTTACAGGGGGAATTCCCCAGGACCCAACATGGTAACCAAGAGGGATGTTGCATTAAAATTTTTATTACATTTATTTATGTATATGAGCACACATGTGCTCGTGGCATACAAGAAGCAGTCAGAGAACAGCTTGCTGGACTTGTTCTCTTTCTACCCTGAGGGTCCAGCATGCAATTCAAGTGGCCAGCCTCGGCAGCAAGCCCCTTTTACACTGGTGTCACTGGCCGAAGAGGAACAGTATGAATGACCAAACAAAAACAGGACTTCCCTCCTGGCTCTCAAGCTTCCCGACACCACCTCTTGGTCCCCAATTTCTTCATCTTCTTAACGGAATTACTTTTTACTTCTTGCTAGTATTTAAAATCTCTTTGCAGACTCCCCAGCAGATGCGATTTTGAGCGTCTCGGCGGAATACTAAGGCAGTCAGTACAGGAGGAGCTAGAGTGGGCTCAGAGGGAACTGCCCTTCAGGTAAAAACAAAATATTACCAACTAACCAAGCTAATTAAACTGGAAGTCTTATCCCCCAAAACTGCCCCCCAAAATGCCAGCGCCTGTGACTCTGTACCTTGACTCCTCCGTGAGCATAAGAATGAGGCTGCCTCTTGCCTTGCCAGCATCCTGTATCATCTTTGTTACCCTGCTTCTGTCCAGTTTGGGGATTTCCATTTGTTTCATTTCCACTTCTAATTCCTGTTTATGTCTTAACAGAAAAAAAAAATCAAGCTAATCCTAAGTGGGCCTCAAAGTCCTGCCAGGGAGGGGAGGAAGACAGTTGATAAGGATAATCCCCCCTTTCTCTCTGCCTGCTGCATAAAGGCTGAGTGGATTAAGCAGATTTGAACCAAACCAACAATGGTTTAGGAAAGGCCAAACTTAAAGCTTGTCCTCAGGGAAGAAAACACTTCTGGATCCTCCTCCTGAGGCAGGGACTCAGCCTCCCTCTTTAAAAAACAACAACAACAACAAAGAGCAAAAAACAAACAATGATCAAATTCCTTGGGATGCCTTAAAATTAGCCAGGCCTGATGCTCCACACCTGTAACTCCAGGGATAGAGGCCTAAGGGTCAGGAGTCCCCTGGCCTGGAACTCACGAAGGCCAGGCCTGATGCTCCACACCTATAATTCCAGGGAGGGAGGCCTAAGGGTCAGGAGTCTCCTGGCCTGGAACTCACCAGGGTCAGGCTGGCTGGTGACCCTCACGGACACTCCCTTCCTCCCCTCTTCAGTGCTGGCACAACACAGGTGACATCACATCCAGTTTTTAAGTTTAGGTTTTGGGAACAAGACTGAGGCCTACCGAGTTGTCTCCCCTATCCTGAACTGTCTTTAAAATTTCCAGTGACCAGATCTGTAGTGGCGTTGACCTTCACACCGTGTGAGCTCACCCATGACAAGTATGTGTGCGGGAGCCACCCACATTCAAACCACACCAATAGATACATAACTAATTAGAGTCATTTTCTGCCTAATTATATTTTATATTCTTCCTGATAGGTCCCAGGCAGACAATGTGACCCAAAACATCTGACCTCAGCTCCATAAACTCATGTTGAGAAGTCTGGGGCTCATGAGAATTCAGAATATTCCTGTCCCCAAATCCCGTTGAACTGTGTTCTCCTACATTCAAAATAAACAATGTTGATAACTCATGATTTTGCAGACAGGATGCAGTACTCAAATGACTTCAGTCTGGCACCTCATAATTGTTTTGTTTTATTTTATTTTATGCTTATGGGGGATTTGCCGGAGTATGTGTCCGTATGTAGGCAGTACCTGCAGAGGCCAGAAGAGGGCATTGGATCCCCTAAGACTGGAGTTACAGACGGTTGGGTTTTGAATCAATATATGGGTGCTGGGAATTGAACCCAGATCCTTTAACCAGTGTTCTCAACTGCTGAGACATCCCATAATGTTCTCATGTCTGTTTTTATTTCTTTCCACATTCTCCCATTTGCAGAGCTGTGGGCTGAACCCTGAACTTCTCATGTGTTAGGCCAGAGCTCTGTCATGGGGCTGTAGCCAGCCAAGGCCTAGTAGGTTTTCAACAACCCTAATCTGACTAAGCATTGTACCCACTAAGTGTTTATAACAGAATTCCCTGCATTGTGAAGTTTTCCTGGCGTTCCCCACTCCTGGACATCTAGAGTAGCTCCCACCTGTCCCCTAACACTCATACCTATACCTTGAGTGAATGTTTAGATGACAACCTTTCCAAGAAGACATAAGTTCCTGTAACACAGGGAATGTACCATAACTGATTCATTTCTGCAGTGTTTGCATACTCCGGAAGTTTCATGCAATGAATGACTATAAAGTTGAGTACTAGGATGCTGCTCTCATCGAACAACACTTCTTAAACACAAAAGGCGTGCCGTACTGTTACATTGACAACACTAATCCCATTGACAGCACTTTAGATCCAATCTTACCTGTGGGCCCATCGGGAAATTGGAACAAAGTCTTTGGAAATCCTGAAATAACCAACCAACGCCACGGCAGAGTCTCCCGTCACACCCCTCACCAGACACGGTACACTTCTCTACCTTTTATCTATCTGTGTAATTACCTGGGGGAGCGGGGCGGCGGTGGGTGGGGGTTGAGTCACTATTTGACTAGATGGGCGCCTGCTTTTTTTCAGATAGGGTTTCATTTTATGGCATGGCCTGGTGGTCTTCTTTCATTCTGTCACAGTTGTAAAGTACCCCAGGAAAAATCAATGTATGAGGGGAAGAAGATTTAGCTAACAATCTCAGGTGACAGTCCTTCACTGCAGAGAAGTCCCAGTGGCAGGCGCTGGAAGCAGTGTGCTCACATCATCTGCATAGGATAGGTCAGAGAAAGGCACGCACTTAGCAGTCTGCTTGCTGGCTCTGCTGCACTTAGCAGTCTGCTTGCTGGCTCTGCTCAGCTGGCTTTCCTTGCTCGTCATACACAGGGCAGAGCAGGGCTCAGCCCTGAAGCGGTGCCACCTAGGTTCAGAGCGGGGCTTCCCATCTCCCTGAATTATCTAGACACTCCCAACACACCTGCCGGCCAGTCATCCTGATCCAGGCAAGGCCTCTCCCTGAGACTGTTTTCCCAGGTGACTCTAAGCTGCTGCAAGCTAACATCATGGCTGCTGGGTCACGGAGCTACATTTCCAGCCCTTGCCATCTCTAATAATCTGTTGGCCACTCATACAGCAAAATGACCCCATTTTATCCCTAAGAAACACGTCACAACGACCGCATGCAAGTAAAAATAAATATGCAAAATATATTGTGCGAATAGGCTTCTCAAAACAAGGGTCGGTTACTTCGCACCCAAGAGGAAGCTTTCTGGGCTCCCAGGTCTCTGCATTTGGTGCAACTGAGGGGCAATTGCTCTTCATTCAAAGGGCTACTAGAATGGCTCACTGCTTAAGTTACTGTATCTCTCTTCTCTCCTCTTCTCTCTCTCTCTCTCTCTCTCTCTCTCTCTCTCCCTCCCTCTCTCTCTCTCTCTCCCTCTCCCTCTCTCAGTGTGTGTGTACATGTGTGTAGGCCAGAGGATAACCTTGACTTTGATTTCTGTTCCTCCAGCAATGCACACTACCTTTTCATTTTGAAACACATTCTCTCACGGGGGGACCTGGGGCCTTCTGGATAGTTGAGGCTGGCTAGTTAGCCTCAGGAATCCGGGCTCTGCTTCCCAATGCTTACATGACAAGCATCCATCCATGTCCCGCTGTTTAATTTTGTATTTTTGAGTAGGTTCTGCGGATCAAGCTTAACGCATTCAGTTTACAGACTGAGCTATCTCTTAACCTATTCTTCTTTTAACTCTCAGAGTGAGAACCTGTAGAGCAAAGTTCACTGTGAAAATGAAAACACCTTGCCATTGGGATTTCAAGAGAGGGTTTCCAAGTTCAAACAGGCTTTAGCTGAAGTCCTCTTAACCCTTGTATGGAACGGTTAACCCAGCTTCTTAAAAGGGTGTTCCGTTCAGGTCTCCTCTCCCAGAGGAAGGCATCCACTTGGGTTTATGTTGTTGTTAGAGGCCTGTATGCTCAGAGAGAAGAGAGGTCAGTGGCAGGAGCAGAAATCAGTCTCTGGGATCTGAAAAGCCAACAAGAACTTTAGTAAACATTTCTTTTTTTCCAGAGAAAGAAAATAAGTACTTGGGGCTTGGGTTATGCATGGAAGCCCCCAAAGCGTTTAATCACAATGTCAAAAGAGAGTAAAAGCCATGAGAGTCCCCTTGATGGCTGTCTAGCAGACACCCTCCAGAAACACACCCCAGAGAGACACCCTCCAGAAACACACCCCAGAGAGACACCCTCCAGAAACACACCAGAGCAGAGGGAGAGCTGTCTTCTCCTGCCTCGTCAGCCTGTGTGCTCAGCCTGCAGGCCACACGCTTCTGCCAGAGGTCAGCCACCACCATGAGCAGAAGAAGGGGGAATTTGCTTTGGTAAATCTTACTTCTCATCCTGACTCTGCTATCAGCAATGGTAACACTGAAACTTACTCAAGTTCCCTGACTCATCCGCAAAAATTAAGATTATGTAACACTTTGTTGAGGCAGGCAGGGAGCATGCTCTGTTTATTCATTATTATACAGCAAACCATTCTAGAATTAGGCAGAGCCTGCCTGTGTTACAGTGTTCGTGTGTGTGTGTGTGTGTGTGTGTGTGTGTGTGTGTGTGTGTGTGTGTGTTGGGAGTTCAGGCAGCATAGCTGCTATAGCTTGCCTGAATTCTGCTATGTCAGAAACTCAGCTGAGAACTCTCAAACATTTGAGTGGCAGAAAGCCAAAATTACCCAGAATCCTATTCCTCTGTGCCTGGCACCTGAGCCAAAATGGCACTGCTGACTCCATGTGCTTTAACAGCTCACCGTGGGGTTTCATCCAGGTCTCACAAAAGTGGTGGCCTGTAGGTGAATGGACTTCTCCCATAGCAACAGGCATGCTCTGCCCTGCCCTGTCCTCAGCGATCCACTGACGGCTGGAGCATTACCTCAGCATAGCCAACTGAGGAGAAGCCCAGCCTTGCTCTAGCCCACCCAAAATTGTGTATCCTACTGTGCCCAGGAAGCCCTGAAAATGAGGTTCTACCACAGGAGTGCACTAGACCATCTTCTCACCACAGGTTTGGGGATGGTGATGAGGTCCCCCATGGGGTTGGACAGAAGCTCATGGTAGCCGGCCCCATGTCTCTGGTGAGCTTTCTCCCTTTGCACATACTGTTCCCCCAAGTCCCTTTCTGCTGGGAGTTCTTCCTCTATAAGTCATGTGGACATCCTCCTTGGTGACCTCACCTAGGAAAATCCCTGACACTATCCTGAGCCGCAGGTGGTGCCTTCCTAGCTCTGCCCTGCGAGCCATGAACTCCAGGACACTTCCGAGTGCTCAAGGAAAGCCCAAGTGAAGCTGCGTTATTGTTTCTAATCTGAAGGCTCCTAAGGAATCCTGTAGAAGTCACTGGGTGCTCACTGGTAAAGGTGCATGACAAAAGGTCTACAACATGACCTACGTACAATGGACAGCTGTGGATGGCTAGCCTAAGACATAGTAAAGGGTAGTGAGGGACCAGGTGTACTTCTGATGTGGCTACTAATGAAGATCTGTTTAAGTCTGTGTTTGATGATTTTTGTTTGGCTGGTTTGTTGGTTGGGTTTTTGTTTTTGTTGTTTTTGTTTTGTTTACATATTTGCCAAGCCAGTGAGGTCCACATCCACTAAGGGACATAGAAGACCCCTAAGAAACAGGGTGGGTAGATGGAAAAGCTCAAGTCAAATGCTCACACATCACCGCCAGTATCCAACTTGACCATGAGAAAGTGCATTCATCTTTTCACAAATTTCCTCAGATACAGAATTTGAGGACTTGACCTTGGGTTTAAGAACTTATGGTGCATGTCTTCATTTTTAAACATCTTAACCTGTGATGTACAATACAATAGCCATCTATCACAGGCCACTCTTGAGCCCTTGAGACATGACTCTTCTGCAGTAACTATGTACAATAAACCTATAAATGGAAATACACAATGGAAATCAAAGACTTAAAGGGTGTGGTGGTGCATGCCTTGAAGTGCAGTACCTCAGAGGCAGGTAGGTAGATCTCTGAGAGTTCAAGGTCAACCTGGTGTGTAAATTGAGTTCCAAGCTAGTGGGGGCTACCCTGTCTCAAAAAAACAAACAACAGGTGACTAGAGAGGTGACTCACTGGTTAAGAGCATTTACTGCTCTTGCAGAGGACCTGGATTCAGTTCCCAGCAGCTACATGGTCATGATCATCTTGAACTTCAGTCCCTTGGGATCCAAAGCTGCTTCTGAGCTCTGCAGACTTCTGCACAAACATGGAGCTCCTCATTCATGCCTGCACAGAAAATAACGTTTTAAAAACGAAAAGCACGAAACTAACCAAACCAAAAAAGAAATCAAAGGCTTACTACAAAGAAAATTTCCTAAAGTGTTGTTTGAACACTTTAAGTAAGATAATACTACTTAAAATCAGTCTTGTTTTAACACGTGTAACGTGACTTTTAGAGGTCTCAAATAAGACGTTGGTGACCTCCTGAGCTGATCCTTCTGTGATACTTTGCTCAGTTGTGACCAACTGCCTGGCCAGGGGCAACTTAAGGAAAGAAGTGTGTGTTGGGCTCATACTCTAAAATAATACCGTCCATAATAACCAGGGAGGATTGGCAGCTGGCTGCTTGAGGCAGCTGCCAGTGTTACACCTGCAGTCAGGAAACAGAGAAGACAGGAAATGGGCTGGACTCTAAGACCTCCAGGTCTGACCTTCTGCACACTTCTGCTCTACTTCTTAAAGAATCCATGGGCTGGAGAGGCAGTGACCTGGTGAGAAAGCTTGCCACTCTTGCAGAGGATCTGAGTTTGACTCCAAGCTCCCCACATTGGTAAGCTCACAACCATCAATGATCATCGCTCTCCTGGATCTGCATATGTATGACACAAATATGAACATACACATAAAATAAACCACTAAAATAGTCACACACAGCCTTCCATAACTGCTTCTTCAGCTGGACACCCAGCATCCAGAGCACAGAGCCTATAGGGGACACTTCCCATTCAATGACCTCTTTATTCTTCCTCTGTCCTAGGCCCAGGTATGAAAGCTAGGACTCAGAATCACGGGAGCCCATGATATTAGAGAGCAGCCAGACTGACCCTGGCAGGTGACACTTTAGAGTTTACTTGACGAGAGAAAATGTCTTCACCTTCAAATTTCCTTGAAAAAGGCAAACAACTCAAACCCTTGAAGATTCTGGATCTATGACAAGGGAAGAGTCCCTTGATTCATGACAAGAGACAACAAAACAGGGAATGGGGCCAGAGGAGAGTGAGTGAGAAGTCAGGGAGGGGCAGTCTCTTCAACACTTGTCCCAACCTCCATCGAGGAACAAGCCAGTCAGACAACCGCTGCTCTCTCTTGATCAGTAGGTCCTTCACTGGTACTGCATTAATCCCTTTTTTTAATCCCTATAAGAAACAATAATGATCAATTTATAAAAAGAAATATTTTTATGCTTTTGGAAGTTCATGGTCAGTGAAGCTCCCTTGTTTGTGCCCCAGGCAACACCACACATCATGATGGAAATATGTGTGCCAGCAAAACGGCTCATCTCCTGGCCAAGATGCAAAGGAGAAGCAAGAGGCTACAACCCCTTCAGGGGCTCACATGCAACACACTCCCTCATTTTATCCACGTTCCTCCGAGTACACTGGCCTGGAGAACAACTGGGCCAGTTAGATTTAGTTTGTCGAAGTGACACAGTCTGGGCAGAGGGAACCCCACTTGAGGAAATGTCTCTATGAGATTGGCCTGTGTACACTGCAAGTCTGTGGGGCACGTTCTTGATTACTCACTGATGTGGGAGGGTCCTGCTCACTGTGGGCAGTGTGGGCCTGGGTTGTGTGAGAAAGCAAACCAAGCAAGCCAACCATGAGAAGCAAGCCAGTAAACAGAGCTCCTGCTTGGTCTTTGCTTTAGTCCCTACCTCCAGGGGCCTGCCTTGAGTTCCTGCCCCGACTTCCCCCGTGCTGTAGTATGATCAGGATATGAAAGCCAAATCCTCCACAGCTAGCTTTGGGTCATGTGTTTGTCACAACAATACATTAACCCTTTATACCGCATGACCTTTGGATGGCCTTCAAGTTGTAAATGATAGCTGACATCCTGAAGATTTCTCAAGGAGACGAATGTCCTTCATGAGCAGGACTCCGATACTACGCTGTCTCGTTTTCTCTCATTCTCCCTTCATTCTCTTATTCTGCCATTGCTCTGGGGTGTTGGTTTGTTTGGTTTGTTTTTAGTTTTTGAGAAAGGCTCTCTCTCTCTCTCTCTCTCTCTCTCTCTCTCTCTCTCTCTCTCTCTCTCTGCCTGTCTTTCTCTATCTCTGTCACTGTCTCTGTCTCTCTGTCTCTGTCTCTGTCTCTCTGTCTCTGTCTTTGTCTCTCTCTGTTTCTCTAATCTTAGCTACCCTGGAATTTGTTGTGTAGATCATTCTGGCCTTGAACTCACAGAGATCCTCCTGCTTCTGACTGCCCAATGCTGTGATTAACAGGGTGTGTGGCCATGCACTGACAAACCTTACCATTGTTTTTGAAGACATATGCAGACATCCATTCTTTCTGGTCAGGCCGAGGTAAAGTAGAGGAATCACAGATCAAAGCACATTGGTTGCAATAAAGTCATTTACCTGCTGCATGAGCAAGACCAAGCCCAGGGTGAAGCTTTGATTACAGAAGGCTGCTTAGCTATAGGAAGAGTCCAGCCAAGGTTTTATGAGGGCTGGAGAGGCTGTGGGCATCATTGCATAGCACAGATCCTCTAGACCAATCTCATGGGTGTTGACACACTTCCAACATCACAGGGTGCAGGATTTTTCACTGTTGTCACTCAAGATGCCGCCTTTGAACACCACATGGCTTGTGAATTCAAGTTTTCCAGCCAGAATATAGCAGTTACATCTCCTCTTCTTCTTCAAAACATACCTCACATTCTCCAGACCACCGTCCCACCTCTTAGACTGAATTTAAGGTTTCCTTGGTTCTTGAGATCTCTCCAGAACTTTGCCAGACACCTTCCCCAGATCCATTTGCTCATCTACCCATTCATTTCACAAGCACAATATCAAGATCCTAAGAACTCAACTTTCCAGCCAGGTATGGTGGCTCATGCTTTCAGTCTCAGCACATGGGAGGCAGAGGTAGATGGACATTTATTCTAACCGACTCTCAAGAGTTGTACGGGTCAAGTTCCTGAGATAAACTGGGGAGGGTCAGGATGCTAGAATCTCAGCCTTAGCTTATAAGAGATGCTTATCTCATGTGTTTCAAAGTGGGAGATTTTTTTTATTTATATCCCATGATGCTTTGATTGATACTTAAGAAAGAACACAATATTGCCATACCGGTTTAGTGTAGGCTAGTGTTAAATGTATGTAGAAGAGCAGTGTGTGCTATCATAAGGAATAGACTTTAACATGATGTTAACGTAGACTAACCACTGGATGTGATAGAAAGCCCAGCCAGATTGACATCATTAGAATGTGTTGATGAATGCAGCTAGGATGATCAGAGGCTGGGCAGTCTTTAGCTCTGATCCAAAGGCCCCCGGCATCCTCAGGTCTCATTTTGCTATAGATTTCTGAGTTTCTTCCCTTTGTGGTTTGTCCTCATCCCCAGTCTGGCTTCCCTCATGAAGATAGGTGGGACTTCTGGGGGGTCCGTACCTCCTTCAAGGTAGAGGAGATTACTTTTGTACCAAATATCAATGAACACCCAAAGTTCCCCTGTGGTTCTTAGTTTCTGCCACATCAGCAGGTCTAAATCAGAAGAAAGGTAGGCTACGGCAATTAATGTGAGCTGGCTATAGGATCTAGTGCCTGAGGTGTACTCACGCTGGTTTAAGTCTGATAGCCCATATTTAGAGAAGGAATGCTAAATAAATGCTTGAGGGCCACCAGAATGTCACTGCCAAGAAGAGTGAGCAGTCTGTCTGAGTTGTGTTGTGTACTCACCCTGGTTGTCATATGAGGCCTTGGCAACAGTGTGCACTGGAAGGGAAGAATTCACACGTTGGGTTGAATGAATTTACCCACAAGATAATTATAGTCTAGGACTGGAACTCAGTAAGTGACCAATAAAAGTAATATTGTGTGATAAATCAGTATCACGAAAAACAGAAATGTGGGGCTTGGAAGTACCTGGGCTTGCATCCAAGTTCTGCTATGCACCAGTTGTGGGGCCTTAGACATGGTTCCTTGGCAGTGGATGCATATAAAAGCACTTCATAATCATGGGCAATTCAGCTACACATAAAACAAAACCAGACTGGAACTAGTCCAACTGTGAGATAGTCATTTACCTCATGTTAGAGAAATCAGAGCTGCTAAGTAAAGGTCCCTGACATTGCTGGGAACCAAAGCGACTCTTCCAGTACTGGTGCCTTTTCCTACCTCTTCGTGTTTGCTCGCTGATTAGAGCATCGTTATCTCTATACACAAACATGCTCCTAACCCTCAGGAGGAAGCCCTACTTATCTCACTAAGAGCAATGAGAGTGTCATAAACTACTTTCGTCTTCTCTGCCTACCCACAGCCTCGGCAAATTTCCTGTTTGGCTAGAATAGTACCACATACCCATGTCTTGAACTTTAGATGGCACTGCTCATGCCCTGACCTATTCTTGCCCATTTAGATGGAAAGCTAGTAAAATTGTAAGATGGACACAGAGGAATGCGTGTTTCTTCTCTTGATTTTGCAGGGAGAATGCTTTCTTTTCTGAGGATTATGTGTGCTTATACAAAGGAGGCCCAAAAACAGCATCCAAAAAAGAAATCTGGGACAGTAGTTTATAAGGTGTTGAGGGGTGTGCATAGCTGTTTTGTGACATAGTTCTGTAAAGGCCCAAATATGAGAGCCACCCAGGAGGCACTTTATAGCAAGGTGAGATTATCTTCTTTTTATGCGGCTCTTCCTGGTTGCTTTCCCAGTGTCATTTTAGAACAAATGTCTCCTGTATCCTCTGAGGTGATGTTTATATGACCATCAAAAGCTACCATGAAGCCTTCTATCCACAGCCACTCACTCACACAGCCACATCCAAATCTCAGACCTATAGTGCAAGCATCTGAAGAAGAGACAGGTGGTCCATATCATCACCCTGTACTGGCTGGTTTTGTGTGTCAATTTGACACAAGCTGGAGTTATCACAAAGAAAGGAGCTTCCCTTGAGGAAATGCCTCCATGAGATCCAGCTGTAAGGCATTTTCTCAATTAGTGATCAAGGGTAAGAGGGCTCATTGTGGGTGGTGCCATCCCTGGGCTGGTAGTCCTGGGTTCTATAAGAAAGCAAGCTTAGCAAGCCAGGGGAAGCAAGCCAGTAAGGAACATCCCTCCATGGCCTCTGCCTCAGCTCCTGCTTCCTGACCTGCTTGAGTTCCAGTCCTAACTTCCTTGGGTGATGAACAGCAATGTTGAAGTGTAAGCTGAATAAAGCCTTTCCTCTCCAACTTGCTTCTTGGTCATGATGTTTGTTCAGGAATAGAAATCCTGACTAAGACACCCCCTCTACACAGGCTTCACAAAGGGAAACTCTTATAAAGATGGCGCTGACCAGGATCACACCTTGGAGTGATTTCCATAATTGGAGACAAATACCTGGTGTGTCCTGCTGTGTCCTGTGTGTGTGTGTGTGTGTGTGTGTGTGTGTGTGTATGTGTGTGCGTTTGGTGTATGTAAGAGAGGTGAGGGGTATGGCTCATGAACCCATTCATATGTAAAGGCCGTCGGGTATCCTGATCATCACTCTCCACATAATTCCCTTGAGACATGATCTCTCACTGGGTGTAGGTGCTGGCCTGTCTGTGAGTTCTAGAGATCTTGCCTCCATGCCCCACTCACTCATTCACTGGCATTTCAGGAACTCCTGCACCCACGCCAATCCTCTTACACAGCGCTGAGGTCTAAGCTCAGGTGCTCATGCGTGCGATGCTCATGCTCTTACCCACCACGCCACATCCCCAGCTCCAAGGAAAATACCTTAAAGGGCATGGGCGTTACCATGAAAGAAGTGAGTACATTCCACTGAGGGCAGGCTGCAGAGATGAAAAAAGAGTGGCATAGTACAGGCATCCGGGAAACAAGTCACAGAAAACATTACCCAGTAAGTGCAAATAACATAGTGTTGTAATGTCTTTCAGGACATTGTTTGATGTGCGGAGGCAGTGTGATAAGGAGAGATGTCAAAGGTGACTTTCCCAAGCAACTTCCTCTGGATTCTCAGAGGCTGGTAGGATCTGATAGCCCGCTAGGTACAAAAAAATTAACTGGGAGAGGTTGGGTGGCTTTTATTATAACGTGGAGATAAGAATTTACAGTAGCAATTCTAAGCACTAAGCATTGGGTTCATTGTCAACTTCTGAAAGAGGCAGCCTTTGAAATACCTAGAGTCCCAAGTGGCACATGCTTGTCAGTGAGCGGGCAGGTTAATCATTACTAGCCCCTTGAGACGTGCACAAGTCCTCATGCAAGATCAGGAATCCCGCTGCACATTCTTCACCCCTGACACACCAACGCCCAAGTATTTTATTTCTAAATAGTCCTTGCAGTTGCTCTTAGCAGATAGAGAGCTATTTGGCACCAAGCAAAGCCAAGGCCAGCTTGTCATGAAGTGTATGATTGGGTATGGTGAGTGGGAGATGCTAAAAATGAAGGCTCGAGGTCTCCCTAAATCCTGCTGCCAGGCAGCATGTAGAGGGCAAAGTCTCAGATGGAGACTTTTTTTTTTTTTTTTTTTTTTTTTTTTTTTTTTTTTTTTTTTTTTTTGGCTACATGTGGCAGTGTTTATTGACAAGACAGCAGGGAAACACCCTCTGCTATAAACAGAAATGAAGACCCACTCTTGCCCATTGCGCATGCCCTGACCCACTCTTGCCCACTGCGCATGCCCTGACCCACTCTTGCCCACTGCGCATGCCCTGACCCACTCTTGCCCACTGCTCATTACCTGACCCATTCTTGTCCACTGTGCTCATGCCCTGACCTATTCTTATCCACTGTACATGGCCTGACCCACTCTTGCCCTTTGTACATGCTGTGATAGCAATCTCTAGTTATCTAGAGCAGTTAGTTTGGAATGAATGTTAGATTCCAAAACTGGCCAAACATAGGGTTGAGAACTTGAGGTTCAGGTTCCACTGCAGAGGATATTTCCATCCTGTTCATGCCATGAAGAGGCGATTACCATGCAGTCTCTTCAACCAATCCCCACATTTCAGGTACTAACCATTTCACCAATGAAGATTTATTTCTGCCCTCCTTTACACCAGTTCACAAAACACTTTTAAGTTTAGGATAAAAATGACTAAGACATGACAGAAGCTTTCTGAGGATGTAGCCTTCTGATGAGAGCTGCGAAAAGAGTAACACTGCTCTTGAAACAGCTATCTTTTTTTTTTGGTTTTTCGAGACAGGGTTTCTCTGAGTAGCCCTGGCTGTCCTGGAACTCACTCTGTAGACCAGGCTGGCCTCGAACTCAGAAATCCGCCTGCCTCTGCCTCCCAAGTGCTGGGATTAAAGGCGTGCACCACCACCGCCCGGCTGAAACAGCTATCTTTTATCAGGCTACAGTATGCTCCCCAGAAAACCTCAAAAGACTCTTTGGAATTGAGTATATTTAATATATATTAACATATATATATATTAGATATAGAGATAGATAGATAAATAGATAGATAGATAGATAAATAGATAGATAGATAGATAGATAGATAGATGATAGATAGATAGACAGACAGAGATATACCTCAATGTGGAGCACTGTTTATTTCAAGTACACATTAAATATGGTGCTTTAAATGGTTACTATCATCATTTATGTCAAGATGTAAGTCACCCTGGTGACAAATTTCTGGTTGTGTCTGTGAGGACTGTCTTCACTAGGTTTACAGAGATGTGGGTGGCACCATTCTCTGTGCTGGGGCGCTGGACTGTATACAGATGTTAAACAGAGCACCAGTGTTCATCACTGTCCACCTCCTGATGGTGGATGCAATGTGACCAGCCTCGTCAGGCTCCCGCTGCCATACCTCTTCTGTGGTGATGAACCGTATCCTCGGTTAGACAACAAAACCCTGGCTTCCTTAAGTTGATTGCCAAGTACTTTGTCACTGCAAATTAAACAGTAATTAATAGTTACTATTATTATTTATCTGATATCAACTAAAGTTATCTGTCATGATAAAGATTTTTAAGTAAATAAACTTGCATAATTGACTTTGTATTTTTCAAAATCAAAAATTAAAATGGTTTGCTGTGATTAAATTGATAACTGATGACTGATTAAATATTTGACTTCTGAGAGTTGTAGTTTGGTTGATAAATGCTCCTAATGTTCAAAGGAGAATGAAATCCAATCTTTCTATGAGTTAGAAAAATAAAGATTTTGCTTGTAATTTTTTTAAAGTTAAGAATGAGAGATGGATGTTTTGACAGGACGAAACTGATTTTCTACAAACAAATGGAGTCAGCTTGCACATCCTTACTTTCCAGGAGCGGCTTCAGCCTCAGTGTTTCAATCACAAGTTCCTGGTGCGAGGTAAACTCCAGGCCAATATCTCCAATATAGCCAGGTAAGGTGCTTTCATTTCTGAAATTCCCAGAAATCCTTTAGACTTTCCACTCCTGATTGTTAAAATGTTTTACACATTGAACCAACCTAGATGGGGGCTTACTGAGTTCAGACACAAGAAGCTAATCTAATAGACACAATTCCTGCCACAGATGGGCTAGGATGGCTCAGTCAGTAAATGTGCCCTAAAAACCCAAGGCCTGAGTTCAAGCCCCAGGACTCATCCAAAGCCAGATGTAGTGGTGCCTTTCTGTAATCCCAGCACTGAGGAGATGAGACAGATAGATCCCTGGAGTTCTCAGGACAGACGTCCTAGTTCTACTTGATGAGTTCCAGACCAGTATGAGACTATGTAAAATAACTAGAGAACAAGCAAACAAACTAAAGTTAAAAGTAAGAAAGGAGGGAAGGCAGGCAGGAAGAAGTAAGGAAGGGTAGAAGGAAGGAGAGAAGGAAGGGAGATGGGAGGAGGGAAGGAGAAAGGATGGAAGAACAGAAGGAACAAAAGAAAGGGAGAATGAAGAAAGAAAGGGGGATGGCTCCAGAGGAGCAACCTCTGAACTTGTCCTCTGGCCTGCGTACACATGTACACACATGTGCACATGCACCCCCCACACTCACACATGCACACAGACAGACACACAAAGTCGGTCACAGATAAGCAGGGGAGACCGCGCTGTGGCTGGGGTGGTATAGCAGATGGCAGAGTTACTTGGAACCTAAACCACAGCGCTGGCTCCTGTGTTTGAACACGTAGTTGCCAGATGATGGCACAATTTGGGATCAGGGGGAAGAGTGTTGGGAGAGGTGCCACCTAATGAAGGCACTGTCACCAGGGCCACATGCTTCACTTCCAGTTGGCTGTACCTGCTTGGTGTTTGCAATTGAGGATGTGATCTCTCAGCTTCCCACCTGCTACCATGCCTCCTCCATCATGATGAACTGCCCCCTCTCCAAGGAACCAAAAGCCCCAATAAACACTTCCTCCCTAACTAGCATTGCCATTGTGTCTTATCAGCAACGGAACAGTAACTTAGACGTCTTTGTTCGTAGATCACTGCTATCAGTACTTATCGTCAACCGCAGGACCCTTTGGAGGTTGTCTTCTGCCATATGGTCCCTCTGCCACCCCACATCTCCTCAGATGCCATATTCTGCCCAACTGAATGTCTTAACTCCTGTCCATTTCAGTTGAGAAGTCTGTTGTCTTTCTTGTTTCACACAGTAGGACTTTGTCCTACATGCGTTTCTCACTTATTTTCTTATTTTAGTTTATTTTATTTTGCTTTGAGTTTTTCTGTGTAGCCCTGGCTGTGCTGGAACTCATTTTGTCAACCAGGCTGGCCTTGAACTCCCAGAGATTTGCCTATTTCTGTCTCCCAAGTTAAAGGTGTGGGCCACCACTTGTTTATTTAACAGGATCCTATATCCTCAGATGCATATTTTTGACTTCCTCTTCTTTAATTTTTATTTGTGTGTTTGTGTGTGGGGGGGGGTGTACTCAGAGAGGCCAGAAGAGGTTGTCAGACTTCTAGAGCTGGAGTTGAAGATGGTTGTGAGCTGTGTGGGTGCTGGGAACTGAATTCTGATGCTCTAAGAGCAGCCCATGCTCTTAAAGCCACACCATCTCTCGAGCCTCCCACCTATCAGCCTTCTGGATCCCTGGTCTGGACATCTACCTGCTCCATTTCCAATTGTCTCCTTCCCTTGGTCAAAGTCCCTGTTGGGTACTTTCATCATTTAAAAATCAGACATTGAGATTTCCCGGGCCATTCTTGGGTGTTAGGATTTTCATAGAAGGGCTGGAGGGATGGCTCAGCTGTTGCCTCCTGCTCTTCTAGGAAACCCGACTTCAGTTCCCAGCGTACTTATCAGGTCGCTCCCAGCCACTTCCACCTGTAAGTCCAGCCCCATGGTATCTGGTGCTTTCTTCAGGCCTCCATGGGCACCTACACTCACGTAGAATAGCCCTCCACACACATCACACTTAAATAAAAATAAATCTTAAGCCGGGCAGTGGTGGCGCACGCCTTTAATCCCAGCACTTGGGAGGCAGAGACAGGCAGATTTCTGAGTTCAAGGCCAGCCTGGTCTACAGAGTGAGTTCTAGGACAGCCAGGGCTACACAGAAAAACCCTGTCTCGAAAAAACAATAAATAAATAAATAAATAAATAAATAAATCTTAAAAAATGTTCCTTATGGAAGGTCAAAATGTGTACATATTTATACATTTACATGGTAACAATGTAAGGATGAGCAGAGGATCTTCTCTCAGTTTTATTTGGATTTCAGGTAGAATTAACAGCTCACACATTAGTTATGCCTCTCATAACCTGTGACCTGAACTGTATATCATCTTGTTGTTCCTCTTCTGGTGGTTTCTGGGGCTACAAAGTTCAACATGGCATCTTTACTCATGCCCCACAAGTCTTAATTTGCTTTCTGTTGCTGACAAAGCATCAAACAAAGTCAACTCGGGGGGGTGGAAGTTTCATTTGGCTTCATGTCCCAATTACAGTCCATCACTGGGGGAAGTCAGGGTAGGAACTGAAGTTAGGGCAGAGACAAGAACCTTGAAGAAACATTGCTTTGGTTTGCTCTCCATGGCTTGCTCAGCCTACATTCTTATGAAAGCCAGTACTGCATGCCCAGGGCTGGCAATGCACACAGCAGTATACCAAACATTACTCGAGAAAACTCCCCACAGACATGGCCACACATCGGTCTGATGGGAGTGATTCCTCAGGCGAGGTTCCTTCTTCCAAAAGAGACCCTAGCTTGGCTTAAACTGACAAACCCTTGGGGCACAGTCCAGGGGAGATGAATTGGCTGCTGGCAGGCTTCACACGCCTTCCCCATATGCTCTCCTACTCTCTTAGCTTGGACTGTGTCTGAGTCACGTGGTCTCAGGATATTTAGAATTCATACCTGGTGATTGGCTTCTGGTAGAGAAGATCTCTTACAGACAAGTGAAAAGGCAGCCTACCTAGAGAAATGGATGGTCAACATGCCTGAATCAAGAAGCACCCAGGAAATTCCTATAGTGTGCTTTGGAGTGCACCTGTGAGGGTCTTTCCAACAGTGATTCTGTGATGAGGGTTCTGAGCTAATTAAGGATTTGATAGATTAAGATTATGAAGAAACTATTACGGGAGGGGTAGAACTGTGGAAGGTGGGACCTGACTGGAGGTTCAGCGTCACGGGGGGATGACTTAGAAGGTTGACTCTAGCACTGGCCCCTCTTCTGTGTTTTGCTTTGTCATAAGTTAAATATGGTTGTTCCATGATCAGCTTCCTGTTATATTAAATTGAAGCCTGAGAGGCTATGAACTAAAAAAAAAAAAATTGTTCTCCTTTTAAATCATCTGTCTTTCAGGTAGTCTGACACAACAATGAGAATGCAGTCAACAAACCCAGAGTCAAGGAGAGAGAAACTGGAAAAGCAAGCTTTCTCCCATCTTTCCATGCGAGAGTCACTATCTCAGGAAATTAAGAAAAGATGAGCTAATGAATGTCCTTTTAAGAAGGGGTTGACAAACTTCTGGGATAATCACAGTGAGATAAGTGTTGGCTTTTACACAGTGTTGTTAAATGTGACCTTTGGGGATTTCATTGTTGAAGGCAGAGATAAAGCATCTCCGATTGTCCCATCCTCCTCTGAGTATGTTTCAAGGTTGGTACAGAAGGGATAAGAAGCAAGTGAAACACTTTGTTTTATTTTGAGGTGGTCTCATTGTGTATCTCAGGCTAGCTGCAATGACCCACGTCTACTAACTAACACACAAGTTACGGCAGGAAAGCTGTTGGAATGTACCAGTGGCACCAGGACATTTACAAAGGAAAGACACCGGAGCACTTGGAACCCAGGAGGGATGTGACAGGAGCCTGGTACCCTCTGGAAAAGGAGGGAATGGCACTCGGAGGGGCGCCCACAGTATTGGGAAAAGATGAATGAGGTCTTAGGATGCGCCTCGGTGTGCAGTTCGGGGTGCCGTGGAGTGTCAAGCTCTAGTCTTTTTTCTTGAGATACAATTAATCTTTCTGGGTAGCTGAGACTCTGGAGGAGGCTTCTCCCTCCAGGCTCTGTCTAAAGGCAGACAAGTGGGATCCAGGGACGCCTTGTCTGCATTTGTGTTTTGGAGTATCTTCAACTCAACAAGGGGTAAACCAGAGCCATGTACTTTGGGGTGCCCTCCCTGAACATTCTGAGTAAAGTTTTACAGCACAGCCTCCAGAGGCAGGAAGGCTCGGGTTTGGGCCTGGACTCTATTGCACTGGCTATGCCAAGCGTTTAATCTCACTAATCCTCAGATTCTTCATCTGTAACAGGAGGATTAGGCTGACCCTTGCTCGCAAATGTTAGCCATGATCTTCTGTCAGGTTAGGGCTAGGTTCATCTTTAGTTTTTCTGAAAGGCTTATCTGCAGTTCCTATTTCCCTATAATTAACATACACTGCCTTTGTAGAGTGTTATGCTTTTCCAAAAAGAATAGGCTCATACTTTATGTAAACATCATAACTGCAGCCTATTAATAGCTGAGAAGAAGGGCAAACAAGAAGACGGATTGGGAAAATAGATACAGTCTTTTCCCCCTCCAGTAAAAACTGAATACATACACTATGGGACACAAAGTAGAAATCTAAGGGGGAAAAGAATGCTTTGTGATTTCTCACAAATAAATGAAGACCTTAAGGCACTCCTTGTCAGGACTTGGCCAAAAGCAGGAAATATGTGAAGTACAGGCAAGGTGGCTCAGTGGGGTTGGGGGGCGGGGCTTGCTGCCAAGGCTGGAGACCCGAGTTCAATCCCTTGGCAGAAAGGATTGGGGGAGAGACCTAATTCTACTAAGCTTACACACACACACACACACACACACACACACACACAAAACCCAACATGGACACACATGTACTTGCTCACATAATATACATACATACACATACCATATACAAACATGTATACACAGTCATACACATACACACTAAATTAAATAATTAACTAAAAACAAAAACATAGCTACAAACTATTCTTTTAAAAAATAAAAAAAAACTTGATGTATAATTCCGTTCTTTCTCTCCCTCCTCCTTAGGGAGAGCATGTACAAGCCTCGGGGTTTCTCTCCTAATTCCTTGGGGAGAGCATGCATATGTCTCATGGTGCATGTTGTGGATGTCAAAGGACAACCTGGAGAGTCAGTTGTATCCCACCACCATGGTGGGCACCAGGGACTGAACTCAGGTCTTTAGGCTTAGCTTAAGGCCCCTCTACTCTCTGAGCCATCTCGATAGCCCTGTAGTTTTACACTTACATTACTTTGGACACAGAAAATTACAATAACCCAAGTTTGAAATGGTGTATGAAAACAGTGCCCTCCCTTTCTCCTTTTTGGTATTTTGAGATAGGGTCTCATTCTGTAACCTAGGCTAACGTGGAACCCACTAAGTAGATCAGGCTGGCCTTGAATGTGCTAGCATCCTAGCATCTTAGTCTCTCTAGTTATGGGACTACTGACAAGAACCACCATACTCAGCTCACATAAAATCTCTGTGGAGGCCGACAGACTTGCCTTTCATAAGTATCGCAGAGGAAGGGCAGACTCTTTGAAAGTTTAAGTCTTTTCAATATTGAAAGTTGTTTCAGAGACTCTGATTGCCATGCACGTGGCGTTAGGGTGCTGTGATCTCACTGTGAGTTTTAGAAGACCAGTTTTCACTTCCCAATGCTGAATGTAGTCCCCTTTTCTTCCAGGACTGACTGGGTTAGGTCAGCAAGGTCAAGAGCCAACACAGGTGCTGTCAGTTTAGCAGTGTGATACAAGACTCGGTGCGCCACCAAGTCACTAGATGCTTGGACTCAGCCTCCATGCAAAGCCTGCCTTTAGCACAGCTGTAGTCTTTCGGGGTGTGTGTGTGTGCATGCATGTGTGTGTGTGTGTGTGTGTAGGGTAAAAGAGAGCCTTGGCTACTAGTCCTCAGGTGGTGTCTGGAATGCCATTTTGTTGCTTTTACTGTTTTATTTTGAAATTTGAGGCAACGTTTTGTCATATTTTTGGATTTAAAGGACTCAGATAACATCCTCGGTCTGACTTTCCTTCCTCTCTCTCTCTCTCTCTCTCTCTCTCTCTCTCTCTCTCTCTCTCTCTCTCTCTCTCTCTCTCTCTCTCTCTCTCTCTCTCTCTGCCATAGTCCTTAACTACTACTACACAACTACAACTGCAAACAACCACTTTAATGAGCTTCCTCTCTTGATCAGTTTTGATCAGTTTTGATGCAGAGACCTGCCCATTCCTGGATCCCTATGGTGAAGATTCTTATCTAGGTTGGTGTGACAGTCAGCAAAGAGGCTCGTCACCAACCTGGCACACAGAGATGGCTTATTGCTGGTTTAAGGCTTTGGAAGATGCCTGGGTTCCACTTGCTAGGCCACTGTGGGCAGGGGTGGCCCTCTGTCCTCTTGGAAAGAAGTGTTCAATTCCCTTATGTCTCCAGCAGCAAGTGTTCAACTCCCTTATGTCTCTAGCAGCAATGCTTTCCTCGGGCATGGAGGAAGCTTACAGGTGGGGCCAAATCCTGAAGGAGTAGGGATGTCAGGCTGCTCTTGCTCAGGGAAAGGGCTTGGTGACTGGGTTGTGTATGATGGTCTCACTTGTTTTGCTGGTGTGTGTGTGTGTATGTGTGTGTTTTAGACAAGTTCTCTAGTGGCTGGTCCGAGACTTACCAAGAGGGCTAGCTTGGACAGCCAGCAAGCTCCAAGGGTCTCTTTTCCTCTTCCTCCTAGAGCTGGAATTAGGAGCTGGTGCCACCAGGCCTGGCTTCTGAGCTCAGCTCAGGCTTTTCTGCTTACAAGACAAGTACTTTATCGTAGCTGGCTTTTGCTCTTTTGTGGGTTCTTCTGTTTCCTATCCTTTATCCATGCCCCCTGATTTTACCTCCTATTAGTAGGATAGAAGAAGGGGAATCTGTGAATCTAATTTCTTTCTTCTTTTTTTCATCTTTGCTTGTAACTGGTCTTTGCTACTTTGTGGATTATCCCCCCCCCCACTTCACACCCTGTAACTACATAGGAGTGAAAGAAGGATAACAGAGAGAGAGAGAGAGAGAGAGAGAGAGAGAGAGAGAGAGAGAGAGAGAGAGATCTGAATCTAATTTCTTTCTTCTTCTTTCTTCTTTGAGCACAACCACTAATAAAACCTTAACCAACCCCGCTGAATGACCGACAACCACTGACCCCACCTCTTTGGGCTCTAGTATTTATATATACTCTGAAAAGTTCCCAGAATTCCAAACGTCACTCAATCGCAGAAACTGTTGGCAGCTACCAAAACCACATGCCTCTGCTAGAGCATGAGGCAAATCATAGGCAGCTACTGCAGACATTCCAAAGCAGCCCTAACTCCCTATATCTGGGATTAAGCCAAAAACATATTCTTACAATATTTCTGTGTTTATTTCAACAAACCAAAATCCCAGACTTCTTACTATGCTTTATCAACTGTGCTGTCTCCCCAGGCTCCTTGGGGTAGCTGGACCTTTATTTGTTTTAGCAGACACGGAGAAGACAGCACATCTGTCATGGATAGAGAACTTGGACAAACTTAGGGGAAATTAAGAAGACAGAAGAGAGCAGGTTCATTTCTCCTTTCTCAGGAAAGGGAAGTAGCATTGGCAGAGCTCATCTATTCATATCTCCAACTGTCGGGTTACATAATGCTCTCCTCAGAATTATGAAATACCGAGGTCCCTGAGGTCACTCGTCCTCTGAGTCCTTGTTACCTCATGTGCTCCCTTAGCCAACACATGTCTGACTACACACCTGAGATGTGTTTAGTGTAGTGCCTGCTCTCAAGACCTTTGAAGTTGGAGAAAGAATGGGACTGGGAGTTACTGAGAAACATTATGGAACTCAGATATAATGAATGTTGTCAAAGGCATCAGGCATGGTGGATGAACACCTGTAACCTCAGCGGTTGGGAGATGCAGGCAGGAGGAGCCAGAGTTCAAGTGAGCCTTGGCTACCTGGCAATTTGGAGGTCAGCGAAGAACATCAGACTCCACCTCAAACAAACAAACAAACAGAAAGAGAAACAGGCATCCCAAGAAATAAGCACCTAGGGACAAGCATATGGAGCCATGCTCACGTGTGCACACGCACTACACACACACACACACACACACACACTCACACACACACACTCACACACACACACTTACACACACACACTCACACACACTCACACACACACTCACACACACACTCACACACACTCACACACACACACTCACACACACACTCACACACACACACACTCACACACACACACACACACACACACTCACACACACACACACACACTCACAGCTGGTACAGATGTGTCTGAAACCCCAGAGCTGAGAAGGCAGAGACAGGAGGATCTTTGGGGTTTGCTGGCCACCCAGTCCAGGTCATTTTGCATCCCCAGGATCAGTAGGAGACTCAAAATCTACACAGATCTACTCAGACAGGTGAGTGAACCAGGACAGAGGAGGTCAGAGGGAAAAGTCAGGGCTCGACAGGGGCAGGCTCTGGGAATGTAGAACAGGCTCTGAGCAGAGCAGGGCAGTGCGGGGATGGGGACCCCACAGCAGGTGCAGAGCAGGGCAGGGCATGCGGGGATGGGGACCCTGCAGCAGGTGCAGAGCAGAGCAGGGCAGTGCAGGGATGGGGACCCTGCAGCAGGTGCAGAGCAGAGCAGGGCAGTGCAGGGATGGGGACCCTGCAGCAGGTGCAGAGCAGGGCAGGGCAGGGCAGTGCAGGGATGGGGACCCTGCAGCAGGTGCAGAGCAGGGCAAGGCAGGGCAGTGCAGGGATGGGGACCCTGCAGCAGGTGCAGAGCAGAGCAGGGCAGTGCAGGGATGGGGACCCTGCAGCAGGTGCAGAGCAGGGCAGGGCAGTGCAGGGATGGGGACCCCACAGCAGGTGCAGAGCAGGGCAGGGCAGTGCAGGGATGGGGACCCTGCAGCAGGTGCAGAGCAGAGCAGAGCAGGGCAGTGCAGGGATGGGGACCCTGCAGCAGGTGCAGAGCAGAGCAGGGCAGTGCAGGGATGGGGACCCCACAGCAGGTGCAGAGCAGGGCAGGGCAGTGCAGGGATGGGGACCCTGCAGTAGTAGGTGCAGAGCAGGGCAGGGCAGTGCAGGGATGGGGACCCTGCAGCAGGTGCAAGGGTTTGCCTCCTCATGCTTCCTCAAGCTCATGGAGCTCAGTGGTGCTTTTCAATGACAGTGACAGAGCCTGCACCTTAAAAATATCTTCAGCTCAGATCTCAGGCAATGAATGGAAGGGCCCAGAGTGACCCTCCCTGCCTGAGGGTGAGTGACCTGCAAGGCAACTGCTCAAGGGATGTCAGTGGCCTGGGAAGACCTCCCAAGAAGGAAGGTAGGGAATCCGCCTTTGAACTTAGCCTGTCTCCCTCACGAACGAACATGGTATAACTGCATGGCTGCCTGTGTGCTAACTAGCCCCCACCCTCCTACTGTCTGTCCATGCACTCTCTCACCAGATGCATGAGAGACAAGAACTTTTTGGATAAAAGATGACCCTTTCTTGGAAGGTGCATCCAGGGGCAGTTGTTGGTGCCAAATCAAAAACTCAGAGTTCCAGTTTTAACCAATTCACCCTTAGCCTGCCAAGTCCCGTGCAGGCATCGAGTTTGAGGAAGGGCTCTCTGCCTTTGTTGGGGACAAACCTAGCAGACAGCCTGACTTGGACACAATTCAGCAGGCAGTATCTCTTCAACCTTCTTTCATGGTTGTTTGTTGTTGGCACAGCTAGAATGATCTGAGAAGAGGGAACCACACTTAAGAAAACACCTCCATCAGATTGGCCTGTAGGCCAGTCCTGGGAGGGCCCAATTCATTGTGGGTGGTAGCACCTCTGGGCAGATGATCCTGGGTTATGTAAGAGAGCAGGCTGGATAAGCCAGGGGGAGCAAGCCAGTAAGTAGCACTTCTCTATGCCTCAGCTTCAGTTCTTGCCTCCAGGTTCCTGCCCTGCTTGAGTTCATGCCTTGACTTCCCTAGATGATAGAGCGCAAACTATAAAATGAAATAAGCCCTGTTCTCACCAAGTGGATTTTGGTCATGACTTTCCTCTCAACAACCCTAACCTGAACCATGAAATATTGAGAACCCCTATCTTTGACGGCTGGTGGATCACATACCTCATTATCCAATCAGATATCGGACGAAGAATGGAGATTATATCAATAAATTGCAAAACGGGCTGAGGGGATGGCTTAGTCTATGAAGTGATTGCCACATAAGTTGAGACCTGCCTCCAGCCCCCGCAGAGAAAACTGGGTGCTGGGGCAGGAGAGAAGTCAGTGTGTAAAGTGCTTTGTGCACAACTGGAGGACCTGAGTTCAGGCCCTACCACCCACATAAAAAGCCTGCTATTGCCTTTCGTGTGCCCATAAACCCCAGTGTTGTAGAGTGGAGACAGAAGGATTACTGGAGCTTGCTGGTCATCAGTCTGATTTTAGGCTCAGCAAGAGACCTTGTCTCAAATAAATAAGGCGGAGAGTGACAGAGAGGACTCTGGGTATCCTCTGAGTATCCTCTGGCTTCCATATACATGCACATGTGTCTGCAGTCACACTCAGATGTGCCCCCCACACACACACACACACCACGCGCGCGAGCAGCTGGCACAGATGCATCTGAAACCCCAGCGCTGGTAAAGCAGAGGCAGGAGGATGTCTGGGTTGTCTAGCTAATCTTCCATCTCCTGGGATCAGTGGGAAACTCGTCGAAGGCAAGAGGCTAGAGAGGCGGCTCAGCAATTCAGAGCACTTCCTGTTTCTACAGAGACCCAGATTCAGTTCCCAGCACTCACATAGTCACCTCCTGGACATGTGGCTCATGCCGCCTTGGGTGACCCTAGTTCCAGAAGGTTCTGTGTCCTCTTATAGCCTCTTCTGCAACAGGCATGCCCATGATGCACATACAGACATGAAAGGCAAGATGCTCACACATAAAATAAAATGAACCCTTAAAAACAAATCAAGTGACGTGATTGAGGTACACATGGAATGTGGACCTATGGCCTCCACGTGCTGCACACAGACAGGTATACACACACACCCGTAGAGGTTGTCTCTGGAAAACATGGTCACCACAGAAAGAATGGAAATGTTGATGGGTCTTCCCACTGCTAGCCTTTCTACCTTCAGCCTTCAGACAAGCATTTTCTCTCCTTACTCGAATTATCTTATCCAAGAGCGATCATTGGAAAGCAGAAAGCAGACCCTACCACCCCCTCTTTTAGTTTTCCAAGACAGTATATATAGCTTTGGCTGCCCTGGAACTCACTCCTCACTCTGTATACTAGGCTGGCCCCGAACTCACAAAGACCCGCCCACGTGCGCCATCACCGTCTGGCCCCAAACACACTTTTATTTCTTTAGTTTCTTACAGGCAACACCCTGAAAATTTCAGCCCTACCACGCGATCACAGGGCCAACTATTTGGCTTCACCCAGCAGACCACGCCCAGGAAATGGCCCCTCCAATGGGAGGCTCTACCCAGGTGCTCCTTAGAAATGCAGACACTCTGGGTCCAGACCTACTGAACCAGAACCCGCAGGTTAGCTCAATTCACAACCCAGCGTGATTAATACTCACATTAAACTGAGACAAACCCCTGGGTTTTTGTTCCACAGTAAGACACAGTCCTTTACAACGTGATCACGCAAGCATGTACATAAAACTGAAACTAAGCTCTCTCGTGAAGAAGTGCTTACCGTTATTTTATTAGGGGAAACAATGTGTTCGGGACTCTGGAGCTGCGTTTCAGAGCTCCCTCCTGGGTCTCAACGGAATTATGAAGCCCCTGGGAGCAAAGCCTAGAAGGTGTGTGGGGGTGGCTGGAGGGGTATCAAGGAAAGTTGTGTACACCACTTTCTAGCTTGTTTTGCGAAACGTGAGCTTAGTCACTTCTGAGTATGAACTTGGAGCCCGGACTTGGCGGGGTGGGGGGTGCGTGGGAGCGCTGGGAGTGGGCAGCTCAAAGTTCGTAGAGTCCCGGCAAGATCCAATCCAGCGGCCTTGATTGGCGGCCGGAGGAAGGCGAGGGCTGGAAGCTGGAGGAGAGGGCCGGAGCTGGAAGGCTCTTGGGCGGCGAGAGGTCCTGCCCAGCTGTTGGCGAGGAGTTTCCTGTTTCCCTCTCTGCGCCCGGGTAAAGTTGATGAGTGAGTCACTCGCGCGCACCGACCGACGACACCCCCCGCGCGCGCACACGCTCGCCTGGGGGACGGAGCCCCAGCCTCCTGCTCAGCTCTCCTCGGCCGCCGGGGGCCTCCTCCGGGCCTCCGAGCTCCCGGGGTCGCCGGCCACATCTGGCCCACATCCTGAGAGGGCGAGGAGTGAAGGCGCAGCCCGGGGTCCCCGAGGCTCGGTTCGCGGCGCCCCAGGGGCCGGTCTATGACGAGCGACGGGGGCTGCCATGGGTCGGGGGCTGCTCCGGGGCCTGTGGCCGCTGCACATCGTCCTGTGGACGCGCATCGCCAGCACGATCCCGCCGCACGTTCCCAAGTCGGGTGAGTGAGTGGCCGGGGCGCGACGCTGGGGGTTCACTAGGGCTCCCCGCTCCTCCTCCAGCCCCCCGGGCAGCGATTGACAGTCGGCCGCGGGACCCGGTGCGAGGGCGGAAACGGGAAGTTTGTAGCGGCCGGAGTCGGCTCAGGCCCGCGGGGGATCGGGGAAGATCTCTCGCAAAAGAGCAGGACAGTCCACTTGCGGGGGACTTGGGGACGCTCCTGGCCCCTTTGTGCGCGCACGAAAGACGAGGGCGGCCGCGAGGGGCCTGCACCCCCGGAAAGGGAAGTTTAAGAAGTTGGAACTTGGAGGAGCATCGGCAGGGGACTGGCCGCCCAGCTGCTGCACACCTGGGCCGCTTACTGCCCTAGACAGGGCGACTGAACCAGACTCTCAGCCCTCAGCTTTGCCACCTCTGGAGGGATTCTGGGCCGCGACTCACTGGATACAAGTTAGAGAAAAGAACTGATCTCTCTCCTCGCTGTTTCCTGGCCTGCTGGGATGGGGACCCAGTGAGGGTGGTCAGGCTGATGGCTGAGAAAATTTTACTGCATGCCTACTAAGTGCTGGACTGCAGGAGTGCTGCCTGGAATTAAAGATCTCTGCAGCTACCATTCAGTGAAAACACCTAACCCAGGGCTGCCCTCCAGGTCCCCTCGCAGCGGTGGTAGTTAAGAGAGAAAAGCAGGTTCTAGGGCTTCCTAAGGCCTTGCTTGGGAAGTTTAAAATCTGACATTTTAATTCTAAAGTTAGAATTGTTGCAGCCTTCTGTGGTTAGGGCCACTATCTGGGCAAGTCACATGACTCCGGGCCTCAGTTTCCCCTTCTGTACAACTCAGTGGTTCAGTTTGAGTAAGTGTACGTTCTTTTCATCACTGGCTTCCCATGACCTTCCCTGGTGACTAAGAGATGGCCACGATCAATTTGGGGTGAAAAGCAGAGGATCCAGTGGCCCTGTGTGTGTGTGTGTTGCGGGGCGCGGAGGTGGGGTGCGAAAGAGCTCTTAGCAGACAGCAGTAGTTGAGGTGATTGAAGAGTTTTGGATCATATTGCAAACAGCAGTGGAAGGGAAGAGCCGCACAAAGGAAAAATGGCAAAAATCTTAACAGGGTTTTAGTCCTGTTGTCTCATAAAGTCTACTGTCGTACCGTTGGTTTCCATTAAAGCGCAGCTCCTAAGTTAACCCAGCCTCTTTAGGCTGGCTTGGGAGAGTTGGCTCAGTGGCTAAGAGCGTTTGCTGTGCAAGCTTGAGGACCTGAGTTCAAACCTCCAGGACCTGTATACAAAGTGGGGTATGGTTCTTTGCCCTCCCAGAGCTAGTGAGAGACAACTGGAGACTCTGGAAATTGCTGGATGCCAAGCTAACTCTAGGTTCGGAGAGAGATTCAATGGGAGTGACAGAGACTTAATGGGGAATGACAAAGGACCCCTGGTGTCCTCCTTTGCCCCTCCCCATGCACACAGACCCTACCCCGAACACACATAAGAAAAAAAATTAAAAGGAAAAAACCGCTGGATTTTTCTGAATACCATCTGAAAGAACACCCTTCTTTCTGTGTACAGAAAACACTGCTTCAGGCCGGGAAGAACGAAAGTCCAGAGGCCCCAGTTTGAGTTTTGTTTACAAGATTAAGATTTGTGATTTTCGAATTCCAGGCTTTGTAGCTAGTGAGTCATATATACAGTTCTAAACAACTGGCTAACTGGCTTGGCGGGTCTTTTTGATTGGGACTTTAAGTAGTTTTATTAAATGGAGAGGTTTTTTTAATTTTATTTTTTTAACATTTTATGGAATCGCTATTCCAGACTTTTTAGACAGTTGGTTTTGAGTTGTACCCATGTGGTCAAAGTGTTTAAAGATGGCTTAAAGTTGGAAGAGCTGCTAGGGAAAAGGTGTGTGGGATTCCACTTGCCTTCTCAGTTTCTACAGAAGAGAAAGGTATCGGGATTTCTCTGACAGAGTGGTAAATTGGGAAGATGTTTCTCAAGATACTGTAACGCAAGAGACAATGGGAAGGAATGAGCTTCTTTTATAAAGTCCTAGTCAGTCCTAAACAAACGAACATCCCATGCTTACCAGTCTCACAGGTGAGCAACTGATTACAGCATAAAAGAAATGTACACTAAAAAAAAAAAAAATGTTTAAAAATTTTTTTCCTCATGTTTCTTGGAGGGTGCTGTGCATGAGCACTGGAATAGGATGGGCATACACTTGGGTACTCATGGCTGTGGAGGTCAGAGAGGACATCGGATGCTTATGGGTGTGGAGGCTGGAGGTTGACATCGAGTGTCTTCTTTAGTTGCTCCGCTCCATTTACCAAGGCAGGCTTCTTCGATGGTGCAGGGCTTCTAGCTGAACACAGAGTGCACTCTGTAGGTTTGTTCTGCTAGCCAGCTTGCCTTGGAGGCCCCCAGTGTCTGCCTCCTGGGTGCCAGCACTAGAGGTGACCAACACATCCTCCTGGCTATTTATGTGGATGCTGGGGATCTGATTTCAGGTCCCTACACTTAAATGACAAGTGCTTTATGGGCTGAGCCATCTCCCCAGCTGACAAGAAATATACTTAGACAATTTTTAATTTAAAAATTTATTTATTTATTTTGTGTGTGCATGAGCACGCGTGTGTGCAGTGTGTGTGTGTGTGTGTGTGTGTGTGTGTGTGTGTGCGCACGCGCGTGCGCGCACGCGCGCACACGCTCCTGTGTGGAAGAAATCAAGGGGCTACTATGGTACTATGGTAGTTGGTTCCCTTCCTCTGCCATTAGAGACCCGAGAACTCAGCTCTTGGAGCTCGCCTGCTGAGTCCCTCCTGCAGGTCTCACAAATTAAAATACTTGTTTTTGATGTAGTATGTTCATGCTTCTAAGTGCTCAAAAAAGATCAGGAGTGACTCCTAGAGTAAAACATACCCTGGATGCATCAGGCTTCAAAAAAATATGGTTTTGACTTTTTAGATCCTACGGGAGAGTCCTCACAGAGGACTAGACCTTAGTCCTAGTGTCACGGGGACCATAGGTCCCTATGGGCTCTTCAAGGATGTCCTCATACCTGTCCAGGTCCTGGACCAAAAATCTTTAGCCCTTTAATCCATTGAGCCTCCTTCTCCCTGCCCCCCATAAGGTGCATTTTCAGCCCCAGGGCACTTCCTTTAATAACATCTTGTTTTTAACAAGTGGATATGCAGAAAATGCTAACCAGGGCTGTAATTTGCTGCCTCTGCTTTGATTTAGCGCCCCACCCTGAGGACTCCTTATTAAATTCCTACGCTCCCTGGGTCCTCACTGGCCTCCATACCTCCTGTTTCATCCTGTTTCTGCCCTCAACTGGCCTTCTTTACAGTTTTTCTTACATTTATGAATACCTATTTTAAAATTCGGTTTTATGTATTTCGTTGTGTGGCAGCTGTGGGTGTGTATGGGAGTGTAGTGTATGCAGGGGCCTGTGGAGGCCCGAAGACGTTGGATCCCCTGAAGCTGGAGTTACACATGGTTGTAAGCAATCCAGTGTAGATGTTGGGAACCGAATTCAGCTCCTCTGCCCTGGGAACAATTCTATTTTCCCAATCAATAATGAAAACTTATGAATGCTATCTTCCAAACTGCCTTATTATTCCTTCTCGAGGGTATTGAATGGGGATGTATAGACTCAGAGGACGATACCCCAGATAAGTGCAACAAACTCGTTCTGACTTTGTTTCTTTGTGTTCCTGTATCCTGTCACAGACAGAGCATAGGGCACCTCGGGGCTTAGAATACTGCCCCCCCCGTACCCTAACCCCCCATGCTTTGCTGAATGCACGTTGGGTGCCCCCCATGCTTTGCTGAATGCACGTTGGGTGTTTCCTTCTCAGTTCCTCTGCATGCGTTTCTCCTTGCTGTGTTCTTACTTTACCCTCTCTGCCTGGTTGTAGACCAGCCCAAGACGATCCATAGCTCTCCTTCATTCTTCTTAGGCAAGCTGGACCAAGTGTGTCCAGCCTGTCTTTCTGTTGGATGGGCTGAGGGTAGCGTGAGAGCTACACACTGAAGATCAGGTTGTCTTGGGCTATAGTCCTGCCTCTCCCTTGCTGGCCGGGCAGCCTAGAAATCCTTGGCACTCACTGGATAACGTGTGGGAAGGTGGACTAAAATTTCAAGTGCTTAGCCCCATGTTCACAACCTCCAGGTGGCTCTGGTCGTTTTAACTCCCAGTCACACCTGACCAAGGCCTCACTTACCCCATTCTTTCTGACTTTGCATCCTACCAAGGCCTAGGGCAGTAGTTCTCAACCTGTGGGTCGAGACCCCCCTGACCAGAGACGCATATCAGATATCCTGTATATCAGATATTTATATCATGATTCATAACAGTGGCAAAATTATAGTTATGAAGTAACAATGGAATACTTTTATGGTGTGTGGGGTCACCACAGCACACAGAACTGGATTAAAGGGTCACAGCATTAGAAGGCTGAGAACCACTAGGGCTTCCCAGGCCTCAGTTTAGGCAGCTGCTCCTCTCTGAAACCTCTCTCTGGAACACCTACCTGACTGATTTTTCTCATGTTTGAAGACCTTCCTTGGGCCTCATAAGGAACCCTGCTTTGACTGTGCCAGGCGAGCCAAGTGCCGCCCCACCTCTGTCCTCTCTTAGCTCCGAACACAACAAGCAGTGATTTTGATTCCCTAGGCCACTGAGCCTTATAGCTGCTCAAAGACAGGCAAGGGCTGTCACTCAGAGGCTGGTCTCCAGGGCTGCCACAGGAGGACAGCTCATTCTCCTTCAGGAAGGACTGATCTAGACCAACTCCTTCATCCTGCTGTGGAGTGTGACTGCTGCTCAGGCTTAAATACCTAGGCAGCCCCCTGCTATGTTGGGTATTCAGTCCTGAGTGGTCAGAGTATCAGAATTAACTTGCCTGGTTTGCTATTGCAGTACCTGCAATTGGACCCAGTGCTAGGTATATCTCCACCTCTCTCTTAACTTTTGTAGCAGGGTCTCACTAAACTGCCGAATTGGCCTTAAGTCCCCTGGGGCAAAGCCACTCTCTATAATAGCCATCCAGGCCTTGGGGCCTGTACCTCGGGACCCAGCTTTGGCTCTTTGTTTGTTTGTTTGTTTGTTTTGTTGTTATGATATTGGTTCCTATATTCTGAACAAAGATAGAAAAAGATGGGTTGACTTATGACAGTTTTAAACTGCTATAGAGCCTTCAAAACCATGACACCTCAGTGAAGTTTTCACCTATACAATTATC
This sequence comes from Mastomys coucha, assembly GCF_008632895.1. Taxonomy (NCBI): domain Eukaryota; kingdom Metazoa; phylum Chordata; class Mammalia; order Rodentia; family Muridae; genus Mastomys; species Mastomys coucha. The sequence goes on along the minus strand of NW_022196906.1, from coordinate 109,933,361 downwards.
CTGCAAATGCTAGATTTCTCTTTCTTTTTCTCCTTCTCTTCTTTCTCCTCTCTCTCCTCCTCCATTTTCTCAAGGACTGTAGGCAGGAGACAGTAATTACAAAATGTAATGCTGAGTTTATATGCAGGATTTGTCATGTTTTGCTGTTTGCTTGTTTGTTTGTTTTTGAGTAACACAGAATGAACATGGTTTTATTCTGCGACCTACAATATAGACTAGGCTGGCCTCACACTTGTAGCAATCCCCCTGCCTTAGCCTCTCAAGCACTGCTCCTCCTGCATGAGCCACCACACCCATCTTGAGTTGAATGCTTATGTTTCCTACCCACCTAGGCTTTATGTTTTGGTTTCTGAGCAGTGTATCTAGGGGAAGTATGTGCATCCGAAACGGGTTGTCTATCATAGAGCATCCTGGGGATTATTTAGGTCAGATGCAAACCACCAAGGCATTTGAAAATAGGCTGCGCGAAGCTGCACTTCCTGACCCTGGCTCAGCATATGCAGCCAAGTGCTGTCTAAAAGTTTAACCCCGACTCTCTGCAAGGCTTGGGGTTCTGCTCCTGTGGATCTTTGGATGGCTGAAGCTGTGTTTTTCAGAACCAGCCCAGGGATGAGCAGTGGTAACCTGGTGTTCACAGTAGCTTGCCCCCTCTGACAGGGCAAGAACCCTTCTTTCTTGATGGGGTTTGCTGTGAGGTTTAGAAGCTACAGGCATGCTTGGTCTCATCTTGACATGCAGTTAGGAAGAGGGGTGACATTACTTATTTAATCATAGAAAGAGACCTAAAAGATAATTCTTACAATTCTCTATTTCATAAATAGGTGGAGGCTGTGTGTGTGTGTGTGTGTGTGTGTGTATGTGTTTGTGTGTGTGTATATGTGTCTGTGTGTGTGTGTCTATGTGTGTGTCTGTGTGTATATGTGTGTGTGTGTGTGTGTGTGTGTGTGTAAGTGGTCTTCATAGAGAATCTGAAGGGTCAAAAAGATGCTATGCTTGAGAATGGAGGAGCCTTTGCACCTTAGATGCCCTGGTCACCCCTGGTCACCCCTGGTTGGCTCATGTACTTTTACAATCTCCTATTGTTTTTTGTTCCATTTTGCATTTCTACTTATGCATATTCATTGCACATAGTAATCTGTGCTAGAAGGATATTTTTCATGGAAACATGCATTGTGCCTCTTAATGGTCTTTGTGCCACAGAAAATCAAGACAGAAACAGTGAGTGTCTTGCCCGTGGGTGACTTACAGTTCGTGGCCTGACAGTGATATCATGGTAGTGAGAACCAGGGTGGCCCAGGCGTTGGTATTGCTAGCAATTCAGCTGCATCATGTTCAATACAATACAATAAATAAGTATCTATTGTACAATTGCACAATGTATTGTATAGTACAATGAAGTCTATTGTAAAATTCAAATTCCAAGCATACAGGACCATCACATAGGTCCAGGGCTCAGACAATGGCTGGTGGTTCAAAGCAGAATAGATTTGACCTTTGAGGTCCAGCTAAAGCCTGTATGTAGCGGGGGAGGACTCTTTTTTTACATTGAAGCCTGACAGACTGTGACTCTTTCTGGCCTGGGTCCTTCTCTTTCCCCTTTTCCTCCTGTGTCAGTATCCCTTGAAGCCCAGGCTGTCCTCAAACTCTCTACGTAGCTAAGGTTAGCCTTGAACTCTTGATCATCCTGCCCCTCTACCTTCCCAGCACTGAGATTCCAGTTATGGGATACTACACCTGGTTTATATGGTTAGGGGATGGAGCCCAGGGCTCTGTGTACTCTGAGCAAGCACTCTACCAGCCGAATGAGCATGTAGATGCCTTCTGTAGATCAACTGCCCCCTTGGCTGCGGTTGACCTGGTCCCTGGCTTTCTGCCTAGGCTTTGAGGGGGGACCTGGCGTCTGTGGGCTGGGCCTGTAAACCTTCAGAAGGAATTAGCTGCAAGGCAGGAGCCTGTGATGGCTGAGATAGTATCTGGGGAAGGTCAGGCATCTAGGCTCTCCCTCTCTTTATCTGATGAAATATTTTCTTTCAAATACTTTCAGCATTGCGACTAAAACATGAGCTTGATATATGAGCATGTCCTGAACTTTCAAGGGCATCCTACTCAGGCATGCCCGTGGGCTGGGGACACGCTTCAGATTTCCAATCCTTGTTCCGCTCCCTTTACGACCACGTTTTGGGTATCTGGGTTGCCAAACCTTTCTGCCCTAAACACACATCTTCAATCTGCGAGATGCTTGGGCCATCTCGTAAAGGCCTTCCTAGCCTCTAGTCGGACACCTTAGACTGCAGTGGCTCTCGAACTGTTTGTGACCCCCTTCATGATCAAAGAGTTTCAGAAATCCTGCATCTCCAATACTCAAGGGTTTCAGTGTCAGGAAGGCTGAGAGTCACTGCTTTAGAGGGTAGACAGAGTCAGAGTGGGGGGAGGGAGAGCAGGGGAGGGGAGAAGGAGGAGTGAAAAGAGGACAGAGAACTCTTCAGAAGATCTAATTCTCCATGTCAGGGTCTTGCTTTTAAAATGTTATTTTTGTTTATGTGTACCTTCGCATCCTAGTGTGCCCATGTGCAATGCTGTTGCCTGTGGAAGCCAGAAGAGGGCGTCAGATGCCCTAGAGCCAGATGGAGGTGCTGGGTCCTTTGCAAGCATAGCCCTTGCTCTAACTACTAAACCCTGTCTCCATCTCCTCATGATGGAACAAGCCACAGAAAGGAAGACAAGATGTCAACCAGGGCCCCCATTTCCCAGGGGAGGTCGTTGAGCATGGAAGGACTTCTGCAGTTCAACCGGGTCTTCCAAATACTGGGAGTTTGTATTTGTCAACCAAGGCACAAGGGTTCGTTTGGTCCAGCACCGAGTTGGCTTGGTTTGTGACTTTACCTGTTTGATCCATGGCATTCTCTTCCTGGGCCTTCCAGTGTTTGGGTGGGCTAGGCATGAGCCACATTCCTCCTCAGAAGAATTGGGCAAAGGTTGCATCTGCTGACTGCATCTGTTTTCCCTGGTGCAGAGAACATGCCCATGAATGAAAGCTAGGACCCTGGCCATCTTCTAGGGTGAGGAAAACTCAGGTTGGTACCGTGGCAGTTCTGTCAAGGGAACGAGAGCTCAGTCTGCTGGGCTTGTTCTGTGGCAGCAGCTTCCAGAGTTTCCAGAGCCTTGGTTTCATTTCCTCTGCACGGCGAGATGATTAGCACAGGGAGAATGCACTTTTCTGGTGTCATGAATATTTCATCTAAGCAATCCACGGCTTCTCGAGTGTTCTTTAAAAGTGGGGCTTTTAGGACAGTTTAGGGGTGTTAAACCCTTCCCTCAGCTCTAAGGCACAGGACCAGCGAGAGCATGCCTCCTGGAGGACTGCAGGTTTGGCTGAACACACACAGATGTCTGAGGGAAATACAGGCTGGTGCATTTCCCAACCTGTGCCCCAGGGGCTCTTCATCTGTAAAGCTCTATGCTGTTTAACAAGATGGATTTACTTTGAGGTGGATCACTCGCTTGCTGGTACCTGGGGATGACCACTTACATCCCCCAAGCTTCATAACCCTCTTCTACACCGAAAGATGCTGGCTGTTGTTTCTGGGCATCTGGTAGTGGAGGGATCTGGGGTCTTCATGGGCACAGTTACTAACTGCGGCAGGAGCTCTGGATGACCCAGATCATCCCACGGCCTGGACATGCTGAGCCCCTGCTGTGCGTTAGGGAATACCTCTCTCAAAGCGGGTTTTCTAATTCTATGCCTTAGGTCTCTGTGGCTGTGATAAACACTGTGAACATAGCAGCTGCTGAAGGAAACAACTACATGTCACAGCTCATCTCTGAGGGAAGTTGGGGCAGGAACTCAAGGCTTTTAGGAATCTGGAATCAGGAGCTGATGCAAAGGGCATGGAGCAGTGCTGCTTACTGGCTTGCTCCTCATGGCTTGCTCAGCCTGCTTTCTGATAGCACCCAGAATTACTAGCCCAGGGTTGGCACTGATCACAATGAGCTGAACTCTGCCTTATCCAGGAAATGCACCGTAGGCTCACCGCACTCTGGTGGCGCATTTTCTCAACTGAGGCCACTCTTTCCAAACGACTCTAGTTTATGTCTAGTTGGCATAAGACCCAGGCAGCACATGTGTCAAGTCTTTTAAAGGATTTGGTTTGGGGATCTAAACCCACAGTTCTTACGGTGTGCTGAGTCTAGATTGTCTTAGTCAATATAATGGGAGACACCAGGAGATAAGAGAAATAATGGTATATTCGATATGCTTCTGCTGAATCAGCATTTAAAATACACTATCCTGCTTAGTTTCCTTAGTGAACTAAAATCAGACCTGATTCATGTACACTGTACATCATGCCTGATGGATGATAGTCTCAAGGTGAAAATGCACCGTGTCCTGCAAATGATGAATTCTCAGCTGAACAGCGTTCAGCCGGAGGTGTTACACGGCAGAGGCGTTCCACCCCAGGACACTGGGTAGCTTTAGTAAGACAGGTGCCATATTGGGAAGACCTTGGGAAGTTCAAAGCTGTAGCCTGTAGTCGAGGATACGTGGTAGATGGTGGAAGATTTGCCTTGAAGCATTTGGAGCTTAACCTCCAAGACCTCCCTAGTAGAAGCGCAGCTCCTGGTCTCGCGCTGTGGCTAATGAGTCCCATCAATGCAGGCAGTATTGAAGAAGCCTTGCAAGGCCTTTGCTCTCCTGCTGGACGTTTTCCTAAGTCTGGAGACACTTATGTGGTATCACCTAGAATGACTTATGAAGACAGTTTAAAAAATGGGGTTGAAGTCATGGCTCCAAGATTGTTCTTCCAGAGCACCTGAGTTCAGTTCTCAGTACACACTTCCAAGAGCTAACAATCAGCTGTAACTCCAGCTCTGGGGAACTCTCACATCCTTCTCTGACCTCCACAGATTCTGCATCCCCAGGCACATACCCATGCAGATACACATCCATACACATAAATAAAAGTGAAAATAAAATTGGGAAAAAAATAAACAATAAATTCCAATTTAGGTCTTAGAAGACAGAAGTTTTTTTTTTCTCTTACAACAGAAGGTATTACAAGATCATTGGAAAAAGATGATTTAAAAGCATACAAAAAATAGGAAAAATATTCAGAGAAGTTTGTCAAGTCACAAGTGGACAAACCGGTTTGTTTTTCTGTAAGGGTTTTTATCTGTGCCATTTATAATTTGTATAATACCACGCTAATAATTCTGAGTAAGCATTCGCTCTCACAGCAAAGTTCCTGTTCGTAATCATGCACTAATTTCTCAACGGAGTGCCTCTAAAATGTCTAAACACCACCTTCCTTAGGACTTAAGGCTGTGCCTAAAGTAGGGTTCACTCACTGGCTTAGGGGGTACAGCTAAGAATGTCTCCTCCTCCCCTCCTCCCCCCAGCTGTAAACAGAGACTGAAGTCAGCAATGGCCATGGCATCACTAGAGTCACTAAACAGAAACCTTCCCTCACTCCCGACCCCCACCTCAGGCTCAGCTAAAACATGCCTCCCTGGACCTGTAAGAGAGGACCTTGATCCTAAATGAAAGGTAACCCAGAACAGACCCTTATTTTGAGATCAGAGGCACAGATAGCAGGTGGGGCCCGAGGCACCAGGCACAGGAAGGTGTCTGGGGACCAGCTTGAATGCTGGCTTCAGTGGAGCTTGTTTTTATTTGTGATGAGACTTGGACTAGAAGGGATTTTTTCTTTGTTGCTTTTTTGCCTGTGTGCACACAAACATGGATGCAGGTGCCCAGGGACCAGCTTCCCATAGAGCTGTTTACAGGCAGTTGTGATCCAGCCAACAATGGTGCTGGGAAACATGGATGCAGGTGCCCAGGGACCAGCTTCCCATAGAGCTGTTTACAGGCAGTTGTGATCCAGCCAACAATGGTGCTGGGGATCAAACTCAGGTCCTCTGCAGGAACGGGCCACACTCTTACTTATTAAGCTGTCTCTCCATCTCTCACATCTGGCTTTTTTCTATGGTTTCTGGGGATCCAAACTCAGGTCCTCCTGCTTGTGTACCTTCCTCACTGAGCTACCTCCCTGGCCCTCTGAAACATGTAATTCTTTATGCTAATAGAGAAAATTACCAAGGTTGACTCAGAAACCATTTATTAAATCCCAAACTAATCCAAATAGAAAACAACCCAAATCCTCATAGGTCAGACCCACCGTTTCCGTGGAGTTTTAAACTCACTATTACTAAAGAAAAATTAAGAATGTATCACCACGGTCACTTTGAGAATTCCCTGCTACAGGCGTGTGAGTGATAGACTATGGTCATAGGTCATAGTAGCTTTGCTTCAGCTGTAACTCATGCCTGGCTCCAGGCAGCCACACTTGGTTTGGTGGTAATGCCATTTTCTTGCTGTCACTGACAGGGTTTGGTTCTGATCCTCCCTTGAATGTGTGAGATGTTCAGGAAGGTTTTCCCCAAGGTAGAAAAATCAATAAGGATTGCAGTCTATCTTGAAGCCAATGCAAGGACTGTCTGTGAGCCTTGGGGAAGGAGAGCGAGCCTGTGGGTATAATTAGTGTTCTGCTGCCTTCCAGAGATTGCACCACCACTTTCCTTAAAATACTCTTAGAGAGGACAGACATGGCCGTGGCCTGGCAGTTCTAGACCTCTGTTTTAGGCAGGGGAGGAGCTGCTCAGACCTGTAATTGTATTTCTGTTTAGTTTACAGACTCTTGTTAGACATAGGGTAGAAATATTTTGGGGTGTGTGTGTGTGTGTGTGTGTGTGTGTGTGTGTGTGTGTGTGTGTGGTGTGTGTATGTTTGTATGTGTGTGGTGTATGTGTGTGTTTGTGTGTATGTGGTGTATGTGTGTGTTTGTGTGTGGTGTATGTGTGTGTTTGTGTGTATGTGGTGTGTGTGTGTGTGTGTGTGGTGTGTGTGTGGTGTGGTGTGTGTGTGTATGTGTGTGTGGTGTGTGTGTGTTTGTGTGTGTGTGTGGTGTATGTTTTTGTGTGTGTGTGTATGTGGTGTGTGTGGTGTGTGTGTGTGTAGTGTATGTGTGTGTTTGTGTGTGTGTGGTGTATGTGTGTGTGTGTGTGGTGTGTTTGTGTGTGTGTGTGGTGTGTTTGTGTGTGTGTATGTTTGTGTGTGTGTGTGGTGTATGTGTGTGTGTGTGGTATGTTTGTGTGTGTGTGGTGTGTATGTGTGTGTGTGTGGTGTGTGTGGTGTGTGTGTATGTGTGTGTGTGTGTGTGTGTGTGGTGTGTGTATGTTTGTGTGTGTGTGTGTGTGGTGTGTGGCATGTGTGTGTATGTGTGTGTGTGGTGTGTGTATGTTTGTGTGTGTGTGTGTGGTATATGTGTTTGTTTGTGTGTGTGTGGTGTATGTGTGTGTGTTTGTGTGTGTGTGGTGTATGTGTGTGTGTTTGTGTGTGTGTGGTGTATGTGTGGTGTGTTTGTGTGTGGTGTGTTTGTGTGTATTTGTGTGGTGTGTGTGTATGTTTGTGTGTAAATCTGTGTGCAGGTGCACATGTACTTGTGTGCAAAGGTAGGGACATCTTGGTTTCCACTCTGCAGACACCATCTAACTTCCGTTTTTGAGACAGGGACTCTCACTCTCCTCGTTGCCAGGCACCTACCAGTGTCTACCTCCCCAGCTTTGTATCATAAATGCATACCACCAAATGGCTTCTGGGGGTAGAGAGGGTCCATTTTCTTCAAGGGTGTGGCTCTTGGTAGTTCAGCCACACCCCAGTGGGTGCCCCACACCCCGAAGTGTATGAAAAAAATTGTTAAGAAGAAAACATGAAGTTGGGGGATAAAGAGAGGGAGGGGCAGCTATAGAGTTAAGGAAATGAGACCAAAATGCACCTTCAGCAAATTAATAACAATAGTGATTTGGTAAAGGAAAGAAACCAAAAACGAACAAAAACAAACAACAAAAGAATGCACCCCCAATGTACCCCGCATGTCCAGCATTTTACGCAGTGCTGAGACACAACTCAGGTCCTCACACTTTCTAGACAAGCCCCTATCCACACAGCCATCTCTCATGTCCAAGTGTAGCACAACCCTCCGTGTTTCTCTTGTGACTGTATTTCCTGTTCACGTTTTAGTCTCTGGAACCACAATGCTTGGAGGAAATAGTCGTTTGATATCATCTGCTTCACAAAGTATGTAAAAAGGAAAACCAAACCACGACGTTTGACTGACAGTCCTGAATCTCTCAGGTCACGTGGTTCTGATCTGAACGTAACCTCTCAACCCCTGCTGGGCACTCTCACCTTTATCGTGACCATTGTCAGGAAGGCTTCTGTGTTCACTGTCCACATGGCCGTTCTCAGTACCAGCTGCTTCCCTCTGGTGAGCGAGGGGCCACGTAGGCTTTAATCCACACTGGGCTCTTCGTATCATGGCATCTCTCAAATCATCCTCCACACTCAGTGCCAAGTGCGTGCATGCCCAACAAGTTCACAAATTAATGGTAGTTGTTTGGGGAGTTAGTTCTCCTCAATTTTTCAATATTGCTGCTTTTTAAATGATTCATTTATTTACATAATTTATACAGTAAATATTTTTTTTTCTTCTTTAAGCATCCATTTGTTTATTTTGCTTCACATGGAAGAGGAGACCACATCAGGGAGAACATGCGGAGGCAGGGGGTTTATTCATTCCAGAGAGTTCTCTTGCTTCCATTGTGTGGCCCTGAGACCAAACTCGGGGTCCTTCGGCTTGGGTGGCAAGCACTTCAGCCACGAAGGCCCCTCCCTGGCCTATCCCCCATCTTTTCCCAATTTTCTTATTTTGTTTTGAGGAGCTTAGTTCGCTGAAGCTCAGAAAGGACTCCGTAAATGTTACCCAGCTCTCTGGACACCGACTTTAACCTTCTCTGAGTTTAACCTTCTCTGCCACCACTCGCTGGCCTGGGTCCTTTACTCAATCCTAAGGCAGCTTTTAAACCCTGACTATTTTCATGCTCCAGGATCCTCAGTTCCTGTCCGTGATAAACACCCCTGGGTAACGTTGTCACCATAAATAGTCCTCAGGACTAAGTTTCTGACCTTTCCAATCATTTTTTTCCCTCACTTTTTTTTTTTTAACCTTTGCCATCAGAAATGTATATGACAAAAGAAAGGAGAAGTTTCAAATCTCAGCCGCGCCACAGGCTGACTTGTGATCCTTGGGCCGGTTAGTGAGCCACAGCAGAGCCCTGCTGGCTGAAGTGTAATGCTGCTTGGTTTTCCTTTTACTCTCCCGCTAACCAAGCCCAGCACCAACCTTCTCTGGAAGACTCTCTCTAGGCTTCTCCCTGGTCACCCTTGACTTAAGTCAGTCTGCACATATCTCTGTCAGCTGACTCTCCCTTGGCTCGGCCTTCTGTGAGTTCTCTCTCTCTCTGAATCCTTGGGGACTATATGGCTTCCCATCCCCATTGAGGTCAGAGTCCTCTGTGTGCCTGGTCCACACACTAGACAGTGCCTCACAGATCCATTTCATGAGAACATGCCTAGGTCAGACGGGGTCTCTCGTCTCTTTGTCTACTATTGCATACTTCATGCCCTGACTCCTAATTAATTAATCAATTATTAGTGACTTATTTGGAGTGTGTGTTTATGGTATCTGTAAGTATATACATTTGTGTGTATATTCATGGGATGTGTGGGAGTGGGGACTGGGTGTGTCTATGGTATGTGTGAGGGTTACCATAGACCCACCCACCCACCCGCCATTGGTAACTTTATAAAACTGCCAAAACCATTTCTCTTCCAAGATTTTAATGATGGTGTTAGTGAGGTGCTTGTGGTCATTACATAACCAGTTACACTCTTCAGGGTATTGCTAGGCATTGTCACAAACTTGAGAGCATAGATCGCCTTTCACCCACTTATTAATGGAACACCTAGGATGTCCCCAGGGCACAGAAGAACTCCCAGTTTCTGCCTAAGGAGGCTTGATTTTGTTATTTGACAGTTCTGTAACGCACATCATGCACTCTGACTGCTTCCTCATCCCAGTCTCTCTTATCTACCCCACAAACACCTCCATCCTTCCCCTACCCAAGCAGTACGTGACTTTTGGGTTGGTGACCCATTTAGATAAGCAGGGGCATGCATGTGACAGTTGAATTGGCAGCATATACTCCCAGCTTCTTAACAGTTCATTGTTATCTTCTTGAATCACAGCTACAACTTTAACTCCCATCAACTAAGTCCATTGGTTGGTCTCTGCCGATGTGCAAAATAACAACTTCCCACTTCTGCCTCTTTGTTTCCTTTTGGCATACATATATATGTATTGCATGTATGTGAGTATAGTTCCTCTGTGTGTGTGTGTGTGTGTATGTGTGTGTATGTAAGCATATACAGACCAGAGGTTAATGTCGAGCATCTCTTTCTAGTGTTCTGCATATTATGATTATGATTGTTATTGTTATTATTATTGACAGAACTTCTTGTTGAACCTGGAGCTCATCAGCTAGGTTAGACTTGCTGGTCAGCAAGCTCCAGGATCGTCTCTACCTACACAGAGATAGGATTGTATGTAAGCACTGCCATGTCCAGCCTTTTCCTTTGGCTGTTGTGCCTCCGAACTCATGTCCTCTTGAGTGCATGGCAGACACGTTATTGAGTCATCTCTCATCCGCTGAAACTCCTTGTGTATAAAGAGCAACTGCCTAGGTATCCGATGTCTATGTGAGTCATGCTTCGCCAATCAAAACAGCCCAGGACTTCTCTGTTTCTTTAGATGTTCATCCTTTACAAGTTCTGGGAAGGGAAATGAGAAATGATACACAGCCTCAGCTGTAAGGCTCTCGGGTCATCAGCACTGTAGCAGACCTTATCAGCAGGTGGGCCTTTGCAGGCAGGCCTGGGAAGGTGTCACTTCCAGTAAATCTTTCTTTCACTGTGATTTCTCCAGGGTGTCCACTACTTGGCACTTATGCTCGCTGAATGGAAGGGTCAGGAAAGTTAGAAGGCAATGGACAGGTCAGAAGGCACAAATGCGTGGGCTCCAAGCAGAGCTTGGACCATGTTCCCTGAGGGCTGTATGCACTCTGTTGGAATACTCAGGGCCAGCCAAGGCAGGGCCAGGCCAGGGCAAGGCTGTGGCATGGACACCATGTTAGTGAGCTTCACATCTCTGTTGGTTACTCTTCCCAACTGATGAGACGACGTGCCCGAGGAAAGCAGCTGAAGGAAGGAAGGTTTCTTTTGGCTCACAGTTTGGGTTCCTGTCAATGCTGGTGGGGAAGACATGGGGCCCCGTAGTCAGGAAGCAGAGAGAAATACAAGCCGGTGTTTGCCTGACTTCGCCTTTCCCTTCAGTTTGAGGCCTTTACTGTCAGGATGGGTCTTCTCTCCAGTGAAATCTCTCTGGAAACGCCCTCATGGACACACCCTGAGTTGTGTTTCCCTGACAATTCTAAATCCAAGCAAGCTGACTGTCAAGTTGAGTCTCCTCGGGTGCTCCGTCCTTCTCTGTTCCGTATAGCATTGGAACACATTTAATGCTTTTCGCTGTTAGAATGGATATGAAATGAATACTAAAATGAAATGAATATTTAAAGTGAACATTAAAATGAAATGATGAATTTTAAAAACAAAGCCGTTGTGAGGACTGGGAATAGAGCTCGGTAGTGGAACGCCTGCCTAGCATCTGGGGGGCCTGAGCTTCAATTCCCAACACTACACGAAGTTCCAAAATGATTATTTAGTCACTTCTCCAGGCAGATGGGAAAGTAGTGCCAGGAAAATAGAGCAGAGAACCAACTAGAATTACGTTATTTTCAGTGAAATAGGCAAAGACCAGCAGCCAGACTTGGGGGCTATGGTCGGACAAGTTTGAAGACAATCGATTGTCTATACCTGGCTATAGTATTCTGCATCTAATCTTTTACTCGAATACAACACTTTGTTAATTGGAAAATGTGTTCACTTGCATGCCATTTTAAATCTTGAAACAGCCCTCTGAGAGGGTATAATTCTCCATCCCGTTTTACAGATATGGAAATGGAAGCCCAGAAAGATGCGTCCACCCACCTAAGCTGTAATAGGACCATCCACCCACTGAAACATTGTAATGTATTCTGAATTTGTCTATTCATATTTCTTTCGTTTGTAGTTATGATGTTCTTTCATCGCATCCCAATTTATAAGTAAGTAAGATAAAAATCTACGGTCATGGGGCTGGAGAAATGGCTCAGTCACTAAGAGGGCATGCTGCTTTTACAGAGGATCCGAGTTTCGTTCCTAGCACCCACACAGCAGATCATAATCACCAGTAACTCTCCTCCAGAGGATCCAACCCCTCTCCTGGCCTCCGTGGGCACTGTACTGGTGGGCACAATCCCATTCACAGACCCACACTTGTGCACATAATTTAAAATGTTTATGCCCAGGTCTATTGTATTTTCACACACTTGTAGCTAAATAGTGGGTGTGGTAGGACTGTTTTTGCTTTGAAAATTAGAATGCTCGAGACTGTCTTCTTTCAGGTCACACTTCTCTGAGGGTTTTGCCTTTCCATTCCCATCTTAGTGGAGCCCAGACTGTGCAGGGTCATTTCTTTTCTTCGGCTGTGGGACAGCCTCTCTTCCAGGCCTAGTTAGGTCTGCTCTGTGAAATTGTGCTGCAGTTGCCAGGAGACACACATTGCCGCTTACAAAAGGCGGTTTGCCACACTGGGTGGTGTTGGGACAATCTTAGAACCCCAGCACATGGCACATGGAGGAAAGGAGGGTTGAGAATTCAAGTTCAAATTCCTGGCCAGCCCGAGTTACAGGAGCCCTGCCTCGAAATACTAAAATAAGTAAATGAGTGAACTATGTAACAGTCCGCTAGTTGCTTTCGTCCTGTGACTCCCCACTCTTCCAGAGCCTCAGGGGCCCAGCGTGCTGGGGAACACAAGCGTCTGTCTATGAGAAGGGCAGGTCTTCACCCTGTAGACCCAGAAGGCAATTATTAACTGGGTCTGCCCTTCCCGGAGCTGCTTAAACTTGAATCTCTGAATAAAAATGTGAAGAATAAAGGTGTATCAGAGGCAGAACACAAGTAAGAGAGATACCTAGTGTATCATCAGTTTGCTTAGAGAGAAAACAAGATGGCATTGGAGAGGTAGTGCAGCCCTGGTACGACTGTGGTATTTCCCAAGGACGTGGGATAAAGAATGACCCAAGGGGCTGGGAGGTGGCTCAGTGGTTAAGAGCGCTTGCTGCTCTTGAGGACATGAGTTCGGTTCTCGGCACCCATGTACAGTGCCTCACAACCAACAGTAACTCTAGCTTCAGGGGATCTCATAGCTTCTTTTGGCCTCCCTGAGTGCTTGCATACACATTATTATTAAATAAAAATTAATAAAAGAAATCTCGTTAACAAAAACAGTAACCTTGTCTAGCAGGTAGTGCTTGGCTTACCAGTTTGTTAGGCTAATTGACACCCCAATATCCTATGGATTGCTTTGCAGAAGTGTTATTATAAAGAAAGGGAGAAGCTGAGTCATGATATTTTATTTAATTTATTTAATTTTGGTCAAAACAAGCTTTGGTGACAGTGGCTTCACTCTCTTGGTTTCCACCAGTCGTCCACCAGGGTGAGCTTCCTGTGGCTTGAGGGAGCCAGAGGGGCCTCTGGATCTTCCTTCCTGCTGGAGATTTTCCATTAAGGTCGAGCTTTGTTAAGCAATGATGGGATTAATGGGCCAGGCTTATGTTAGAATTGGCAAAGTTTTCCTCAAACTGTCAAGGATTTCACTGTTCCTTCCTTCCTTCTTAAAAAATGACCGCATATTTTTAAGTCTTCTGGGATAATCCTTTTTTATATAATCCTTAAAAATTGTCATTTTTACATAACGATTTTTGTATTAAGGAAGAAGCCACTGTACAAACAACAACAACACTGAGTTTGAACATTTCAGAAAGGGGCCCTTCTTCAGTGGTTAAGGAATTCAAAGCCAATACAAAGGCTAAGGGAGAAAGTGAAGTCACGGGGAGGTGGTGACTTAACATGTAACATGTTCGTGTTACGATTGGGTAGCCTTGTGCTTCTCCTGAACAACCAAGTTCTGACCTGAGAACCATTTCCTGTCAGATCACGGGAAAGTAGCAGTAAGACTCCATGAGCACCATGATGGGAGTTTAACAACAGGCAGGCGAGTGTGATTCTGGAACAGTCGCCGAGAGCCTATGTCTTCAGACAGCAACCATCAGGCAGAGACAGGCAGACAGACAGACAGACAGACAGACAGACAGACAGATGATAGATAGATAGATAGATAGATAGATAGATAGACAGACAGACAGACAGACAGACAGACAGACAGGTAGGTGGGTGGACTCTGGCTGGCAATGGTGTAGAGATAATCTCTTGTGCACTTTGTAAAAGCATTCACCTGTCAATCAAAAGCTGGTTGGCCAATGAGCTTAGGCAGGAAATTAGAAGGTAGGACGTCCAGCAGAAAGGAAGAGGGTCGGGGGTGATGAGATAGAGACAGACACAGGGATTGGCCCAGAATGGTCACAAAAGAAAAAAAATATCTAAGGACCAGGTAGCCAGCCACGTGACAGAACATAGTACAGAATCATGGAATAATCAATTCATGGGCTGGTCAGGGAAGACACAAAGCTCATGGCCTAGATATTTGAAAATATTTTGGAGTCTCAGAGTTGTTATTCTGGGAGCAGGGGCTGGGAGGCAAAACATGGGCATACAGAAAACAACAACAGCGGAATGGTGTGAGCTTTTGAAACTTCAGAGCTTACCCCCACCTTCCCCCCACCACACAAAGTCTCCAACAAAGCCACACGTCCTCATCCTTCCCAAACAATTCTACCAACTGGGGGTCCAGCATTCAGTGCCTGTGGGGACTGTTCTCGTTCTATCACACAGAGTCCCAAGTAGCCCAGGCAGGCCTTGAACTCTTCATGTAGGCACGAATGACCTTGAACAACCATCCCTCCTGCCTCTGTCTCCTGGGTGCTGGGATTACTGGGATTACAATCTTGTCCCCATGACTGGTTTACTGGACCTAGGGGGTCAAACTCAAAGCTTTGTACATGGTAAGCAAGTACTCTATCAGTTGAACCATATCTCCAGACCTCAAGACACATTTTAGTTTTTAAAATTGTCTGTATCAAATTTATTTATTTATGTGTGTGGCTGGTACATGTATGTGCATACATGCATGTGGAAGTCAGAGGACAAATGGAAAACTTTTGGAAGTCAGTTTTGTTTTTGTGGTGGTTTGAATATGCTTGGCCCAGGGAATGGCAGTACTAGGAGGTGTAGCCTTGTTGGAGGAAGTGTTTGAGACCCTCCACCTAGCTGCCTAGAAGCCAATCTTCTCCTGGTTGCCTTCAGAACAAGATGTCGAACTCTCAGCTCCTCGACTGGCCTGCCTGGATGCTGCCATGCTCCCTGTCATGATGATAATGGACTGAACCTCAGAACTTGAAAGCCAGCCCTAATTAAATGTTGTCCTTATAAGAGTTGCCTTGGTCACAGTGTCTGTTCACAACAATGAAAACCTACCTACGACAGATCTCTTCTTTCTACCATGTGGATCCTGCCTGGTGCTGGATCAGGGCATCAGGCATGAAGACAGCCATCTCGCCAGCCTAAGAGACATTTTAGAAGTTCATCTTTCTTGTGGATGGGAAGAGGCTCACAGGGTTAAAGATTTATTGAGAAGCTAGAGACTGTCGGTGACTGCTGGGGGTGACAAAGTTGGCTTTCTTCCAGGGTGTGACCCTGGTAGGTTGCTCAGGCTACCTTGCACAGTCCAACATTCACATGTTTTCATACAAGACCAACTGGACATCTATAACTAGGCATCTGTACGTCCATGCACCCATCCATGCATTTCTATTATCTGTCTGTCAATCTATCTTTTGTCTGTCTGTCTATTTTTCTATCTGTCTGAAAGAGGACATAAGGTGGAAAGGAGACAGGGAAGGAAAGGACCTAAGAAGAGCTGGAGATGGGGAATGAGGAGTGGATTTGATTGGAACAAAACACATTCATGGAAATAAACAAACCATGAAAAAATTGAAAAGAGAAGTTCAACTCTGTCAGGAAATCCTCCAGTCCAGTTTTTCAAATGAATTTCCTTGTGTCTTGCTGTCACCATGAGGCCTGGCTGAGAAGTTCCACCCTTTCAAAAGACCGAGTGGCCAGCAGAACTCATTCTGAAGAATTTGCCCAGAGTTGTCTTTGAAGAGAGTACACAATGAAAAGAGAAGGGCCCTGGAGCCATGTCTTTCCACCACCTGCCTCTTCCCCCAAACAGGATTAGAAGCTGAGTCATGTCGGAAGACATTTGGGTTGGGCCTGACCACACCTGCGTACAACTCAGGAACTGCTGCACCACTGCAGTGTGCTCTGCTGTAGACGCCAGGGAAGTGGGGTGCTTACAGGCAGGCTCTCACAGGTCTGTCAAGTTCACCACTCCGGATAGATTGAATCTCCCTCCCTCCCACCTGTGGTTTTTATTTAATTTTTAGATTATTTTATTTTATGTGTATGAGTGTTGTGTCTGTGTGCATGTATGTGTACCATGTGCGTGCCTGGTGCTAAAGAGGTCAGAAGGAGGTGTTAGATCAGGTGGACCTGGGGCTATAGACAGTTTATTGGAGCTAGGACTAAAACTTGAGTCCTCTGCAATAGCAACAAGTACTTTTAACTACTGAGCCGTGTGTCCAGACTACTGTCTGTCTGTCTGTCTCTCTGTTTCTCTCTACATGTGCACGTGTGTGTGTGAATGTGAGTGTGTGTGTCACATTTGGATATACATGTGTGAGAGTGGGTGTGCCTGTACATGTATGTTCAGTCCATTGCAGGCTGGATAACAACCTCCTCTGTCAATCTTGGAAGTACCTTCTAGCTTGTTTTTGAGATGGGGTCTTTCATTGGCCTGGAGCTCACCATGTGAGGTAGGCTGGCTAAGGCATAAACCCAGGGACCCTCTGTTTACTGTCTTCAGCTCTGGGATTTCAAGCCACACCACCATGACCAGTCTCTTGAATTTAAGGTTTGAATTCAAGCTGCTGTATTTGCAGAGGAAAAATGAAACCAACTGAGCAATTCCACCACCCCAGCCCCAAGCCCATGTCCTTTGCTGAACTGTATGTAATTTCCAGCCATGGCTGTATATCCAACTCATCTGAGAAGTTTTAGAGTAATCCCACTGCCTGAGTCAACCCCGTAGGCGTTCTGGCTCACTGGCTTGAGCAGGGCTCTGCCTTCATCACAATCTTTGAAAAAAAATCCCTAGATGCTTCTGATGTGAAAGCCAAGATAAAAATCACTGATTCAGCCAAACCCCGGTGAGGGCACAGATGAGCATGTGTCCAGGAATGGCAAGGTATTTAGGCAGGGTTCAACACCTCCCATTCATTGGCATGCTAACAAAAATGAGCAAGGTTTCAGAGCAGAGCCATGTAAGAAGCAACATTCTTTTATTTGGAGTCTTAGCCACAGAATGGTGGTTTCCCTGGGGATGGGGTGTAGCTAGCTCACTTGTCTAATGTGTGAAGCCCTGGGTTCTGTCCCCAGGACGGCATAAAATGGGAGAGATAGCAGCCTTTTGGAGAGTGAAGATGTCGGGATCAGAGAGTGATCTTTAGCTACACAGTGAACTGGAAGCCAGGAGTTCCTGCTCTTGAGGCCAGCCTCTGAGATCTGGGGGAGGTGAGAATATGGGGGAGGTGAGAATATGGGGGAGACTCTCTCACCGAACCTGGAGCCTGCTGGTTCCATTAGGCAAGGCTGGCCGGCCAGCTCATCCCGGAGAGCATCTGTCCTTGCCTCCCTAGGGCTGGGATTGCAGTCTACTGCTGTTCTTGCCCAAGTGCTGAGGGTCGAACTTGATCATCATGCAAGTATCAACCATCTCTCCAGCCCCTGGGCTCATTCCCTCAGCACTGATGTTTGCAGAGGGACAGATTACATTCATTGTTCCTCTCCCTTCCTGTGTTCTGGAATAGTCCACAGCGTCTGTCTGGTCATCCTAGGCCGATAGTAACATGGTTGAAAAATATATTCTAACTATTCTGCTTTGTTGGAGGAATTTCTAGCCAGGTTGTTTTTATCACGTAGGATTTTAATTGCCATCTTTGAAGGGCTAAAAAAAATAATACTTTCAGATGGCTCTGGGATTCAGTGGGTTAAGAGTACTGGCTTGTTTGTAAGCATGAAGACCTGAGTTCAAATTTCTAGTCTGGGTGATGGTGGTGACTGCACACATTTTAACTCCAGTGCTCTGAAAAGCAGGGAACGGAGGATTACTGGGGCTTGCTGGTAGGCAACACAAACACATGCACACAGGCACTTACACACACACACACACACACACACACATGCGCACACACACATGAACACACACATGCACACAGGCTTACACACACACACACACACTTGTTTGCTGAGGACTGTAATAAGGGTATTGTGAGGTTGCACACACGCATGCGCACACACACATGAACACACACATGCACACAGGCTTATACACACACACACAGACACACACTTGTTTGCTGAGGACCGTAAGAAGAGTATTGTGGGGTTGCAGAGGTTGCTAAGGGAGTAATGTGCTTGTTATACAAGCATAAGGAGCTGAGTTTGGATTCCCTAGAACCCACATAAAAGCCAGTAATGTAGCACGTGCTGTGCCTGCAATTTCAGCACCTCTTTGATGAGATGGAAAGGCCCAGAGATAGGGAGAATGCCCTGCAGCTCTCTGGTTTTCCTTAAGGTAGAAGGCAAGGCCTGACATCCAAAGTTATCTCCTGACCTCCGCATGCATGTTCTTCTGCACACACACACACACACAAACACACACACACACATACACACACGCACACACATGCACATACACACATGCACACGCGTGCGCACACACACACACACACACACACACACACGTTAGTGAGGATTATGGGATTATAAGCAGCTTAGACTCATCTGGACAAAAATACCAGAAGGTTGGAACAGTGGCGGGGTGAGAGGGAACCCTGGAAAGGCTAGGGGAGGGGAGGGGAGAGGTTAAGAGCCGAGGCGTGGTGACCCATTCCTATGAACCTTAGTGAAACCCACAGCTTTGTATATTAGCTTTAAAACTCTCTCCTGGAGACTCAGGAAAGGACGGGAAAGGAAGCCTAGGGCAGGCTGAGAAGTCTTGGGCTGAGGAATGCTTGCTTTTAACTGGGCTTGGCTTTTATCAATGTGTCCTGCAGAGAACTGGCTTCCCTGGGGCCTTGGGGTTTCCCCCTGTGAGTTGGTCACCTCTCTGTTCTGTCCTGGGAGCTCAGCAGTATTTGGCAGGCTGTGGCTGAAACCCTCCAAAGAAGCCTCACGTTTAAAAAAAAAAAAGAAATTCAACGTTTTCTCTGAAATATTAATTTCCTTGCTCTTGGCTGTCTGGGCTTTGCCTGGAAACTTAATCTCAGCCCCTGGGCTCTGCATTATGTGTCTGTCATTGAAATGGGGCTTAACAAGAATCACTTGATACCTTGGCAAGCCTTCCGTGTTTTAAACAGTCTTTTATCTCGGGGCCAGGGATTTGCATTTGCAGAGGCTAGGCCCGCTGACTCCAGCCCTGGCAGGTTGCAACTTGTTGCAGATCTAGTTCGGCCCACTTCTCTCACTACCAGAACCTCCTGGTGCTGCCCCTCAGGGTTTAGGATTTAACAGGAGAGCTAATCCCTGTCATTAGTTGTTGGTTGTTTTCTGCTTCTGCATCACCAAGGCCACCAAGGCCAGAGTCGGCAAATGACCTGATACAAGTCACTAACCGCCCCACCCTGGCAGCACCTTCAGAAGAGTTGACACCCAAGGCTGGAGCAGCAATCTCTTCCCCAGAATTCCATTCCATTCTCAGCCTGCCTTGAGGAGTTTGCTTACTGTCGATTTTCTGCTTGTTTTGTTTGTGTGTTTGGGCACATGTGTGGTTGTGTGTGTGTGTGGGGGTTGTGTACAGAGGGTGTTGTTAGTTTGTTTTGTTGTTTTGTTTGTTTCTGTTAGCCCAGGCTGTGGTTCTCTGGCCTCCTTCTTCCTAGGGTGAGGCTTACAGCCCTGGGCCGTTTTCACCCCAGAGTCTTCATTTTCCCATTTCCCCAAGACCCGAGGTTGCTAGATCCTTTGAGATTCCTTTGATTGATATAAGGATGGTGTACGCGGTTGTGTATGTGTGTGCCTGCAGGTGCATGAGTGTGTAGGTGTGTAGGTATGTGCAAGAGCAAATGGAGGCTAGAATTCAAACTCAGGAGTCATTAACACATCCCCTGGCCCCCTTGTTGAAACCATGTCTCTCACCAGCCTGGAGGTCTCATACTGGGCTAGGTTGGCCATCAAGGGGTCTGCCTGTTTCTCTTCCATCAAACCCTAGGCTGTTCTTCTTCCTCCTCCTCCTTCTCTTCCTCCTCTTCTTCTTCCTTATTCTTTTTCTTCCTCGGACAGTGGGGATTGGGTATCAGTCTTCATGCTTGCATGCTTGGGAAGCAAGCATTTGACCCAATGAGCTGTGTCTCCAGCCCCTTGGACATCTTTCCTGATGAAAATCTCTCTGTTGTTGCTCACATGTGATTTTTGAGTGGTTAGTGTGATGCAGAACCAAGTATGCGATTTTATTTACTTTTTTAATTTTTGTATTTTTTTCACTTTGGCAGTATTAGGAATTGAACCCAGGGCCTCAGGCGAGCGCTGCCATGCGGCTACTGCCCAACCTGATTTTACTTATCTTAATCTTAGCTATGAAAAGCGTAGTTTGATGCTGGCTGCCTTGCAGCTTGGGATCCTGCCCTTGACCTCAAGATTTCAGGAAGGTGCCTCTTGCCAGAGGCCTTTCTGGGGACTCTGGAGTCTGGCTCCGGCTCCACCTTCAGGGCCAGCTCCTGAAGGAAAAGGAATGCACCCTGACTTCTAACCTAATGTCCTTTCCACTGCTATTCTGGCTACTTAAACATGGCGCTATTTATCTTTTACAAATTACTTACACTCATATCTGGATTCATCCTACCTCCCCCCGCCCCCCATTGTCCCATTGTCACCCATGAACATATCCTGATTCCTTGGGCAGCAACTGTAAATGGGCTTTCAGGGTTTTTTCTTTCTTTCTTTTTTCTTTTTTTAAGATCAGATGAATTTGGCAGAAGGGAAGGACTTTTTTTCCTGGAACCTGAAGATGATATGGGAGGAGCTTTCATAAGACTTGGAGAAATGATCAACAAGTGTGTACTGAGAGCTGGCCAGGGCAGTTTGGCCAATGTTGGAGATGCCCAGAGTGCAGCCAGAAACTAAAGGGACTCTGTTTAAGATAAAAAACAGACTCAGGTCATAAATCAGAGGCAAACTTAATGGAAAGGACCAGAGGCTGGCCAGGGGTGTCTGTTATTTATGGGTTTATCAGGAATAGCCTGGAGCAGTGCCGCCTCCCGTAAAGTGCTCAGGCCTGGAGTGCCGGGTTCTGATTTCCAGCACATGCTTGAATAAAACTGGACATGGCAGTAAGCGCCTGTAACCCCGCCTCTGGGGAGGCAGACCCGGGAACATGCTTGGAGCTTGCTAGCCAGAGAATCTACCAAATCAGTGAGCTTCAGGGCTGGAGAGACCCTCTCTCAAAAGTTAAGCTGGAGGGCAAGAGAGGAAGGCCTCAGAGATTGACCCCCAGCCTGTATGTCTGCACATGTGCGTGCATGGACAGACACAGCACACGCACAAGAATGCGAAGTTAAAAAAGTAAAGGACGGCATATCTGTTCCGGTTATTTTTAAGCAGAGGTTGGAACCGAGGCAAGAAGAGGGAGGGTCTTGGGAGTGAGAACACTTCAGTGGAAGGAAAAACAGGGTCTAAGTGCCCAAGGCAGGGGCCAGGTGGCTCTCCACCTGCTGCCTTCAGCCCAGTCCTCTAGGGATTCCTTTAGTCATTTCCGTGTGCATCTCTCGACGCCTGTTTTTTACTATGGACTCCGCAAGAATTGGGATCTAGGTGGCCTGACTGGTCTGAACAAGAAGATTAGGTGAAGGTTGGTAGGACGGTTCCTATCCAAATAGACTCTCATGGTCATTTCCAGCCCCCAGTCCTTCCCTCTCTCCAGCATGAGGTAGGTTTAGTGAGCAAGTTATTTGAATGGGGATCCAAGTGAAGAGGTCAAAGTTAAGCAGATGGTAGAACTGCTTACAGGGGTTATGGCAATAAAGGGATGTCTTGAGAGATCTGAAGTAGAGTGGGGGCGATCACTCAGTTGATAAAGCCTTTGCCACTCACGAGCAAGAGGTTCTGAGTGTAGTCCTCAGAACACATGTTAAAAACAAACAAACAAACAAACCAAACAAAGAGCAGGTGGCAGAATTTAGCATTGAGGAAGCAGAGACAGGTAAATCTCTGGGGTACAGTATCAAGCCAGCCTAGCCAAATAGGTGAGCTTTAGGCCTGTGAGAGACCCTGTCTCAAATAAACGGGGGTGTTGCCTGAGGAGCAACCACCAGGAACTTGCTCTGTCCTTCATACATACGGGTGCATGTACACATTTACAAACACACATGTACCTGCACAAACATGATCCTGTGTGCGTACAGGTGAGCTTGCTTGTGTGTAGAGGTCAGAAGCTGCCTCTGGGTGCCTTTCTCTCTTGCTCTGCACTTATTACTATTATTTTCTTCAATGGAGTCTCTCACTGAACTCAGAGCTTACCTCTTGGCTAGGCGGACTTGCCAGTGACTTCCCAGACTGCTGGTATCCACCTCCTCCCCCTCCCAGCAGCGAAGGTATGGGCGAGTGCCCCTGAACTCTTTGTGTGTTCTGGAGATCTGGGCTCCAGTTCTCTGGTCTGGAGATCTGGGCACAGCACAGCACGGCAGACCCTTTACTCCCTGAGCCATCTCCCTAGTCCCAATGTTGATTCTTAATAAATGACACGGCCCAGGTACTTTGCTACAGCGGCACAAACGAGTTAAATTCCCAGCCTCAGTGGGATCATTGTGGGGGTCAGGACTGTGAGCATCTGAGACCCAGGAAAGGCAGCCATCTACCCCACCCTTTCTCATCTGAGCGCTCTGTGAGAAAACAAGCAAAATTATCCCCTTTGAGGGCAGATTCTCAGACTTCATTTCCCATTTCCTGCCCTTGGCTGTCTTTTCTTGAAGTCTGAACAATGCAGGAAACTCGGTTCTTTCTCCTTGTGCTTCCGCTGCTTGGAAACCACATGGGGGAAGGTTCCAGGGCCTGGTGTTATCTCAGAAACCCAAGTGGATCTCAACTCGCAGTCTGTTTTCTGTGGCCAGCCTGTCAAATAGAGTTTGGCTGCTAGGAATGGCCATTGTTTGACTATGGGGCCAAGCGCCACGCAGAGGGCTAACTCTGCTCTCATTGCCTGAGAAAGGACTGCATCTCTGGCCTCTGGGATCAACTCGAATACATGGTATACAAGGATGGACTTCACACTCAGTTTTGACTTTTAATTCCATTGATATCTGTTGGACGAGCTGGGGATGTAGCTCAGTAGGTAGAGTGCACAGTTAACACACATAAAGTTCTGAGAGTCCGTTCAAGACTACAGTGAACCGGAGAGGTAGAGGTACACGTGCTAGTGACCCAGTGCTCTGGAGGTAGAAGCAGAAAGATCTAAAGTTCAACATCATCCTTGCTACACAGTGTGTTCAAGGCCGGCCTGGACTACATGAGACCCCATCTGAAACAAAGCAAAATGAAACCAAACAACCAACCAACCAAACAAACAAACAAATGGGCTAGTTAAGAAAGCTCAGAGAGTAAAGGTGTTCCCTGCCTAGCCTGTCTCTGGAGTCTACATGTTGGAAGAAGAAAACTAATTTTCACAGGTTGCAATAGCTCTGTGACATGCACATCCAACCATCTACACACACGATAAATAATTTTTTTTTAAAAAAATCCAGAATCTGAAATTTAATAATAAAAATATATTGAACCCTTATTCGATGGTGAGCTAGGGCTGGAATAATGATCCATTTCCCAGGAGTGGACAGTCCTTTTCTTGTGACACTTCCAGCTGGTTGTCTGAGCCAACTTGAACGAGTCTCGACACCACACTTCTCCTCTGGAACCAAGAAAGCTGACCCGGGTGTTGTGCAGCCACTCATTAAACAGAATCAATTCACTGCTTCTGAACTTGACATTTCTATGCACTCGTGCCTGGGCTTTATCATTACAGTACCATGCAAGTTGAGGCCAGAGGTGTCAAGTAAACATGGGCCCTTCTCAGGCTGAGGGTTTGAAATCCTTACAGTAAATGCTGTGCTCTGAGCTCTGAACTAGAGCTTCCTCTTCTGCCCTGAAAGAAACCAGAGGAAATGCCTACAGCCTGTGTTCGGAAAGTGCTCCTTTGTCACGTGGCAGAATTTCCCTTCCTCTGAACTCGTGACACCCAGATGGCATTGGGAGTTTAGCCTTGAGAGCCTGCTCAGCTGTAGTGATCAGGGTTTGTATGTGAGCCTTGGGTGGGGATGTGGAAGTTGAAAAGGGAGGGAGTCTCACTAAACAAATAAAGCAAACAGGACAATGGACCTCAACTCGTTTGTCCTCCAAACCCTTTCTTGGCCTGTGCTCATGCAGGAGTTCATGTGTGTGTGTGTGTGTGTGTGTGTGTGTGCTCTCATGTGTAGAGGGCAGGGAGTGGCTTTGGGACACGTGGACCTCAGTTGTCAGGCCTGGTAGTGTCTAGCTGTGCGGCCACCTGGCCTCCTCCACTTTGTTTTGTGAATCAGATGCTTACTGATTCAGGAGGCTGGCTGGCCAGCAAGCCTTGGGCATCTGCCCGTCCATCTCCCCTTCCCCACACTGGGATTACAAGCATGTACCAGCACACTTTTTGATGTGGACTTTAGCAACGGAACTCAGGTACTCATGTCCGCATGGCAACAATTTACTCACCGAGCTGTCTCCCCAGCCCAACCCCTTTCCCTGTAGGCTAAATTATAATATCATACTCTTTTTAGCTGGACTGAAACACTTAGATTTCCTAGCTCGTGGGAGTCGGATTGAGAATGTTTTGCAAAATGAATAGACCTTAAAGATTCTCGTAACCAGCTGGCCTGTGTGGTCCATGAAGAGATGTGGAGAGTTGGGCGACTGATTGCTCACCCACCCCAGGCTGCCTTTGGACACTTTCCCACTTGTACTTTCTGCTTGAATTTCCCACTTGCCAAACTCTCCTCCAGAACTAATTGGAAGGCAGAATTATTCAGTTAGCTTTCGTGTAAGGAAATGGCTTGAGGAGAGAGTAAAAGAAAATGTTTTCTGTATATTTGGAAGCACAGAACACCTCTTTCCTGGATAACTGAAGATACACTACCCGAGTTCTTTTCCACGTCTCCATGGCTATGAAACTAAATGTGTCAGTTCTGTCTCTGAGAAAAAAAGCTGTATGCAAGTATTTCAGAATCCCACCTTTCTAAGGTGCCTTAATCACTCTGTCACCATAGCAACATTCTAATTAGCATGTTGTTGGGCAGGCTGGTTCTCACCTGGTAAATGTGCAAGAAGTCAGCAGAAGGGCCTCACAGTTGATCATTGCTCTTAAGTGGTCAGTTCCAAGTTGGTTATGAACATACACACACACACACACACACACACACACACACACACACGCGCGCGCGTGCACACACACACACACACACACACACACACACACACACACGCACACACACAAGCGACCCAGGGATTGGAGTCAGGGCCTTGTGTGTGTAAGGTGAGAGCTCTACCACTGAGCTACATCCCAGTCCGTGTACAGTTTAAAACAGTCGCTTTGGTTCTCGAAGGGTGTTTAAAGATCCTCGAGCACACTTACTGTTGAACACAGAGGCTGCCACCTAGGGGTTGGTTCCTCTAGAAGGTTCATATCTAGAAGAACCTCCCCTATGTTTCTAAACTCCATGTAGCATCGCCAAGACAGGGTGGGGCCATGGGAGTAGTTTCTTAAATTACTTTCTATCTAAAACCTTTGCTAATCTACTAACCTCAGAGACTCCTCCCCTTGAGTTCAGACACTCCTCCCCTTGAATTCAGAGACCTCCTCTGCTCTCCAAGCTCAGATGCCCTATCCCTATAACATCTATAATAGCAAGGTTCTCTGGGTTGTTGTGGGGTCTTTTACCAGGTTTTCCTGTGGGGGGAGGCTGGCATCACTAAAGGAGATTCCCCTGAAATCCATCCCAGCACATCTCCCTGTTGACCCTTTATAATTTACAACAGTTATAATAACAGCCGATTCTATTTTATCTGTTGAATGCTGTGTAGTACAGGGGTAATAGAATGTACCATGTAGCATATGTCCATCCATTCAAACTTCCAGAAACATTCGTCAGGGCCCTTAAACTGCTGCCTTCCGTTAGCACACCAGAACAGATTTACCATACTCTTAATCATCTTGAAAACCATCTGTAAACAGATAATTACCAGTATTTTTTAATTACATAGATGTATTTTTTGTATGTGTATGCATGTTTTGCCTGTGTACATGTAACTGTAGCATGTGCATGGCTGTGCCTGTGGAGGTCAGAGAAGTTTAGAAGAGGGTCAGATCCTCTGGGACTCTTAGAAATGGTTGTTGCTGGGTTGCTCTGGGTTTAATCCCAGAACTTGAGAGGCAGAGGCAAGTGGATTTCTGAGTTCGAAGACAGCCTGGTCTACAGAGTGAGTTCCAGGACAGCCAGGGCTATACAGAGAAACCCTGTCTCAGAAAAGCAAAAAACAAAAAGCAAAACAAAACAAAACAAAAAAACAAAAACAACAAATGCTCTTAATCACTGAGCCATCTCGGTAGTCCCCCTTTCCCATTCTTTTTCTATATTTTTCCTATGGTACACTATTCCACTGTTGTATGGAGCATTACCTATCTAATGAGAGGGTGGAGTTATGCCTCCTCTGCCTTAGAACATTTTCACATGTTGGTCTTAGGTGTCTATTCTCCATCTTAGCCCCAAGGTACTTGTCATTGTTTAGGAAATGTACTGACTGGATGCTATGCATGGCTCCAGAGAAAGTCCAAGGCTGAACCTGGAATTGCCCTTGGTCTAGTTAAACTTCGTTGACTTGACCCAGACATGTAACACCAAAAGGAGAGGGAGGTGTTCAGAGAGATGAGAGAGGGAGAGGGAGAGGGAGAGGGAGACGGAGAGGAAGAGAGATTCTCCTTGAATGCCTAGAGAATCTAAATCCCTTCATTTCCTAGTGACAAAGAACCTATACTGGGGAGGTTTTGGTGCTGCTTGGTTTGCTAAGCAAGGAATGAGGGAGATGAAACTCGTTTAGTTATTTGATGTTCAGGACTTAAAAAAAAAAAGATTACCTTTCCATTCACCTAGTTTGTTTTATCTATAAATGGCTTTTTAAAAACATCCTTGCCAAATATATATTTTTAAACTTTTCAGGGACAGCCAAGTTCCCCTGAAGTAGCTATTGGGTTAATCTTTAAGAAATACAGATAATTATTACTTAATCCCTTAATTTATTTGCTGGGTGAATATAAATTTGTGTCTATGTGCTTTTCTTGAAAGAGCTGCGGCAAGCATTAAGACTCACGAGCTATTGATGGAAGTTGATGAAACCCTCCCAGCCAATTCTCTCCGGAGAAGCAGTTCTGTAAGCCTGGTGTGCATGCGCAGGCAGCTGCTCCTCTGCCCCTGCCCCATCCTAATAGCCTGGATAGTACAGAATTCTTCCTGGAGCCACAGGAAGGCAATCCACAAGTGGCTTATTCATCAACCTTTAACTTGGACATTTTAACCAGACATTGAGTTTATACAAATCTCTTTACGGAGCAGTGAACAGTGCTATTCAAAGGGGCACATCTGGGTGGTGGTTCTGGTCTTAGCTATTCCTCGTCTGTTGGGAAGCTCTTCCTCTTCCCTTCCAGGCCTCTTGCCTTTTGTAACTGATTTGTCCCAAAGCCAATCCTATGAATAGTGGACAACCCTAAAGCGCCAGGATGACCTCCAGGAGAGAGGCTCGGCCCACTGGGAATTGTCACCCAAGGACCCAGCTAGACAAGATGCCCTGAAAGAACTTGCCTTTGCCTTTGGGTGAAGTGGCTGGATGCCTGCAGTGCCCAAACTTCCCAGAACCATAAGGATACCCAACACATGCGCACAGTCCAAGGAATAGCAGTATCCTGCAGACATAGAGGCGCGGGTGGGGGTGGAGAGCACATCTCCAGGGCCTGGGGAGTTGTCCTGCTCACGCGTCCTGGGGAGCTGCCCTGCTCACGTGTCCACTCTGAACCCTATCTGCCTCTGCATCTGCATCTGCAGTAGCTTCGGCAGTCCTGCTTTGGACCACTCTGCGGCATTGCTGCAGCAGGGTAGTGAACCTGTCAGAAGTGAGAGGTTATTTGCATTTGCCCTTTTCATAGACAATGTAGACTCTCCAGAGCAAATGCAGGCTTACCCCCACTCCGGGAGTGTTTGTGCCCCGTACCTTGGCCAGCTCAAGACAGGATTTGGCCTGCCCCTCCTTTTTTTCTTTCATCTCTTTCTCCCCATTTCTTCTTGTTAATTCTCTCTCTCTTTCTCTTTCACTCTCTCTTTCTCTCTCTCTTTCTCTCTCTCTCTTTCTCTCTCTTTCCTTTCAAAAATGTTTTCGAACTAGGGTCTCACTCTGTAGCCCAGGCTAGCCTGGAACTTACTATGTAGCTCAGGCTATCTTCAATCCTCCTGCCTCCACCTCTCAGATTTTGGGACTGCAAGTGATATTCATACCATGCCAGACTTGGATGATCTTCCTCAGAACCAGGCAGGGAGGCCAGAGCCCACTGTTGTCTGTGTTTCTCTGTCCTTGTGCAATTCAGGGCTGTGTCTTTAAGTCCTTACTCTCCAATGTAATGTCTTGGTCATTTTGACAGGTTTTAATAAAATGCTAATGAAGTGTCTTGCATATGTATGCATGCTCGTGTATATATGTTAGGGGTGGAGGATGACCCTAGATCACATTCTGGGAGAATATCACCGTCCCCTTTTTCTAGACCATGTCTCTCACAGACCTGGCAATTACCAAGTAGACTGTGCTGACTGCCAGCAAGTCCCAGGCATCCTCCTGTCTCTGCCTCCGAGCACTAGGATTACAAGTGTGTGCTGCTTCTGGCTTTTTATGAGGGTTTTGGGATTGAACTCTGGTCCTCATGCCTTGCCAGGCAAACACTTTGCTGACCAAGCACCACTATCTCCACAGCCCGTTCAATAAAGTACTGTGACCACTGTCACCGTGACCACTGTCACCTTCCTTTCACCTCCCAGATTTCACAGTAAGCTGAGTAAGAGCCATCCAGCACAGACGGGCAGGGACCACAGGACATTGCCACCTGGAGCCATCTAGCACAGACGCGCAGGGACCACAGGACATTGCCACCTGGAGACACTCTCTCCCCTCTTTCATGGCAAAATACTTTAATGACACAGGGGAGTGGACTCAAAACATTTTTTTAAAAAACCCTGAAACTCAATTAGGAAGCATTTTTGCATCTGTGGGATGGCTTGCAGTAATTGTCTACCATATCGGATAGGAGTGGAAACTTCTGATTCCCGCCGACTTGCTTCTTTGTTCTGGTGGGAAGCCATGTGACAGGCCAGTGGGCTGATCCCACCTGGTCTCCTGAGCCGTGGGTGTTAGCTGCCGGTACGGCAAACCACATTGCTGTCTGCCAGATGGTGGCCTGAGTGTCTGACTCTGAAATGCCAGCTGCAATTAAAACCCATTCTGAGATCGAGTCTTTCAGCGTGGGCCCAGATGGCGAGCCGGCCTCTGGGCCTGTGATCACTTAAGAGGCCAAGTCCAAGAGAAAGCAGATGGAAAGGGCTGTAGGAGGAGACGTGCTGTGAAAAGCAAGAAAACCAACCTTCCATTTTGCCAGCTCTAAAACCCACAGAGAAAGGGGAAAATGGCGGGTCTCCCTGCTACATGCAGTGACCCTCTACCTCAGATGAGAATAACGTCAGACTTGCTAGGTGGGTGGATGGGTTGAGTGTAGATAGTTAAGTGTAATGTGTGTGTGTGTGTGTGTGTGTGTGTGTGTGTGTGTGTGTGTGTGTGTATGTAAACCAGAAGGCAA
Organism: Mastomys coucha; assembly: GCF_008632895.1. Taxonomy (NCBI): domain Eukaryota; kingdom Metazoa; phylum Chordata; class Mammalia; order Rodentia; family Muridae; genus Mastomys; species Mastomys coucha. Next base: position 109,903,335 of record NW_022196906.1, on the reverse strand, counting down.
TATCAGGTGTCATTCCTCAGGTGACAAACATTCGCCTTAAAAAAAAATTATTATTTGAGTAGGGTCCCTCACTAGTTGGAGCTTGCCAAATAAGTCAGCTAGGCTGACGTGCCAGCAGACACCAAGAATATGCCTGTGTCCACCTCCCCATTGCTCTGCCATGCCCAGTTCCCTCCTCCCTCCCTCCTCCTCTCTTTCTTTCTTACAAGTCATGGAGTCTGAGAATTAATTTCAGGTCTCTCTATCCCCCATTCAGCTTTTTAATGAAACCTTAGTCCCGGCACTGCCATGACGGTGTTCTGCATATGTGATTGGCAGCTGTAGTTAACTGGTTTTAACCAAAGGAGGTTGCCATCGATCATGTGACTCTGTTGTACACTACAAGAGTGAGCACTGGGGTTTCCTGGGGAAGAATTCTGCCCAGAAAGTTCATCATGAGTTCTTGTCTGGTTTCTGTACTTCTAACTTGCCCTGTGAAAGTCTGACATGCCGACCCCCATGAGCTCTGTGAGCTTGTGCAACGCGCTACACCTGCAGATTCAGTATTTCCCCTGAGGGATGTGAGTGCATATTCACATTTGACAAACTCAGCTTCAAGGCATAGTGAGTTCTGTTCACTACTCGCTATGGGTTATTCTTCAAGATTCTTTGCCTTCAACTGCACCAATAGCAATGGTACTCTTAAATTTACAACCCCATGCCAGACATCACAGGCATCTGTGGAGTCAATGGGCTTTCAGGTTCTCCACAAACCTGGCTCATAGTAAAGGGGTGCATGAATTAAGAGGTATATGAATAGGGCTGGTGAATTGCTCATCAGATATAAGTCCTCCTCCTTGCACAGGCCTGAAGATACTAGTTGGATCCCTGAGACCCAAGTAAAACTGGAAGAGAATACAAACTCTACAAAGTTATCCCATGTCCGTGCTAGGGTATGCTGTGCCCACACCTCCCATAAACAAGAATAATCAATAAGAAGAAGAACAAAGTTCACCGTTACACCAAGGCACTTCTGGCAGAATGTTAAGCATCCGTGGTGAATTTTCCCCTAACTTTCAGCCACCAGTAAACACTGTTTCAAAGACATGATCTAGGAGGTCCTAATCCCAATTAAAAAATCTGACCCCTTCTTACTACCACAGATCCTTAGACAACCGTGCTTGTCTAGAAATTAATACTTCCCTTCACATCGAGAACTCAGAGCCTCCGGCAGAGAGTTTGGGGGAATGGGAGAGAAAGATGCTCTAACCTTTGTAATGGGGTGAAGGTTTTGCTATTACTCAAGGGCTTGTGGAAGAGAAGTGAAATGTGTTGTGTCTCATGAGTCTGTCACATGCTCTGACAGCTGTCCCTGTTCACAGGCCAGCATGAGGCTTTCTAGGTGAGAGAGCCTCTCCTTACTGGAACTTCTTTTCAGAGAACACTTCGAATAATTAATTTGCCTGCTACTGGTAGAAAATTCCCAAAGGGTGGCCAACTGCTAAGGGAGGATCTGTAGCAATTAAAATGTGTTGCTTTAATATCAGACTGTTTAAGTAAACACATGGAGAGTAACTCAGCTATCAGACTGGAAAGCATTTTGAATTTTGGTTAGAGTTGTTGAAGAATAAGTTAGGTTGTGTTGGTGTTTTTGTTTTGTTTTGTTTTGTTTTTTGTGTTTTAAATATGTGTACATACAGAGGGGGAACCTGAGCATATGCAGGTACAGCAGGCACACACACACATACTCACACACGAATACATTTTTTAAAAATGTGTGTACAGAGGGGGATCCTGGGCATATGCAGGTACAGCAGGCACACTCACACGCACACACAAACTCACAAACATGTTTTTTTCTAAGTGTGTGTATAGAGGGGAAACCTGGGCATATGCAGATACAGCAGGCACACACACACACACACACACACACACACATTCATTTTTGTAAGTGTGTATACAGAGGGGGAACCTGGGC
>NW_022196906.1:109803856-109901347 GCF_008632895.1 Mastomys coucha | reverse complement strand
CACACACATTCATTTTTGTAAGTGTGTATACAGAGGGGGAACCTGGGCATATGCAGATACAGCAGGCAGGCACACACACACACACACACACACACACACACACCTCTTCTGCTTGAACTGAGGTCTCTCATCTATCTGGAGCTCACCAATTAGGCTAGGTTGGCTGACCAGTGAGCCCCAGGTCTCCACCTGTCACAGCCGGCTGTGAATACAGGTGGACATACAGATGGATACAGATGGACAGCCTGTGTGTGCCATCACGCCCAGTTGTTGTTGCTGCTTTGTTTTGTGTCTTTATGTAGGGTCTGATGAAGTGGAAACTTCTGGTTTAAGCCTACAGTCTGGGGACGGAAGTCATGATCTCCTGCTTGCTAGGCAAGCGATGTACTGACTGCCCTCCCTCTTACGGCTGGCCAGGAGAGATTTCTTGGGTTTGTTTAGAATCACATCTTTGTCCCTAGCTGTTGATCTAGAGGCATGTCCTGGCAGTGCCACCCTATGGCCTCTGAAGCATCACAGACTAAACCTAAGAACCACTGCTCAGGGATGCTGTTCGGTGCTCAAGGGCTTGGCTGGCATGGGTTCTTCCTAGGGACCGGGATGGGCACATGCAGTACAACCGCCTCCCTCCACCCACCCTTGTGACCTTGTGAGGTCTCCTAGATTCTTGAGGGCACAGAGGAAGACTTGGGATTCTCCCCACCCCCTGCCTCCCCTCCCCCGAGGCTTGGAATCTCACCTGTTGCTTTTAGACTGCCAGGGCATCTGTGAACCTTTGGATAGCATGCGTTGAACAGAAGCTAGTGTTTCTCTGCTCCCCGTTCCAGAGTGAGTTCATGAAGCTTTTATCAGAACGACATGAGGCCAAAGCAGATGACCAATAAATAGTGTTGTAGCCTGAAAGTATCTGTCCCGCCAAACAGTCTCACAAAAGGCCAGAGGGTGGCCGTCACAAACAGGGAAGAGAATGCTGGCCTACAGGAAAGGTTGTCGGCTTATCGGCTTCCGGGAGCTGATGGAGTTGTCAGTGGACAGCAATCTCTGTCAGCTAACCTCTGTCAGGGGTTATGCGGTCAGGGTGAATTTTATCCATCATGCCTTGTGGAAGGAATCCAAGGAGGTAGGAAAGAAAATATCTGGGCCAGACCCTAACTGTGGTACGTTTTGCTTTGCTGTGATGAGGGGAAAACGGAATAAATAAAAAGGTAGAACGTGTCCCAAGCTGGCACTGAGAAATATACATTCCTCTTATCTTTTGAAACAGGCTCTCAGGTAGCCTGTGCTGGCCTTGATATCCCTATGTAACCAAGTGATGATCTGGAATTTCTGATCCTCCTGCCTCCACCTAAAGGATGCTGGGATGATAGGCACTCACCAACCCGGTGCCTTTATGTGGTGCTGAGGGGTGAGCATGCTCCTAGCAGGGTCACACACTCAGCCCCTTGATTTGCTTTGGTCATGGACCCCCCCAACCCCCAGTTAATTCTAGCTTAGAAATCTTAGTCTCCATTACACACCAGAATCAACTGTGTAGCCTCAAAAAACCCAGAGCTATTGGGGCTATAGAGATTGCCCAGGAGTTAGGAGTGCATGGTTCTCTTGCAGAGACTGCAGTTGAGTTCCCAGGACTCATACCTGGAATCTTACAACTCCACCGGGTCTCCAGCTCCATCTTCTGACTTCCAAAGGTACCCACACCCATATGAGCATAGAGACATCTACTGCCATGACTACAGCAACTCATAGAAGAGAGTGTTTGGTCAGGCTTTAGATGGTTTGGAAGGCCAGACAGAGTCCATCATGGTGGATCAAAGACATGGTGGTGGGGTCAGCGGAGATCTCGAATCTGAGTCCACAAGTGGGAGGCAGAAAGCACACCGAGAATGGTGGCAGTTTTTTTAAACCTCAAATCTTACCACAGCCAGTTCCTCCAAGACCAAACTTACTCTCCTCATGCTTCCCAAAGAGTTTCACCAACTAGGGACCAAGCGTTCAAGTATATGAGCCCGTGGGAGGCCATTCTCATAGAAACTCAAGGCCCAGGCCACCTTCAGAGCCATTCAGTCAGGACATCTGAAGTCTACTCTGGCTTTGCTGTTTCTCTGGATGCTCAAGGGTCGTACTGTCTGGTCCACAGTAGTAAAAGCTAGCACCCACCAAGGCTTAGATGTTAAAATGTTAGAAGGCTAAATGGCTAAATTCCGTCTCCCAAAGGCTTGATTATCTGTTGAGAAGACCATCAGAGCCTCTGAGCCAGCAAATCATGTTTATTCCAAACAAACCCAATACCAAGAAGGGAAAAAAAAAAACCTCTGTAGGAAATAGTCTCCTATTTCTTTATTTTATTATCTTGTAGGAAAATCTAAGGGATCGAATGAATTGTTTCACAAATGGATCCAAACATAACCATTGCAGGAAAGAAGAATATCCATTGTTATGTTGATACCAAATTTAAACAAGGTCCAGAGCCCACTGAGGCCTATATTTTTAGCTAAGCAGAGAACAGTCTGTAAGACATTGAGGATTTCAAAATAGTTTCTTACCTAAAAATATACTTCCTGAAATGAACTCTCTCGCCTGAGAGGGATGAACGGGCTTGCTTCTTTTCCTCCTCCTTCTATGTTTACTGTTACCACAAGAAAGCAGATCTTAAATATATAAGCTTGTATTTTTAGTGACCCAGGAAGCAGGTGTTGTGCCCAGGCAACAAAGAAGGTCACTCACGGGGTGAAATGTTGAAGACAGAAATCTAAAATTCCCAGCAGGGAGACTAACTGTGGGAGGCACTGAGTTGGTACCCTCCCTCCAGGCAGGAGCAAGCTAACCCAGGAGAGAGTACATGGGGCCCTTCTTAGACCTCTTGAAGGGAACCTCTTGCAGAAGTCCCCTGCATTTGCCTCAGGGCCAGCATCTGTCCTACAGCCCCATGCAGCCAGAGTGTCTAATCTTTAACGCAGCAGAGAGTATGAGTTAACTCCTCTCTGTTTGCCTGAGTGCTCAGTAGCTTTGTCTTACTCCATCAACTGCAAGCTGTTGCTAACAAACTCAGTTCCTCTCTGCTTACTGACTGTATACCATGTGACCAGCTGGCTCTCACTGTTGCTGCTTCACCATGGTAGACTAGGAGCCAAATGATGAACCAAAAGCCTTCCTTCCAGTTGCCGCTTTCCTGGGTATTTGGTCACATCAGTGAGAAAAGGAACTAACACAGATTCTATTATGGCTGGTGCTCTTGGACACACTGGAGATACAGCGTTTTAGCAAGGTAGACCGTTGGCAGACATTATATGAAAGTGCGTGACCCACATAGCCTGACCAACAATCCAACAGAACCGTTAGGTGGTTACTAGCTGCCCATTTGAGGATGCAGAGTGTGTCATTTAATCAGAGACCAAAGGTGGCAGAAAGGAACACAGAGGATTGAGCTGATGTGTTCCTAGGGAGGCTACCATGCCCTCCAATGTGAGGGAGCTGGGGTGATGGGGTGTGGGGGATGTGGTCTGAGAAGTGGCAGGCCGCTAGCAGGTTCCTGAGGTGAGATCAGATTTCCTTGGACATCCAGGAAAGTGGGGGCAGAAGGCAGTGGGGAAACACAAGGCAGTGTGGGCAGAGTCTGGGGAACGAATCCGGGAGGAGACAATAGCTTGGCCATCTCGTTCCTGTCCTATACCCGAGAGAACTGTCAGGGCCTTTGCATAAGGCAAGGGGTGGTTCCACCACTGCCCTTGGCCTTATATTTCACTGTCATGGTGACCTCTCTGTCCACTTGGGCGATGACTTTTCTAGTGTCTCCATCTTTACGTATGCACCTCTAATCGATTCCCCCTGCCCTGGTCTGATTTTTTTACTTATTTATTTTAGACAGGGTCTTGTGTACCCTGGACTGGCTTTAAAGTCAATACATAGCGGAGAATAACCTTGAACTCTTGATTCTCCGTCCTCTACCTCCAGAGGGCTTGGATCACAGGTTTGCACCACCGCGCCAGTGCTGAGGGTGGAACTCCCAGTTTCATGACTTAGGATACTGAGCTCCATCTCCAGCTCTAGTGAACCAGAATTTCTTCAAGAGAACTTGGGACGGGCAGGGCAGTGGGCCAATCTGCTTGTTTATTGATTGATAAGATTTTGGCGGAACACATGCTTTATGTCCACTATGGACAGAGTGCAGAAGCTACTGCACATCTGTGTCACCCCTGCCACACAATGGGCATCGCTCTGTGCGTGCATCCGGGAATTCTACTCTGAAGAGATTCTTATTATTGTCATTACCTTTCTCCGCCTTCTTTCTTTCATCTATTTACTACGGATGGTGCACACACATGCCATGCCATTTGTGCAGAGGTCAGAGGACACATTTCAGGAGTTGCTTCTCTCTTTCTAGCGTGGGATCCTGTGGAGTAACCTTTGTTCTTTCTGTCTCCTCAGTTAACAGCGATGTAATGGCCAACGACAACGGCGGTGCGGTCAAGCTTCCACAGCTGTGTAAGTTTTGTGATGTGAGATTGTCCACCTGTGACAACCAGAAGTCCTGCATGAGCAACTGCAGCATCACGGCCATCTGCGAGAAGCCGCACGAAGTCTGCGTGGCCGTGTGGTAAGGGGGCCTTTGGAGAAAGGAGGTCTTGCTTTCTGGATTACCTTAGACAATGCTATGATAAACACCCGTCCAGGGCAGTTCCAGGAAGAAGGCTTGTTCTGGGTTCCAGTTCTAGGGGGATACAGTCCAGTATGCAGGGAAAAGACATGGCTGACAGTCCCATGGCATCAGCATAGAGGGAACAGAGACTGAACCAGCTGGACATCAAGCATTCATACACCTGAGCCTATGGAGCACATTTCATATTAAAACCATTATGTTTTGTTTTCCGTCTTTCTAAGTCATGTGTGCTCGTGGCAAGAGGCACTCACTCTATGTTCCCCCTCCCAACCCCAAGTACAGATACCAATATTGCTGTCCTCCCCCCATCAGTTATGAAATCTGATTGCCAAAATGCTTCTTCTTGTGGTTTGAATAGGAAACATCACCCCATGGGCTCATGTGTTTGAACACCTAATCCCCAGGTGGTTCATTTCACCTCTCAGCATCCACATGGTAGCTCATAACCTCCTGTATCTCCATTTCTAAAGGATTTGATGCCCTCTTCTGGCCTCCTTTGGCATTCATCATGCATAGGGTGCATATACAGGCACTTGAAGGTACACGTAAGATTAAAATAATTTAGCATTTAATTAAATATGATGTATATGTAGAACCAATCTCCCGGGCATTTCTCAAAATATATGCTGTACTGTTTATTCTTTTGAGCTCTAGGCCAGATTAATCTCCAAAAATATGGATGGCAAAGAGATAACCCATTTCCCGCAGCATAAACCACTCATATTTTTTCTATTCTGGAAAGGAAGAATGCCCCGCCATCCTCTTTACCACCACCATCCTCTCTGCCACATTAATTACTTGTTTCCCCACCCATCCTTCTCTTGAATTCAGGAACTTTCATTTCTTTATTTAGGATCTTTCTTCCCATTTTGTTTTTGGAACCAGGCGTTGGCATGAAATGTGTCCCTGCCTCGACCCCACACACAAAGAGTGACTTGTGACCAGAAAACAGGAAAAACAGATCATGGGCTTTGGAAGTGGCTTGGTGGTCAGTCAAATGCTTGCCATACAAGCATGAGGACCTAAGTTTGATCTCTAGAAACATCCAGTACTCTGGAGGCAGAGACGAGAGGATGCCTGGGGCTTGCTGCCCAGCCAACCTAGCTAAATTGGCAAGTTCCAGGCCAGTGAGAGACCCTGTCTCAATAACTGAGGGGGACATCTCCTGCAGAATAGCACCGGAGATTGACCTCTGGCCTCCACATGCACGTGTGCACAGCCACACATATCTGCACACATACATGCACACCATAGATAAAAAGAAAAAGGTCTACCACCGTGTCCCTAGGAAGCCTCTTTAAGAACTCTCTGGTTGGTCAGGGCATGGATTCTGCCACAGGAGCTAGAGCCACGATGTGAGCTGCAGTGCCCTAGGAGTGGAGATTTAAAGGGACCCAGGTCCCCAGGAATTCTCTTTTCCACACCGTCCTGTCTATAAGGACGCCCATAAGGATGATGTTTGATGTTTCAGGTAGAGATCTCCCCAAGGAGAGCTGTCTCGTTTATAATCACAATCAGGCTCTGAGGTGTGCAAAAGGTGGGAGAGATAAGCGAAGTCAGTGCAGGAGAGTTCGGGACAGGCCAAGAATGCCGGGCAACTGGAAGTGACTGCTGTTAGGAGAAACCACTTCCTGAGGAATGTACAGACTTGATTGTTCTGTCCAGAGACCGGTCATCCATGGTCCCCTCTTTCTGTCCCTCTCTCTTGTTCTCAACAAACCTCTGCGTCCCAGGAGGAAGAATGACAAGAATATCACCCTGGAGACGGTTTGCCACGACCCCACGCTCACCTACCACGGCTTCCCTCTGGAAGATGCTGCTTCTCCCAAGTGTGTCATGAAGGAAAAGAAAAGAGCGGGCGAGACTTTCTTCATGTGCGCCTGTAACATGGAGGAGTGTAATGATTACATCATCTTTTCAGAAGGTGAGCAGTCATCCGGGTCACAGTCCTCCAGGGGAGCACTGCTGTGAGGAGCACTGGAGCTCAGGAAGCAGCTCAGGGATCCCTGCTGGCCCTTCTCAGATTTGATTCCCAGAGCCCATCTTGGTACCTGGCCTTGATACGTAGCTTCTTTCCTCCAGAGCGATGGTTCGTTTCCCCAGGCTCGTTCTCAGGGCATCTGCAGCAGCTGGGGCTTTGTGAGCAATGCAGATATTAGCATTTAAAATTTATTTTTCTCTCTGCGTGTGTGCATAGATATGTGGGTGTGTGCACAATATACGTGCATGTTTGTGCTCATGTGTATGATGCCCAGAAGCCAGCCTTGTATGTCACTCCTTAGCAGCCACCACCTTGCTTTTTGAAGCAGGATCTCTTACTGTGGCATGATTAGTCCGGGATGGCTGGCCTAATATACCGTTCCGTATAGAATTAAAGGTAAAGAATAAGTGCACATGTGTTACTGAGGTGTTTTTAATTAATTAATTAAACTGTATATTGATTTATTTTTCTTGCGACATTCACTGTGCTACTCAAGTTAGCCTCAAGTGAATTCACTAAGTGCTGCCCAGGCTGGCCTCAAATATGGGGTCCTCCTGCCTCAGTCTCCTGAGTGCAGGGATTGCAGGCATCCCTCTTTGACTCTTTGACATCACAACGGTTTTAAATGTTCCTTCCCCTTATCTGTTATTTCCTTGAAATAAAACAGCCTTTGAAAAGCACAGTTGCTGGGGCCCGAGGAATGCGCACAATGAACCTACCGCTCCATGGGCTAGAGAGACCCAGCCTCTCTCTGACCCCAGTAGCTTCCCTCATGCCCTTTGGCATAGAGCTCCTACTGGGGCTCATATTCTTGCAGTTTTGAATCTCCGGTTTTTTTCTGCCCATGTTTTATGACTTCCAGTTAAAATCAATAGCCATGACCTTGACACAAATCCTTTCAAGTATGGATGTTGGGTGCCCGAAGTGTTTGAGGGCATAATGTCACTATTCCAGATAGATGGATGGATGGATGGACAGATGGATGGATGGACGGACAGACGGATGGACAGACAGATGGACGGACAGATGGATGGATGAGTGGATGGACGGATGGATGGATGGATGGACAGACAAAGAGATTGGCAGGTCTTTTTTTTAGACCTATCTACCTGCTACATGCCAGTCTTCTCAGAAGGGACTGACTACAGAGAGACCTTGTCATCTAGTCAGAAGGCATCCCCAGCCTGCAGGCTGCAGGCTATATGTGCACCAAGGTAGCTATGGATAGAGACCAAAGCAGTACCATAACCTTACTTAAAACTGTGTAAGATGTGTTTTGCTATTTATTTTATTTTGGCCATGACTGATTGTACGGTTCTCCAGCGTGAACTTGTAGTTCATACTGTCAAAAGGCTGGGCATGTCTGGAAATGATAAAAAAAAAAAAAAAAAAAAAAAAAAAAAAAAAAAAAACAACAACAACAACTGGGTCTTTGCTTCCTCTGCCATCTCCCTCCCGCCCCCATGGAAGCAGGCTTTGTGTGATGTCTGGTGGCTTCAGTGCACCCTGCGTTGCCCAAGGAGAAGGAGGACAAGAAAGCAGCAGTAGCCCGAAACTGCCCACTCTTCATAGCTGTCCCAACACATCTCCCTTGCCTTCTCTGAAGATCTCTTTAGCTGGAGGATCTGAGAACCAACCCAATACTCAGCTAAATTCAGAATGCAAACTGGGAGGGGGGTGTCATGATAGCCAGGTCACAGCCCTCCATCTGGCAGGACTTGATGGGTGCCAGGACAGAGATGTAGTCTGAGATGTAGGAAGGGAAAGTGTCATCGGGAGCGGCTGTCTTGTGACCGCAAGAGGGCATGTCAACATTGCAAGACATTTATCTATTTCGGTTTTTGGTGTTTTGTATGTGTACATGTGGTGTTTGTGCACGTGTGTATGCACATCTCCATACGAGTGTGCATGTGCATTTGGAGGCCCAAGATTAACGCCAGCTCTCTTTCTCTATCACCTACGCCGGCTCTCTTTCTCTATCACCTTCAACCTTCTACGTTGAGGCAGACTCTCCCTGAACTCAGAACGCACCGTTGGGCTCGGCTGGTTAGCCATCTTACCCTGGGGATTCCTGTCTCTGCTTCTGGAGAGATGGGATTATGAGGGGGTTGCCACACTAGCTGGCTTTATGTGAGTTCTGGGGATCCAAACCCTGCTCCCTGTGCTTTGAGTGCAGCAAGCCCTTTACCTGGCGAGACATCTCTCTGTACCCCCGTGCAGGACACCTGCTGATCGCTGCCCGCCCTGCTAGGACCCAAAGGTGCGGGCTGCTCTACTTGTCTCTTGGTTGAGTTCATTAGTTCCTTTCTTACCCCATCCCTCTCGTCATTCTTTCCTTCCTTCCTGTAGATGAAGTCTTATGTATCCGCAGGCTGGCTCTGAGCTCACTATCTACCTGAGGACGAACTTGAGCTCCTGATCCCCTTGCTTCACCACCCAACCCTCAGGATTACACAGGGCACCAAGCCCACCCAGCTTTTACAAGTGTATTAGTGATCTGAACTCTGGTCTTTGTGCTGTGTGGCAGCAAGCACTTTATCTATTAAGCCACCTCCCCAGCCATACATTGTCTTTGAGACAGGGTCTCTTGATGGCTCAGAACTCAGCAAGGAGGTCACACTGGGCATTGCGCTTCAGTTTCCATTTCCTGGATGTTAGAGGAAGTGTTGTCTGGCTTCAGGTCTGCTCTGGCACCTGGCTTCAACAGCTGAGTTCTAGCCAGGAGCTTTGAGCAGAGCATCAGTAGCCTGGGTACCACACCACAGGCACGCTGGAAAGGCTTGCTCTGTTTTAATCTGGGCCTCTTTTCTCCCCACATACCTTCCCTAGTCAAAGGGAGCATGCTGAGTCTAGGATCTCTAATCAAAGCTAACCACAGCCCTTACATTGCCGGATAATATTACAAATTAGGCACGTTTGTTCCTGTTTTGACTCGGGATCACAGCAGGAAGCTGCTAAATAAGAGTGGAAGGGCTTGCAGTGCTTTTCAGATCAGTGCCTAGAGTAATCGCGCTCTGAGCCTTCCGCTTCGCTTCTTTATTTCCACAGAAAGCTTGCTCAGGGCTGCATGGCCACGCCACCACGCTTCTGGCTTAGTGCTGTTGACTGTATCTCTGAGTTATTGTCAGGACTCCAGAGTCCCGGGCAGCTGTCACAGAGGCCATCTTTGTTAAAACACAGCTGTCTTACTTTGGTTTCTTTCTTTTGCTGTGACAAAGACCAAAAGCAACTTGAGGAGAAAAGGGTTTGTTTGGCTTACATCATTAATTCATCACTGAGGAAAGTCAGGGCAGGGACTCAAGGCTGGATCCTCAAGAGAGGAACCGAGTGAAGCAGAAGCCACGAGGAGATGCTTCTGACTGTCTTGTTCTCTCAGTGTGCTCAGCCTGTTGTTTATTCCCAGGACCACCAGGGGTGGCATTGGCCATGGTGGGCTGGGCCCTCCACATCAATAATTAATCAAGACATGCCCACAGGCCAATCTAAGGGAGGCAGTCCCTCAATTGAAAGTTCTTTCTTCCCGTGTGCCTTAGCACATGTTAAGTTAACAAAACCCAGACAACAACAAACAAAAAACTCCAGCTCGTCAACACAGCACCTCTTGCTCCAAAAGAAATAAGAGAGTGTTTATGGTGAGACAAGAGCAATGGGTATGGCCTGGAGCACAGATTCAGGTTGACCTGGAAAATATGTAGTTCTAGCTCAGAAGGCAGCTAGATATTGAGATATGTCGTAAGTACATCATGGGGGTGGGGTGGGCAGCAGGCAGGCTGGCTATGGCAGAGCAGAGGAATCCCTCCCAATGGTTTCAGGCTTCAACTGATGCCATCTTAGCTTCTGAGATACTGGAAGAGAGAGGTCTGTGAGTCCCTTCACTCATTCCAAAGGTTCCACCTGGATGTCAGGTCAGATCCTGAGGTTAGTGACAAGAAGTGACTAGGGGAACAAAGATACCCTAAGATAATCTTCCATCTGCACCTGTCGCGTTCTAACCAACTATTAGCAAGCTCAGATCCACCAGGCAGTGGCTCTTCTGATCTGCAACAGGGGTGTGGCTTTTCTAGAAAACTCCTGCCTTACTCGTGCATCCCTGGTAAGGAGGATGCTTCTGAGTGGGGCAGCCCAGCCCAGGATCACATCTGGATGGGGGTACACCAGCTCCATTCAGTGCCTCCAGCATCTGCTTCATCACAGGGCCTCAGGGACACAGAACCATCAGAGCCTTTGTGGAGGGGGGATGTGGGGGGATGTGTCACTGAAACCATGACTCAGCAGTTAGGCGTGCTTGCTGCAATTCCATAGGACCTGTTAGGACTACTATTCTATGACTCTTCATTTGGACACAGGATCTCCTTATGCAGCCCCGGCTAGTTTGGAACTCACTATATAAACCAAACTGGTTTGAAAATCACAGAGATCCGCTTGCCTCTGCTTCAAGAGTTCTGGAGTTAAAAGCATCTACCATCCACCATGCCTGAAAAAAATAATCCTTTACCCTTTATTTCTCCTAACAAATCAACCATTTGAGGCTAGCCACATTGGCAAGCTCAGGGTTACATTGAGAGACCATGCTTCTTGTGTACAGTGCAAGGGTGGTGGAGGCTGGATCCTTGACACCCACCTTGGGACTTCCAGGGTCCACTCGTGTGTCCTCACACAGGCACTCCTTTACACACTATAGAAACATCCATCTTGGACCATCACGTGCACAGGTGCTCACACACATGCCCCATCCCCACACAGGTGCACAGGTGCCCACACACATGCCCCATCCCCCCACACGTGCACATGCACACACACAGAGATAGAGACAAGAAGAATGAATGGTGACCTTGAGAGGATGCTGGGAGGGTGCAGAAGCCTCTAGGCTTTAAGAATGTAGCAGAGCAAGCGCGAACTTGAGCTGTGTAAGGTTTCCTGTGCTGCTCTGCACTTATCCGCAGGTGACTGCTTCATACAGGCGCAGTGTTCGCCTCCACCCTGATGGTTCGCCATCTGAACTGTGTCAGGGTGAAAAGCAGTGTATCGCAGATCATCCTCACTATGGCTTGGTAATGTGGGAGAAAAGGCTGTCGAAGAGGATGTGCTACATTAGCTTCTGTGCCTGTCACTTGTTTTGTCATCGAGTCTGACATTGTCATAGGTAGAACTCATGACTGAGAACATTGTTGTGGATTTAGAAAAGGAAATTACAAAAAAGGAAAATTTTGTAATCACGGCTGGGGACATAACTCATTTGGGAGAGTGTTTGTCTACCGTGTTTGAGGCCCTGAGTTTGAGCCCCAACGTGACGTGAGCTCAAGAATGCTGGCCCTCACCTGTAATCACAACACTCAGAAGGTGGAGGCAGGAAGATCAGAATCCGAGTTCAAGGCCGGCCTGAACTACTTGAGACTTTATCTCAAAAGAAGTATGGTTTAAGTGCGTGATTTAGTGTTGGGTGGCTTATAATGGCTCTTCTTGGCTACACACAGTTGTATCCAGCCCTTGGCTGAAGGGCCAGGCTTCTACTGGGGGAAAGAAGTTCCACATGTTCTCTGCCTGGAGAGAGTTGTTCCTCTTTTTAAATAATAATGTTCTGAAATTATAATATAATTACATCATGTTTCCCTTCCCTTTTGTCCCTCCAGATTCTCTTATGCACTCTCTCACTCTCAAATTTCAGATTCTTTTTCAATTGGTTACTCAAGTGCACAAACACACACACACACACACAAATATTTTTTTAAAGAAAGAAACCAGGACTTTCCAAACCACTTTTGACTCCAAGTTCTCTACAGCTCTGTAGGGAAGCAGCTCTTTGTGTCATGTAGCTAGCTAGCTCTGTGCTTTGCTGGCCTGCACACCCATCGCTGCCGGCAGACTAGGGGTTAGCCTGGAGACATCATGTAGGTTCACCTGAGGTGCTGAGAGGTGGGAGAAGAGCGAGGACTCCTAATCACGGTGCTTCATTTCTTTCTCTCTGATTGTTGTAGGATTTCTTTTTAAACTAAAACAGCCTTTTGGTTTGTGAGCCTCACTCTGGCAGGAAGACAAATGAATTTTTTTTTCTTTTCTGAGCAGTATCAGACATGTGGTTTCCCGTCTATGTTTAACTTTGCTAGCGGTACATCTCAGCCAGCTGGTTCCCTCTGGGCCTGTTGTGGCTTTAATGGAGGGGGTTCGCGCCATCCAGTCAGCCCATTCTGTGTGCACCAGATGCCTTGCACACTTGGCTGACTGCTGGGCCTTCCGAGTGAGAGCGGTTTAGAAGTGTTGTCCCCTGCGCTCCTAATTTCACGTGGAGGCTGCCCAGCCCTGGCACTGAACAACCAGCTTCTTAGAAGAAATGAAGGGTTTTGTCCTTGAGGGTGGTGGTGGTGGTGGTATTGTCTTTGTCTTTGTTTTTGGTTCTTGGTTTTGAGACAGATTCTCATACAGCCCAGGCTGGTTTTGAGTCTTTCATGTATTTGAGGATGACCTTGAACTTCCTACCCTCCTGCCTCTCCTTGAGTGCCTGGATGGCAGTCCCGCACCACCAGGCCCAGTTTCTGACCTGCTCAGGATCCAGCCCACGACCTCATGAATTCCAGGCTCGTGCTCTGCCACCTGAACTGTCGTCCCAGTACCAACCTTGACCTTTCTGCTTTCCCTCTCAGGTGCTGAGATGGCAGGTTTCTCCACTAAGCCTGGTGTGTGGGATGCGGGGGAATCAACTGAGGGCTACATCTCAGTTGCTTTAGCACATGCACACAAGCCATGAGGAGAGCGAGCTAGGGGTGCCGTGGCAAGCTGAGCCTCTGGTTACACATTGCCTTTGGATTAGGCACTTGGACCGCAGAACAGTGGCTTTCCAGCTGTGCACCTTAGTTTTGAGGGGAGCCAAGGCAGATTTACTTTCTGGACTAAATGCAGAATATGAAAGGAAGGAAGGAAGGAAGGAAGGAGGGAGGAAGGAAAGGAAAGAAGGAAGAAAGGAAGGAGGGAGGGAGGGAGGGAGGGAAGGAAGTAAGGAAGAGGTGTGAAAATATGGCTGATAGAAATTATTATAACATGTAGAGAACTGTAGATTGGAATCAGCACAATCATCTCCTAGAAGACAGCTCCATCATTTCCCTGCTGACCCAGAGCTGAGAGCCTCTGGCTGTGTAGAAACCTTGGCTAGAGAACATTTCCCAAATCCTTCAGTTCAACCCAAGTCTGGACAAAGAAATAGACAAACCGCACCACCACTCAGGCAGGCCCAGCATAGGGTGCGTATGAGGAAACTTGAGGCAAAAGCATCCCCTTTTTGTACGTTGTCGTCCCCCCCACCCTCCCACCCACCCACCCACCCCCCGCCAGGTGTTCTGAAGCTAGCTGTGGTGGTAGTGGGGGTGGGGAGCATGCACTTGTAGGACCCCATTGTCCATGAGTCATTGCGGGGCACGCAGGGCAGCCTGTGTGTGCACAGCCTGCCCTGGATTCATCCACTGGACCCCAGTGCTTGCTATGGCAGTGGCTGTAAGTTTATGTTCCATCCAACTCGTCCATATGTGTGTCGAACAAACTTCACACCTGTGGGTGATGGCAAACTGGCCTCTGTGAAACTGTTTGATAAAAAAAAAAAAATACTCCAAGAAGCTAGCAAACTCTGTGAACTGGTTTCTATTTCTGTGTGGGCCGAATTCCAGAGGGTACACAATCTGAACTTCTCTCCATATAGCCTAGCCACCTGGCTTTGGAAATCTTCTCTGATAGGAAGCAGCTCCGGCCTACTGTTATGTAAACCCTTTTTGGTTATGCTTTACGTCTATTAAAAATAATGAAAACATAGCTGGGGAAGAAGGCTCAGTCAGTAAAGTTGGTAGGGACTGAGAATCCACAATAAAAACCTGAGTGTGGTGACATTTGCATGCAAATACAGCACTGGGGAGGTGGAGGCAGGACCTAAAATCCCCTGGGCTCACTCACTCAACTCAGCTTACTTCCTGAGGTCCAGGCCAGCAAAAGACCCTGATTCAAAAACAAGGTGGGTAACTCTCCAGGAACACCTTAGGTGGACTCTTGTCTCACAGGTATGTACCGGCTCTGCACACAGATATGCGTGTCCTGCCCCCACCCACCCACATATACACACTATAAATGTTGACTTTTAATAAAACAGTTTGCATTGTCCTTCTCATTTAAGGACAACTATATATGGGCCTGGAGCGGCTCAGTGGTTGTGAGCACTGGCGGCTCTTGCAGAGAACCCAGGGTCCGTTCTTAGCACCCATGTCACGTGGCTCACACCTGCCTTTAACTCCAGCTCCAGGCAAACCTAACATAATATCATTCTGTACACAATGGATCTGAAACTTCGCTTGTCACGCACACTTTGTGTGATGGCGGTATTTGAGGCTTAAACTTTAAAGAAAGTCAGTCTCTTGCCTCCGCATTGTCGCCTGGCACCCCAAACTCAGAGGTAGCTCAGATATGTCTTCGTACTTGTGTGCTAGGAGCTCACCAAGATATCACTAACTCTTTCAAACCCTTCTGTATTGACTATATAAACCTGACTCCATATTTAAAAAATACACTCAGACCTTACACCACTCGTGTCTAGTCTGTTTGTCAAAGCCAAATCCCGTACACACCTGGCCAAAACCCATCGTCCCAACAGAACAAGAGACCCCGTAAAAAACCCCAGTCCGTGACATTCGCTGTTCCATTTCTTCTGTTTTCCCAGTCAGGTGGACATAATTGCCTGGGCTGCAGTGTTCAACTCCCAGGTGTTTTGTAAATTCTGTGTTAGCTGTGCAAGTTCTGGCTTCATTGGTCTCTGATCTGTAATCAGGAGTGTTTTCTAAGCCCCCGGGATATGCTGGTATGTAGCCAACACCAGGAGTTACTGGACCCAAGAATGGTTGTTCTGCTAGAGTCAGTGTCTTTCTTTGTATTCTCTGTGTATTCCAGGTAGACAGACCTTAGTGGGTAGAGGCCACTAAGGGAGCCAAATTTCAGTTTACGATTAAGGGGAAAAGAAGCAAGCCTCGTATCTACGCTGGCCAATCTTGATAGGGACACGATTATGTTCTCAATTAATTAGAAGTTAGTTCAGTGAGGCCCTGGGTCTACCGAAGATGGGCATCCGTGGCTTTAGAACAAACCTTAAGAGTGTGAATGAGGCGTGAGATGACAAGGCAACACAGTCAGGCAACAGGGTCACAGTTTAGGGTGTGATGTATCTGGCAATACCAGGTACTGCTGAAGATACTGATGATATTTATAGTGCACAGTCTTTTCCAATGCCAGCCCAGCTCCCTGAAGAAGATGATAAACCTCCAACTTCAGCAGAGGCCTTTAGGATTCCTGAGCGCAGGCAGGAGTCAGGCAACCAGGAAAACAATGGAGGGGTCCAATCAAGCCAGCTGGGTCACAGCACAGCCTGGGTCGGCAAGAAGAAAGAGAAGATACCAGGTGCTCAGAACCCCAGCCCACAATAGCAAGCTGCCCACATTCAGGGTGGCTCTTCCAGCCCCTGTTAATCCAATCTGGAAACATTCACACACACACACACACACACACACACACACACACACACACACACACACGGGGGTGGGGGGAGGCTTATCCTGTAGGCAGTTGTAGAGCCTGCCTATTGGCAATGTTAACAATAAAAAGAGGCTACGTTGAGTTGGGATGATGCAGGATTCTGGGCATAAGCCCTGGGCTAGCAGGTGAAGAAATAACCACACTCTCTCACTGTCGACATTAACTTTGTAGTTAAAGTCTTTCCTCTGGACTGCTCACCCGGGCGTGTGTGCTGTAGGTGGTGGAAATGTTTAACCATGCTCGTCGTCAGGTCAGTGATCAGCTGCCCTTCGGTTGCTTCAGCTTAACTTTACTGCTCTGGTCCTCAAGCTGGTCTAGCTCAGCTCTTAACCTTCCAGTGGCAGGCTGTTTGAGGGTCTCTGGTTTCAAGGCTAACAGTTCAGTTCTAAGCTGTGCTGTGGAGAATCAGCCCCATTTCCCAATTCCCTAACTGTTAACTCCAATACCAAACGTGTGTGTGTGTGTGTGTGTGTGTGTGTTATGCATGTGGTGTATGTGTCTGTGTGTGTCTTTGTGCGTGTGTGTGTGTGGGGGGGCAGCATTAGATTCCTCATTCATTGTCAATCTTTTCTCTTTGAAGTGTGGTCTCTCACTGGCCTGCTACTTACCAGGTAGGGTAAGCTGGCTGGTGGAAGGCCCAGGGATGCACATCTTATTGTCTCCCTACCACTGGGAGGGAGGCACTGGCCACCATTCCCAGCTTTTTAATGCAGATTCTGAAGCTTGAACTCTGGTATTCCTGCTTACATACAGGCAAGCACTTCCCTGTCTGGATTATCTCCCAGCCTCCATAAGAGTGACTCTGAAATGTCCCAACATTTGGACTTTGTGCCAACAATGGCTAAAATGGCGGGCCTCTCTACTGTAGCTCTGCTTGAGGTCTTGTCCCCACCTCTCAGGAGTAAGCCAGAGGAGGCCTTTGCATTTCACTCGGCTTTATTTAAAGCAGAGTTAAGAAGAAACTCCTGCAAAGGAGACTGATAGGTAGGGAGGGGAGCTGAGGGGTGGCTAGGCTTGACATACTTGCAGGAGGAATTAAAGTGCACAGGGGAAAGGCCTTTCCCCTCATTACAGGGAAAGAAATAGTCTCAAAGTCTACTCGGAATGCTTAGCAGTACTGTCGCCACTGTGCCAGTTAGAGTCGGTCCTGTGACTCCAGCCAGTTTACTCTCCTGTTGCTTAATTAAAATCACGTTTAATTGTTTGCTTGAATTTGCTTGCTTTTCATTTGAGAGGATGAATAGGGAATCCTATCTCATTCCACACGGCTCTGCTGGTTAATTGACTGGAATATTCTTGGGGGTTGTTCTCTTGTTGGGCAGTCTGAGTATAATTGTACCAGCACTCTGCCAATGATGCCACAAAGAGGCTCAGTTTTAGGAATGTATCATCTCTGGCAGAACACCAAGAAAGTTACCGTAGCTCTGTGAAAGGCACTTCTGAAACTTTAAGGTGTGAAGGAGCCATCTAGGGAACATTCAAATCCACACTTGGACGTAATGGTAATTTAAAACAGGAGGCAAGGATTCTTCTCCCTCCACCCCGCCCCCCGAGCATGTAGCTGATGTGTGCTCATGCTGCTGGTCTGGACCTCACTTTGAAAGGGAAAGTGCCAAGAATTCTGCACCATGAACAACAAGATGCTTAAAGATTCAGGTGATGGCAACAAGATATGTGAGTTCTAGAATTGTCAAATATATATACAACAACATAGCTGAGTGTGCACACTCTCTCCTCCTCTTGTCTGTCTGTCTGTCTGTCTTTCTACCTACCTATCTATTATCTATCAACCTGCCTGCCTGCCTACTTAGCTACCTACCTACTTACACACACACACACACACACACACACACACACACACACAGAAGAGATGAAAACAAGTGACTCCCCAGGCTTCATGCTCACATCTGATACTAGTGTCTAAAAAGAACTTATATCTGAGACTCTCTAGTGGTTTAAAGTAAAATAATTTAGTAAAACTAAACGATGCCAGTGTGGCCTCAAAACCACTCTCCATGGAGGTGTGTGGGTGCCTCTCAGTTAGTAGGCCGCTTGTTGAGCATGCCCTGATACTTAGTTTCAACTTCCAGTACCACATACAGGTAGCATGCGTGTACCGGTACCACTCAGAAGGTGAAGCTGTGGAGGGCATCCCTGCAGACATGCTGAGTTTGAAGCTAACCTGAGCTGTATGAGAACACGGTCTCAAACACTAAAGCCAAAAATGAAAACTAAAACAAAAATTCTAAATGGATTATTATTTATCTCTTGATAAAAACCTGATGAACATGGATGAATTCGAGACATGGACACCTGTGTTAATATTTAAAGCCTGTGAGCCATTCCAGTGAAGGCATTTGGAAGGAAAATTCATTAATGTAACTGTACACTAGAAAGGGACCTGGGTGGTGGTTCCCTGCTCGCCTTGGTGAGCCGGCATGTAGAGTAATGAACACGACAGGGCATCTAGAGAGATCCTTGGAGAGACCTCTCCGACCCCTGAAGTGTGACAAAGTTCACATGTCACCATGATCCTCTGGAGCCACAGGGTAAGTATGCAATTGTTCAGGCAGGACGTGGAGCTAGACCAAGACACACCGAGAGAAGGAAGAACGGCCTGTCTTGAGTCTCTACATCAATTATACTTTAAACTTGATTTATTTGTATACTCAACACCTGTGGGGGTGGTGTAGGGACCTTCACCAGGGAAGCAGGGCATGAGCAGCCTAAACGCAGTACCTGCCTCCGTAATGTAGGGAAAACAGAGCCTGACTCAGGCCTGTTGGACATAAAGCAATACAATGCTCATGCATGAGGCGTCGCTTGCCACCCTGCCTAACAGAGCTCACGGTGTGCTACTCGTCTTTCCTGAGAGGAGAATCACAGAGGGCTTCCTATTATAGCATAGCGCTCCTTCCAAAACTAAGCAAAGCTATCAACAGGAGCCCCAGTTGCTTTGGTGGAAAACTAGACACCATACACCAATCCAGGCAGACCTACCTGTGGCATCTGCTCCCCGAATCCCAGGGAGATGGGTCGATCTTAAAAATCTGCTGTGGGAAGCTGTCAGAGAGGCCAGCACTTGAATGCCTTCTCCTCTTCCAAAGGCACTTTGTTTCTTGTGTGTGTGCACTGTGGGCTAATTGAAGACAGATGAAGCCTGTAGAACTGCTCAGGGGGACTTGTAAAGGCGTCTGAAATATTATAGCGCTCAAATGCAGTGATGTCATATTTTTATAGATGAATATGTATTTCTGTAATAATGCTTGGGCAGGATCTAGCGGCAGACCTGAAAAGGAAGGCCAGATGGGATATCCAAGTGAGGAGTAAATCACACATTGATCAAGGTATCATCTCTCTCGAATACGATTTGCTATGAACACGTCTACGATTTCAACTGGTGCCATAATCCTAGGAACATCAAATACTAAGAAGTGATTCAGAATACCTCAGTGCTGGAGAGCTGGCTAAGCAGTTAAGAGCACTTACTGCTCAGGGTTAGAGGACCTAGGTTTGTTTCCCAACACCCACAAAGCAGCAGCTCACCAACGTCTGTAACTCCAGTTCCAAAGTACCCTATGCTTTCTTCTCAACCCAAGGACACTGTCCACATACACACACACAGTGCACATATATTCATGCAGGTGCGCACTCATGCACATAAATTAATAAAGAATTATTTAAAAAAAATAATCAATGCATTTTAGTTAAAGGTCAAAGAAGCTGAGGCCTTTCATTCATTAAGTTCACAGAATCACTGAATTCTGCTCATGAAGCCCAGGCTAAGAACATTTGCTATTGTAAATGGAACTTGATATTTTTTATAAGAACCTTTAAGAAATTCTATCCAGAGCTATCTCTAATTTTATGTTATGTAAAAAGAAGTATGCCTTGAGTCCCCATATGTGTGAGGCCCTGGAGCAGTCTCTGAAGTACTCCCTCATGCCAGATCCTCTTCTCCCAGAAAGAAAATGTGCCTACTCTGGGCATCGCCCCACCGTGGTTCATAACTGAGAATGAGAAATAGTCTCTGTAGCTCTGGTGTGGCCCTTTAGATGTCCCACCCAAGAACTGACAGTATGGCTCAGTTGTTAACAGCACTGGCTGCTCTTGCAGAGGACCATGTCAGGGGCCAGCACCCACATGAGGGTTCACAACTCTGTAACTAGTTCCAGGGCATCCAACACTCTCTTCTGGCTTCCATGGCTACCAGGCTTGTGTGTGCTGCCTATGCATTCATACGGGTACCAGGCATGTGTGTGCTGCGTATATATTCGTATGGGGCCAACGCTCATACACATAATAAAGAAAAGTGATTGGTAGTTATCACTGAAGAGATGGCCACCAAAATGCTTGGTCTTGCCTCCAAGGAAGACAAGGGCTGTACAAATTGAGGTTACTTAAAGCCATTCTTCACTGGGTCTCAGCAGTGTGCCACCCGGGTGACATTTAGAGACACTATGGCATAAGGCTAAGAACCCTATTCAAACAGAGCTTGTTGCAAGTATGGCTTGCTTATTGTTTGAGTCAGTCTTGGCAAATTAAGCAGCTTGCATGTTAGCTCTCCTCTCTGGGACGTGGGTCTTGTAATGAGAACAGTTTCTACCCTGTAGACTTTGCCTGGCAATTAAATGTAAAAATTGTGTTAAGTCCTGAGAACTCAGCCAGCACAGGAGTGTCTCTTATTTGGGGATAAGCAGGAAGAAACACTTAATGTGAGTTTCTGAGCCAAGCCGACCCCAGTGCGTGCCCATATCTACAGGTCTCTTTGTCTAGTGGAAACCCAGAGGTCAACTCCGTGGCATGCCTGGGAGGGTCTTAGATCCAGCCACATCCCCAAACTTCCTTCCTTCCGGCCTGGGTTGTTATTGTGGCTCCCTTTCACCTCCTCTTTGAAGTTTCTTGATTGATAAATGTTATTCAGTCACTACACACACACACACAGACACACACACACACACACACACACAGAGAGAGAGAGAGAGAGAGAGAACTTTATGTGTAGGTTTTTTAAAAAAGGTTACAGGAAACTGGAGGGGAAAGTGAACCTTAAACCAAGGGACTTCTGGAACCTTCTGTAGTCAATACCACATGTTAATTTCAATTTAGGTGCTTGCCTCAGACTAGAAGGAAGAGATAGATATGAGCAAGAAGGAGCTTTCCAGTGAGTAGCTGGTAGTTATAAACTTTCCAGTAACACATGGGTGCTTCATGCAAATGAGTAAATGAATTGGAGGCACCGCTAAGTTATACAGGTAACGGTTTAAAAACTCTGAATTGTATTTTCTTATATGTGGAAAAAAATACTCACATTGGACCAAAGTGAAGTCTCTCCAAATTCTTCTAGTGTATAACAGGGTATTAAAAATAACATTTATAGGATAGGGGGCTGCTGATTTTTTTTCCACAAAATAGTACCAGTAATAGTAAATACTTTGGGCTTTATGGAGCAGAACTGATCTTTATGGCGGGAAGGTCCCTATTAAGAGAATCCACAGAGGGCTTCTCTCTCCCTTCCCCCACCCTTCTGTTTAACAACTGTTGAAAGTTGTGGCAGGGAGTGGCGGGGGGTGGGGCTGGAGTGGCAGGGGTGGCGGGGAGGCTGGCATGGCATGGGGTGGCAGGGAGGCTGTCTTGATCATAGGACCATACCAAACCTGCTAAATCAGACTGCTTTGGGGCATAAGGCTTTAACACAAATCATGAGAGTGGTCCAGCCTATGCCGGTTGCTAGCATATCTCAGTGGTACTAGATAACCTGGCCATTGCCCCTTGGAGCGCCCGCCCTTTGTCCTGAGAGGAACATTCAGTCCCTTAGCCAAGCCAGTTTATGACAAGGTACTTTGTGTAGATCTGTCCAAGGAGAGCTAGAACAAGTAAGCCTTCCCATGCAAATGTGTCCACACGTACTAGGGGTGTGGGGCTGTAATTTCTGTGGCTCCAGAATAGCGTTTCGTCTCTTTAATTTTGTGTATAATTGTCATGGCCGCCACTCCCTCTGCCACTCAGACCCTGGTCTAACTGGTCTTGACGTGCTCTAACTTCCTAAGTGAGTCCACTTCTTATTATCTAAGGTGAATATGTGTTTTAGGGCTCAGTAATTAAGAGTGTACTGTAGTTGCAGCTGACACCCATATTGGGTAGCTCAGAAGTTCTCTATAACTCCAGCTCCAAGTAATCTGACATCCTCTTTGGCCTCTGAGGGGTCACCTATTCTCTCTCTCTCTCTCTCTCTCTCTCTCTCTCTCTCTCTCTCACACACACACACACACACACACACACACACACACACACACACACGCGCACGCACGTGCTCATAGTTGCACATAATTGAAAATAAAATAAATCTTAAAAATAAAAATTTGTGTTTTGGGGGCTGGCAAGATGGCTTAGCAAGTCAGAGCACTGACTGCTCTTCCAAAGGTCCCGAGTTCAAGTCCCAGAAACCACATGGTGGCTCACAACCATCTGTAATGAGATCTGATGCTTTCTTCTGGTATGTCTGAAGACAGCTACAGTGTACTTATATATAACAATAGATAAATCTTTGGTCTGGAGCGAACAGAGACTGAGTGAGTGGAGTTGACTGGAACTAGCAAGGCCAACCAGAGTGAGCAGGGTTGATTGGAGCCAACAGAGGTCCTAAAATTCAATCCCAACAACCACATGAAGGCTCACAACCATCTGTACAGCTACAGTGTACTCATAGACATAAAATAAATAAATAAATCTTAAAAAATTATGTGTTGAAGGTCCCACCACTAAATTGCCTATCTTTTTGCACTTTATTAAAGATTTATTTTGTATATATGAGTGTTTTGCTTGCATGCAAATATGTGCGCTTTTGTGTGTGTTTGGTGCCTGTGAGAGCCAGAAGAGGGTGCCAGATCCCCTGAACCTAGAGTTAGCGACACTTGTATGTGGATGCTGGGAACCAAACCCAGGTCCTTCGCAAGAACAGCAAATGCTTTTAATCACTACATTATCTTGCAAGCCCTCCTTTTGCCTGTCTTTAAAGTGCCTTCATGTATCTCTTCAGGAAACTCTGCTTTCCCCATGTGGCTCCTGAAATTCTAAGGTTCCAATTACTTTAGTTTTAAGTGGCATCAGACAGAATTACTGCCTTGGAGTTTAGTCAGTGGATTCAACAAACATTTTTCTCAGTGAGTCAGTGAGTCAGAATACTCCATGTCTGTGTGTCTTCCCTTCCCTTTCACTTCATGCAGTGTCTCTTTAAGTGGCAAGATCAAATGCCAGTTAGGTACCACATTCCCTCTAAGGTACGTCAGCCCTCTTCTTAGCTGCCTGACTTGAGTTCTCATCATTCACCCCTGACCCAATACCTGAAGTGGCTGAGTACTGTCAATGGAAGGATTACAAGTTCTCTGTCTGTTACCTACTCCATCTCAATGCTCACCCTCTACCAACTGCTTCCCTCTCTGTTCCTTTACAGAGACATTCTGGAAAGGACCCTCAGATATGCCCAGTATTCTTTCTCCCTCTCGTGTGTTCTTTCTGGGCCTCCTGTGACCTCCATGTTTCTGTGAGCATCCTCACGTCCCCTCAGCCCACACACTGTCACATATACCTGCTTCCCTTCTAGAATGACACATCACTCAGCATTATGTGCATGCCCCCACTGCCCCACTGGGTTGTCTGAAGACAACACAATACAGCAGCATGCCAAATGCCTAGAGTAGACAATCGGAAATGCCACAAATGCAGTGCAGTCAGAGACTCAGGCCTGCTTGTTAGTGAGTACGGCATGGGCAGATGACCAACACACGACTAGAATTCTGGCATTCGTGTGGATACCCTCAACAACCTTCTGCACATTATAGATTACTAACCGTGTCCTTTTTCCCAAGAGAAGAACGAATAACAAATGATCAAAGCTCTGTAAAGTGAACCAAAGCTGTGTATAAGACATCATTAGGTCTCTGGTATGTTGGATCCCTCATTGGCAACCATAGGCAATGCAATTGAGGGATGTTGAGTGGACATAAGGTGACTGATTTCCAGAGCTTACTCCTCCTGCTTCTCAGGCCCAGAGCTGGTGTTTCAAGGTAGTCTGGGTGGGAGTCAAAATCAGCAGAGTGAATTGGAAGTCGGCATCAATAGCCACAACAGGGCTGTGGCAGTCTCTAGAGCAGTGGCTCTCACTCTTCCTAATGCTGTGACCCTTTAATACAGCTCCTCATGCTGGTGGCGGCCCCAACCATAACAATATTTTCATTGCTACCTCATAACTGTAATTTTGAAACTTATGAATCATAATGTAAATACCAGTTTCCCAATAGCCTTAGGCAGGCAAGTCTTTGACCCTCAAAGGTCATGACCCACAGGTTGAGAAACAGTGATCTGCAGTTTTACCAGGTACTATCATGGATTGGTTACGTTTGTATTTCTGTGACCAAGTGACTTGCCAAGAATCAAATTCGGGAAGGAAGAGATTGTTCCGGCTCGCAGTGTTAAGGGGCATGGTCCAGTCACAGTGGTGAGGGCTGGCTGGCAGGGCCGGGTCATATTGTATCCACAGGAAGCAGAGAGGTCACCGAAAATCAGGTTGTATACCTTAAGACCTGCCCTATAAGACCCACTCTCTCTAGGGAGTAAGGTTCCACTTGATGAAAGTTCTATAACCTTGCAAAACAACACCAGCAGCAGGGAATCAAGTTTTCAAACACATGAGTCTACAGAGGCAAGGATGGGGGAGGGGAGGGGGAGGGAAGCAGGGAGCATTTAACCAAAGCAACCATTCGCAAGCAA
Source organism: Mastomys coucha (assembly GCF_008632895.1). Classification (NCBI taxonomy): domain Eukaryota; kingdom Metazoa; phylum Chordata; class Mammalia; order Rodentia; family Muridae; genus Mastomys; species Mastomys coucha. The sequence goes on along the minus strand of NW_022196906.1, from coordinate 109,876,385 downwards.
CAGTCATGCATGTCTTTCTACCTCTCTGCCCAATACCTCAGCCTTAGTGATCGTCTAGTACATTGTAGTCACTCAGCCCTGATTCTACTGACATGGAAACACGAAAAAGTATAGAAGCCACAGAAGACATCATACAAAGTTTCCCCAGCTTTTCTTAGAGAGTGGTATTTAAGCTGAAGTTTAGAGAGTAGGAGATATTTGAGTGGGTGATCTCAAACAGGAATTGTCTCTGCTCCTTCCTGCATTCCCACCTGCTCCTGTTCCTGCTCTGTTCCACATCCAGGCCACCCTGAACTAACAGCTCTGTGCCTGGGTGGTACAGAGAGGCATAGAAAGGTGTCTTGGAAGCCTTGTTACCTTATGTCACCTATGTGAGTGAGTGTGTGTGTGTGTGTGTGTGTGTGTGTGTACCTGTACGCACATATATGTGTGTTTATGTCTGCAGGTACACAAGTGTGCAAGTGTGTGCATGCAGATGCTAGTGGATTTCTTAGGAATGATATGTACCCTTTCTGGGACAGGGTTTCTCACTTAACCCGAGGCTCACTGATTTGGCTAGACTGACTGGCATGTGGGCCTTAGAAATCTGCCTCCATTTCCCCCAAGCTGGGATCACGAGTGTGTGCAAATTTACACTTGTTTTAGCACAGGTCCTCATCCATATAGAGCAGATGCTTTGTCAGCTGGGTCCTCTCCCCATTTCTGTCCTTCCTGTATGTGATTACTCATGAGGAAGAGACTTGGCGCTAGTATCTAACAATGCCTTATGCATCAAATTTTGGTTTATAAGGTGTCCTTGGTCATCTCTGATTCAGTTTCACACTGGGAAGGACATGGATGGTGTGCCAGTGTGTAGAATCATCAGCAAGAATCCCTATCTAGTATCCTGGACCCAGGTTAGATGCTACCGTGCATAAAGACATGATTATGGACTTGCCTCCTGGTGGGGGTGATGCACACCTCCAGAGCCTAATGCCTTCTCCCCTTTGCCTTATCTCCACATCAGAATACACCACCAGCAGTCCTGACCTGTTGCTGGTCATTATCCAAGTGACAGGCGTCAGCCTCCTGCCTCCGCTGGGGATTGCCATAGCTGTCATCATCATCTTCTACTGCTATCGTGTCCACCGGCAGCAGAAGTTGAGCCCGTCTTGGGAGAGCAGCAAGCCCCGGAAGCTCATGGATTTCAGCGACAACTGCGCCATCATCCTGGAGGATGACCGTTCCGACATCAGCTCTACGTGTGCCAACAACATCAACCACAACACGGAGCTGCTGCCCATCGAGCTGGACACACTGGTGGGGAAGGGCCGCTTTGCCGAGGTCTACAAGGCCAAGCTGAAGCAGAACACTTCCGAGCAGTTTGAGACTGTGGCTGTCAAGATTTTCCCCTATGAGGAGTACTCCTCGTGGAAAACGGAGAAGGACATCTTCTCCGACATCAACCTGAAGCACGAGAACATCCTGCAGTTCCTGACGGCCGAGGAGCGGAAGACGGAGCTGGGCAAGCAGTACTGGCTGATCACAGCGTTCCATGCTAAGGGCAACCTGCAGGAGTACCTCACGAGACACGTCATCAGCTGGGAGGACCTGCGGAAGCTGGGCAGCTCCCTGGCCCGGGGCATCGCTCATCTCCACAGTGACCACACTCCCTGTGGGAGGCCCAAGATGCCCATCGTTCACAGGGACCTCAAGAGCTCTAACATCCTCGTGAAGAATGATTTGACCTGTTGCCTGTGTGACTTCGGGCTCTCCCTGCGCCTGGACCCTACTCTGTCTGTGGATGACCTGGCCAACAGTGGGCAGGTAAGTGGAGGCTGGCTCTCTGTCTGGACTTCATGCCTGGCTTCATTTCTGCCCCTTTCTTTTATTTTCTTTCTACAGTCTTTCATTTAGAGGTGTGTGTGTGTGTGTGTGTGTGTGTGTGTGTGTGTGTGTGTGTTATAGGTGTGTGGGTGTGCACTTACCCACCCATGCATGTGTGGAGGCCAGAGTTTGACATCAGCTGTCTTTCTTTATTGTTTTCTGCCTTATTTTTCTTCCTTATTTTTTTAAGACAGAGTTTCTTACTGAACCCAGAACTCGCTGATTTGTAAGATTGCTGGGCCAGTGAACTCTAGAGTCCTGGTTCCCCAACCCCACTGCGACCCAGAAGTCCTGGAATTACAGAGGCACACCAGTGCATCCGGCTTTTACATGGGTTTGGGAGCTCTGAACTCAGGCTTCTGCAGCTGTGTCTCTGCCCCTCATGTAACATACTCACTAGTATACTCTGCATAAATCACACAAAGCAATGAATGGCCTTCATAATGACATTTCCATCTATGCATATAAGGAACCTCAAACAATGCCTTGGGTAAATATCTTCCTGTCATCCCTTCCTTCCTTCCCCTGCCCCTTTCCCCTTCTACACCCCTGCTAAGCCCCTCCCCCACCCCTTTACTTTCATTTCCCTTCCTTTAAATTCCACACAGGATAGAAAACAATGCACCTCTGAGCCTGGCTTGCTTCACTTAACGGGATGATCCAGGTCCATCCATTTCCCCGTAGATACCATCTACTCATTCTTCTTTACAAGTGAACAAAACTCTACTGCAAGTGTAAGCCACACCTCTTTATGGCTAACTTTTTGGGGGACCCAGGCTGACAACATAACCTGGCTATGTTCACTTCCCCTCTTGGCCCATACCCCAGGCCTCTTGTCTCAGGGAGCTCTACGTTAGGAGATTCATCTAAGGAATCTAGCCAATGACGATGTCAGTCCCGGAGGTATCCTGCACTCTCGTGACTAGGTACCTTTGTTAACAGATGACATTTTGCTTCTTCAAGTCCCTTCCAGCCTGACTCAGCTGCCAGTCCTCACTCCCCTTCCATTTGTAAATGGTTTTCTTTCTTTCAGCAACTATTAACATCTTATCTCTACCTTTTCCTCTCATATAACTGTTTCTGCTGCCTGCTCTTAGTGGTTATACTGGTTTCTAAGGAGACCTTAAAGTCCACATCCACACCCAAGACACCCAGCATAATGTCTCAGTGCAGTGGAAGTTGCCAATGAGTATCGGTTGAAGGAGAGAGCAGGTCCATCTCTCTCTCTGTCTCTCTGTCTCTGTCTCTCTCTGTCTCTCTGTCTCTGTCTCTGTCTCTGTCTCTGTCTCTCTCTCTCTCTCTCTGTGTGTGTGTGTGTGTGTGTGTGTGTGTGTATACACATGTATTTGTGTGAAGGCCAGAGCTGCATTCCTTACTCCGTGCTTACTCACCTTCTGTAGTAAGACATGGCTGCTTACTGAAACTGGAGCTCACGAGTTCAGCTAGGCTGGACGGACAGCTAGCCCCAGAGATCCCCCCCGTCTCTGACCCTTCCACACAGTAGTGGGATTACAAGAGTGCGGCACCACAACCAACAACCACCTTAAATACAGATTATGGGGAGTGCAGTGCTGTCCCCTTGCTTGTGTGGCAAACTCTTTGCTGACAGAGTCATCGTCCCAGCCCAGTGGTTCTATTTTTGAAGCATTGTCCCACATCCAAATGGAAAACCCTTTGACTAAGACGCATTTGGAGGATGAGCAGAAAGGAGGAAGATTTCCTTCCCGGGTGACAGCTGATGCCCATCACAGTAGGTCAATTGTGAGATTGGCACAAGTGTCATGTAACGTGTCCTGACCTGGCCTTGAACTTCGTGAGCCACTCCATCCAGTCACCTACTGGTAGAAGAAAAAGCTCACAAGGTTTTAAGATGCCAGTGAAGGCCCCAAAGCACGGCTGTTTCCTCTAGCTGGCTAATGGGGCACACTCTAAAACCCTCCTTGAACTGAACCGAACTTGGGCGGTTTCTGCCTTGTCAGCGCTCTGTCTCCCACAGCAGCAAACTCAGTGCGGAGGTCATCTCACTGAGACACAAACAAATTAATATGTCAGGGCGATGACTCACAGAGTGCTCTGTTAAAAAGAAAAATGTCTCCAAAGGCATGCCAGGAAGAACCATTCTTTGGAACAGTGGCATCAAAGGACTTGACCTCTGCATGACAGGACAGTGATTGGCATTGGATGAACTCGTATATTTTGCAGTATCAGACATTTTCATTTGAAAATTTCCCTTGGAAATAGTTTTCCCTTTTCCCTGTTTGTTTAATGTCAATCATAAAATTGATCACAGGCCTAAATAACCAGAATAGAACTACACATCACATTCATGGAAATTATTGTATGACTTGGTCTTTTCATATGACTTTAATTTAGCAGAGATTTATAAAATTATGTCATATGGGCCATGAGGTAAATTAAAATTAAATGGTCCTTAAATGACCCAACTGGGTGGCAATTATTTTCATCATGAGTCTTAGAGTATGAAGAATGAAAAAATTCTGATTTGCAAAAGCAAAAATAAATATGTAAGAGTGTAGAGAGATGGCTTAGTGGCTCAGAGAACTTGCTGCTCTTGCGGAGACGTCAAGTTTAAGGGTCTTGATCAGGTTGCCTTTCTCTGCCACTTAAAGAATTAAAAGGAAGAAAAAAATCTCGAGGGGGAAAAGGTGACAGTAGAGAAATGTCAAATACAGCAAACAGGAACAGGCAGAATGGACCACTGAAGTAATATGTTGATTGGTGGTGAGGAGACATACCATGAAGCAGACATACAGACAAAAAAAACCCTCTACAGAGCTGAAAAAGACTTGAAAAGCAACAATCCAGTCTCTCCTTAAGGGCCAGGGACTTTCTCTGCTTTGAAGGGCTTTCTTCCCCTAATTTAGGGAAGAAATTGAAGAAAGGATGGCTCATTGGCACAACTCTTATGTACTGTGCCCCAATACAGCCTTGAACTTGTGAGTCACTCCATCTGGAGGCCTACTGGTAGGAGAAAAAGCCTAAAGGTCTTTGTCTTAAGTATCTTTGTGCCTTTGTATCAGGCCAAGAGGGTGCAAAAGAGGCCAGCCATCTTGGAAATTTGCCACCTTAAATACATACCCACTACCTCCCTCTGTCTGCCTTTTAGGGAATCTGTCTGCTTCTTAGTCTCTCCAGAGGACCCGGGGCTCAGTCCCCAGCACCCACATGGCAGCTCAGAACCCTGTAACTCCAGCTCCAGGGGATCTGATGCCCTCTTCTGGCCTCTCCAGGCACCAGGCACAATACCCACCACATAAAATAAAACTAAATAAGTCTTTTTCAAAAGCATCTAAAATATCACAGATGTAGCCCTTCAGGTTGTCTGTAACAATATTGAATGATAGGCTGCATATAATAATATATAGGCAGATTAGCGGCGCTAGGCTGGGGTACTAGTTTGAGCACGCTTAGTTTAGAGTCTTTGAAGAGTTTTCAGAGAGAGAAAATAATAGTGTGTGTCGTGTTTACCTGTGTAATTCTCATCGTTTAAAACAGCACTGTGGTTTTTTTTTTCTTAAAGAGCATCTGCACAGAGCTCGGGACATAGCTCAGTCAGCAGAGTGCTGGTCTAGTGTGCATGAAGACCTCAATTTGATTCTTAACATCCATAAAAACTGGGTGTGGTAGCATATGCTTATAGTCTCAGTGATCTGGAGACGAAGGAAGGAAGGAGGGAGGATCAGTGGTTCGTGGTAATCATCGGCTACAGAGTATGAATCCAGCTCGGGCTACACGAAACCCTGTCCAAAAAAAAAAGGAACTGAGGAAGAACGGGCTAAAAGGAAAGAAAATATCACACCTCTAGCTGAGGAGCTGTTGCCAGGAAATGACTGCCGGTGGGGAAGGGAGAAGAATTCCGTTACTTCAGTGGTACAGCCATTGATAGTCACCTGTGATCCAGTAAAACCCCTACTGATACTTATGCGAGCAACCCTAATCAAAAGCAGTGGATCGTTTAAAAAGGCATGGAAGTAGATAGAGGACTTGTTAGCAAAAGGGGGCTCAGAAGAAGTGAGCAGGAACTAAGAGGATAGTGAGGGTGAATATGATCAAAACACATCACATACACGCCGGAAGTTATCTAAGAACACAGTAAGGAGCCTTTAGAAACAGACAATCATCAGCATGCGAGGCCAAGCCCTGGTCCCTTCAGGATCAAACGATGGACTTCCTTCTGTGTTTCTTTTGATCTTAGGTGGGAACGGCGAGATACATGGCCCCGGAGGTTCTAGAGTCCAGGATGAATTTGGAAAACGTGGAGTCATTCAAGCAGACGGATGTCTACTCCATGGCTCTGGTACTCTGGGAAATGACGTCCCGCTGCAACGCCGTGGGAGGTGCGTACTTGGTCACAGCACTGTCAGTGGTGGGATGATGTGATTCGGCTGTCCCTGCTTCGGGATGATGCAATGTTGTGTGTCTCAAACATGCTTCCAGGGCTCAGCACAGACCTCTGCACTCCACACAGGGAGACAGCTGAGATAGCGTAGCACATAGCTATTCTAGGATTACTGGGGATAATTCTGAAGAGCCACAGTTTCTAAGTGAGAAGCCGTACATCCCCTTTCACACCGCTCTATAGAACTGCTTTTCTCCCCACAGGTATTTTAGTATCTTTTGAGAGGCGCTCACCAGAAACAGGGACGAGAATTACTTCTGTTTACCTAAAGGGTAATAAGAGTCAGATGAGCATCTGTGTTTTGTTTCTTCCCTTTGGATTTAAAGAACTGGAAAAAAAGTCTAAATATTTATTCTTGTGCAGATGAATTCTTTTTCACAAAACTAAGCAGGATGGGCTGATATGTCTGTTTGGGTTTTAAAACTCTGGGGACTTTAATGAAAAGGACGGCTAGCCTCTGAGATTTTTTTTTTCTTTTTTTCTTTTTCTTTTTCTTTCTTTCTTTTTTTTTTTTTTTTTTTTTTTTTTTTTTGATTTTTTGAGACAGGGTTTCTCTGTGTAGCCCTGGCTGTCCTGGAACTCCCTCTGTAGACCAGGCTGGCCTCAAACTCAGAAATTTGCCTGCCTCTGCCTCCCAAGTGCTGGGATTAAAGGCGTGCGCCACCACTGCCCAGCTGCCTCTGAGATTTCTCTTCTGCCTTTCCACTGTGAACCCGTGGAGGGCACTGTCCAACTTGCTGGTCCTTTCCTGCACATTCAGCTCTCTCCTCTCCTCTTTCTTTGATCATACTCCCCAAGCACAATGCCATGGCTCTCCCAGGTCCCCTTGCTCTCCTCTCTGCATTCTGGATGTCAAGTCCTTTCCAGTGTTTGAGACTGCCTCAGGGTTCTCATCACTGTGCTGAGATATTGGCCAAAAAGCCACTTGAGGAGAAAAGGTTTATTTCGTCAGTTATCCACTTCCAGGGGAGGAATAGTCTGTTGTCTGGGAAAGCCAGGGCAGGCACTCAAACAAGGAGTAAGGGCCCTGAGGAGGGAGCTGAAGAGAAGACCATGGAGGAATATTGTTTACTGGCTCCTCATTGCTTGCTTACTCTGATTTCTTAGTGCCCCACCCAGGAATAGCACTGCCCGGGTGAGCTGGGCCCTCCCACATCAATCAATCAAAAAGATGTTCCACCAGTCAGTGTGCCAGGGAAATTTTCTCAATTGAGGTTCCCTTTTTCGAAATGACTCCAACTTGATGTGTCAAGTAGACATAAAACTTTTTAGTCAGGCCCTCAGCTGCTGTTGCCTTGAATTTGAGAATATAGATGAGAGCGGACATCTCGTGGATGATCTACTCCTCTTTGTGTTGGGGGTACTGTTCCCAGATGGCCAGGAAGTTGGATTGATAGTTTGCTACATTGTTTCCACTACTCATTCTCCCCTGGGGGGGGGCTTCCCTCAGGGTCTCCCCGGGACAGAGAGCTCACCCAAGCCTGACCCCCATGAAGTAACACTTGACTTCATTCTCTCTGACTTCTGCTTTACACTATTAGCAGGTAGCAAGAAGGAGATCATAGAAAGCTAAGGAGATGGCGTAATCAATAAAGCCTTACCACACAAGCATGAGGACGTGCATTCAGCTCCTCGGCACCCACGTAACACTGGGGTTTGCGGAGAGACATCTATAATGCTAGTGCAGTTTGCTCCAGGTTAAGCGAGAGACCCTGTCGCAATACGTAGTAAAGTGGAGAACAACAGAAAAATGTTGACCCAATGCCAACCACACACACACACACAAACGCATGTGCGTACACACACTCATGCACCTGCTCATAGGCATGCACATACATACACACATACATACATACATACATACATACATACACAGAAAATTAAATTTAAAACAAGATTAATACAGAGAGTGCAACGTGTAGTTCCAGCACTCAGGGTGCTAACGAAAGAGGAGTGGTGCAAGTTCCAGGTCAGTCAAGATAAGTTACATAGTAACTTATGGGCCAGCCTGGGCTAGAGAGGAAGATCCCATCCTAAACACACAAACCTATAAATAACAAAAATGTAGAGACTCGAGCCTACGGAAAGAGAAGTAACATTGTAACACTCCCGAGTCACCAGTAATGTGCATTTCTGGAAGAGCGGTTGGGTTAGGATTCCCATGCATCTGACTCACGTGCTTCCGCACTCTTCAGCCGCAGTAGTCTTCCTGACCTTAATCCCTGTGATGTTGGAGCAGGCGCCTCAGAGCCTGGATCCCACTTTGGGTTTTGCTGGTGTTTTCTCATCATTAGATTGAGGCGACCCGTCTGGAATAACAACACCACAGACACTGTGGTAACTTCTGAGCACATGGAACCAAGGGCAGGGTTGCTGAGTCAGCTGGGGAGTCTGGCTGCCAGGTTCCACTCGGTAGAGACACCATTTTTCAGTTTGTACAGAGGAAGATACTTTGACTTGTTCATAATCTCACCTGTTAATTTGAGGATCTAAGGGGAGAATTCTCATTGGAAACAATTATGACTGTGATGTTTGCCACCTGCAAATGTTTCTGTTTTTCTTACTCTTTGTTAATTAGCAAGATTTTCATTCATAAGGAAAAAGGAATCTCTAGGCTTCCTCTGCTGCTACTCCTAGTGATTTATTTATCCATTATTTGTGCATTTATATCAACCGGAGTAGTCCATTGGTACTTCTTTTATTTTATGGATGCCCCAACATGTCCAATGCTTTTTTTTTTTTTTGGCTTAAATAGTGACCTCTTTCATTACTAACTCAAACTTCCCAGTGTACTGCCCAGGGCCATTCCAACTGGGCCCTGTGCTGGCTCTGAGTCTTTATCTCTTGCAGAATGTGGTTGGCTCCAAACGTGGAGGAGAATCTCAGTCTCCTCTTCCTTCTTGAACCGCTGTCATCCATTTCTCTGGCCTCTGTGGAGACAGGGATTCCTATCTGCCTGGTACAATCCTCTCCCAGTTTCTTACCTGAGAGGCCTTCCTCCATATGTCTAAAAGTAGCTCTGTGTGTGTGTGTGTGTGTGTGTGTGTGTGTGTGTGTGTGTGTTGTTGTTGTTGTTGTTGTTGTTGTTGTTGTTGTTTTCCTCACAGTTAAATTTGGCTAACAACTATCAGCTATTATAAATGATTTTCTGTTTGGAAGTTTCAAAAGCTCCAAAATGAATCTGTAGACTGATGGGAGTCATGTCCAAGAGAATCCATGCTGTTCCCTGACAGCATTGCTTTCTCTGGCTGGCAGTATCTTCTCCCTTGCTTTGAGAGTGGAGCTTCTGTAGCCACCCCCTGAGGTTGTCTGCTCTCCAGTCCTCTCGACAGTCACCCTGAGGCTCTCGTGCAGTCCACTTGCATCCCACTTTCATCGTAGTCACAGACATGATGCCCTTCCTGTTGACAGTTGCTGAGTGAGGGAGAATTGGGGCACGTGAGGCAGAGCCAAGCTCACCAACTTTTATGGGCTCTTTAAAAAGCCACGGAATAAACAAGTTTCCTTGTGGAAGGAACCAGGTTCCGGTTTGTTCAACTCATCTCAGGAAACCCCTTTACAGCCTTTGTGGTAAAAACAGGCAGGAACTGGATGGGACCCATCCTGGCTCTGCTTTGTCTAATCAGAACTTCCAGCTCCTGATTCTCCTGTCTCCATTCTGACTGTAGAAACTGAAGCTGGTGGATACCACTCTGGGGATCTCTCTATAAACTCCTTTCAGATCCTGTCTCTGGACTCCATTTCAAGCAGTTTCCTGGGTCTAACTCTGCCGTGAACTTTCTTGCCTTCAGGGACCGTTCACTTATAGTGGCAATTGCAAAAGGGCACATCGGAAGGAGACAGAGAGCTAGAGGTCCAGTCCAGCCTACATCAGTAGATGGCAATGGAGGACAGTGAGTGATGTGACTCTCGTGTCCGTTTCCAGTGCTCCTCTCTGAGCCTGCCCCGTCTCTGTGCAGAGCAGTCCTGAGGAGGGAGAAGTGCCCAGCATAGCTCTGGGATGTTACCTCGGGCATTAACAAGACGACAGTGTGAACAGATGATAAATAGTGCCTTCTGCAGCCAGATCTAAGCTTCCTTTAGCATGAAATCTCACCATAGAGTTCCACATAGCATCACAGTGAGCAGAGAGTGATCTGATGAGGAAGAAGGTTTGGTCCAGGTTAAGGAATCACAGATGACAGCGCCCAAGCAGTTGCTTCATCCATCTGTGCGCTCAATCCACCAGAATGGCGTTTAGAGCATGCTCTGGCCTTCCTCAAGGGTGAGACAATGGAGGAGCCAGGAGCCCTGGAGCCACTGGCCTGCCCCTTCCTAGGACAGAATCAGCCTGACTGGTGGAGAGATGGGAAGATGATGCGGGGGTCAGAGCCCCTCCGTGCATCCTGCACTCGAGGCACACACAGCTTTTCAGAAGTACTGGATGAGGCAGGACTCCTTGGGGGCCTCACTTCTGAAAGTCTGCATCTGTGAATTTTCCTGTCTGCCTTGGTGAATCTCTGAGTGTGTGTGTGCATGTGGTGTGTGTGTGTGTGTGTGTGTGTGTGTGTGTGTGTGTGTGTGCGTGTGCACTTATGTGTGCACATGCGGTGTACAGGCCAGAGGTCAACCTCCGGTACTGTTCTCAGGAAATGTCTACCTTGTTTTTTGAAACAGGATGCCTCAGTCCCCTAGGACTTGCCAACTAGACCAGATTGGCTGGTTAGGAAGACCCATATATGCCTCTTCCATCTCCTCTGGAATGACAGGCATGTGCTGTCATTAAAAATCCTAGGTTGGTTGGTTGGTTGGTTTTTTAATTTGGTTTCTTCTGATTAAACTCAGGTCCCTGTGTTTGTTAGGCAAGCATTTTGTTGACAGTCATCTTACCAGGCCCCAGATCCCTGCTAAGGGACAGGAAGGCTCTTAATTTCTGTGCATGGATACTTTAAAATTTGCCTTCTTTATCCTTCTTTTTCTGAAGATATAGTCATTCATTCATTCATCCACTCATTCATTCACCCCCTCAGATGATAGCTAAGGAGTGGTTCTTATGCTCAGGCATTATTCTCCCTGCTGAGGAACAGGGGGAGGTCACTTTTAGTTTTGAGGCAAGGCCTTGCTCTCAAGCCCGCAGCAGCAGCAGCAGCAGCCTCACGATTGCCTAGGCTCAGCCTCCCAGTCACTGGACAGTCAGGAAGGTAGTACTACATCTGACAAGAGCAGCAGGTCCAGAAGCTCCCTCGCCCCTAGGGACCAGGTCCCGGAAGGAGCGGAACTAGGACATGTCAGCAGCAGATCTGATGTCCAGCAAGGGACAGGTGGATCCAATCATTTTAGAAAGAAAAATCTAGCAGATGTAGGGGACAGGTAACACTACCGTGGTGGGTACCTCAGACACTTGGAGCATCTCAGGGCACATAAGGAAGCTGAGGAGAAGTTGGGTTGTTTGAGGAGGAGAAGATGAAAGCGAGGTTGGTGTGCCACTGTTTTCTGGTAGAGAGAAGGCAGGAGAGTTCAGCTCGGCAGGGGCAGACATGAGATTGGTTCTCTTTTACAAAGAGCCTCTGTCCCAGGCCAGGCAGTTGGCCTGGAGTCTGGACAAGTGGTTGCACTGTGGTGTGTGGGAGGCGGATGAAGAGGTGTCCAAGGCTCCCTTTGGGGAACACAGCAGGCACAATATGTATTCATCCTCAGGCAGAGTTGGCCCATATGTGAACCGACCCCAATCCCTGGCCACCTGGACCTCTGAATAGAAGCTGGTACAAGGTGACCGGTGAGCCAAGGTTTGACACAGACAGCTCCTTCTCCTTGAAGAAGTCCCAAAAGAACAATGGGCCAACTGAAAGAAAAGGGGAAGGAGGTTTGGAGAAACTATGGGATGAAAACCATTTGTGTTGAATGGACTCCAAGGCAGTACCATTGGAAAGTAGATATAAAATCAGAGTAGCGCAGCCTTGGGGGGGGACACTGTCCAACTGTAGCCACAACAGCTGTGGGCCAGATGCTGATGGCCAAAGCAATGCCACAGCTGTCTGGGGGGAGGGGGGGAGTCGGATCTGTGGTGATGCCGAGAGCAGCAGGCTATTTCCCTATGAGAGGCTGCTGGACTTCCTGAAAGCCAGGAAGAGCGGCCGCTGGTCCTCAGCCCGGGCTGCGGGGAGCAGGGAAGGACAAGAGTTTTGTGTAACACAGAGCTCTCTTAGAGGAGGTGAGATTTGAGCAATGTGGGGAGCACGGGACATTCCGTCCAAGAACTCTCAGGGTGGCACAGGGGTTGGCTTGACTGTGTGGAGACGTCTGCTTTAGTCTGAGCACCCTGGATCCCACAGAGGAACCCCGAGTTAACATCGTTCCAGCACGATGGATGCCAACCCCACCGCCTCCGGTGCCTGTGGTTAGAGGAATGAGACCGTCCTGTTCTCTCTCCACCTCCAGCCCCACCTTCCCCAAAGCCAGAACACAAGTGTTTGTGCACTGGAGGGAAATCGGGATAGTCAGAGAGATGTCTTTTTAAAAAGTCATTTTTCCATAGCTTGTTTAGAGGCTGCCAAGTGTCTCCATCCTGCAGATCCCTAAAGGAGCCAGCCTGTGGTGGAGAGGTCGGCAGCGAGGGAGGCGTTTGTCAGGTTCTCAGTGGGCAGTGGGGGTGGAGGGGTAGTTCCTAGGCCTGCTCTGGGCAGATTTGAGGAGCAGCTTCTGAAGGCGAGATAAGGAGGGAACAAGGAATGGCTCTAAGTGACTTTAAAGTTTTTATGACATTATTTGTTGGGGCAGCACACATGTGTCATGGGTTGTTGTGGTGGTCAGAGGACACCCTGTAAGAGTTGGTTCTCTCCATCCACCACAGTGCTCTCAGGGATGGAGTTTAGGTCTTCAGGTCTGGCGGGGGATGCCTTTGTCCACTGGGCCATCTTACCACCCCGCTAAGTGATTTTAATAGCAATGCTTTATGGCCAGACCTGCCCTGCTGGGATTCATTTTTCCTGTAATTCATTTCTGCAGTGTTTTGCTGGAGCCTCTCCTGTTGAACTCACCTGCTCTTTTATGAAAAGGTAGACTGAGAAGTGCTCACTTATAGCCAGTAAGGTAATGATTGAAATCACGTTTAATCTCACCGGAGCCACCTTTGTGGAGGGACCCAGGGGCACAGCGGTGAGAAGAGATTGGATTTTTCTAGAAACCTTCATTCAGTAATTTCATGGGTTTAAACATGGGCACTTTCTAAATTATCTTAAGCGGCAATATGAAAGATAAGTAGGTAAGCAGAGTCAATAGGAGTTCAGATGGGATTCCTTTACCGAGGTAGATTGAGCACTGCGGTCTTCCAGGCTGTGGGGAGATGCTGGGAGCCCAAAGGCTCAGGCCACCGATATTCTGCCAGTCATACGTTCTGCCTCATCCTCAGGATGATTTTACGGTACAGACTATGAGAGTGCCACCGGTGCCCACCACCCTAATGCAGGACTCCCTGTCTGCTAACCTTCTCCCTCAGGGGTCTGACCTCTGACCTTGTTTCTCAGAGTCCAGATTTTAACTCAGGAGTCTGCCCTCTCATTCAGGGTCAAGGTGAACATCTCTTGAAACTTGAAGGAAATTTAGAAGTGAGGAACAGTTAGAAAACCTCCCCATGTTCATGTTCCCAGGTTCCCATGGGGGCTTAGAGAACAGCAAATAGGATTCCCCGAAGAGCCATGGAAGTAGTGGCCAGTACCTGTACTCTAGGGTCCAGAACAGACACTGGGTGTATTGGCTACGTGGCAGGTACACACAGAGCCAAGTGTGAGCCCTCTGGGCACACCTTGTAGGAGAAGAGAGGTGAAAGGTCAGGACCAGGGTGTTCAAAATGAGGGAAGAGACTAGACAAAGGAGAATCAACAGAATCCGTGGTAAGACAAAAATATTAAGCCTGTCTTGTTATCTGCTATGGAGGCATAGATTGGGCAATGGTAGCATTCAGGAGAAGTTGGCTTGAAATGTGTGCACAGGGATCGGAGATGGCTGAGGAAGTGGAGACCCCAGCTACCAGGCCTGGGCTCTTGAGTTCAAGTCCCAGGACCCGTGTGGTAGAAGGAAAAGAATGAACAACTCCCCAAAGGTGTCCTCTGACCGCCACAAGTGTACCATGGCAATTACTAATTAATTAATTACTTAACAACTGCAGATGTGTGTGTGCTTCAAATCTTCTTCCCACTCCTAACCTGGGAGGTAGTTGACTGACTGACTGAACTGTTTTTGAGATGGGATCTCACTCTGTAGCGCTGACTGTTGGCCTGAAGGTCACTGCACAGCCCTAGTTGACTTCGGATCCATGCCACCCCCTTGCCTCAGCCTCCCTGTGCTGAGATGACTGGCATGCGCCACAGTACCCTCTTGAGAGGTCATTTCCAAGGGACGGGCACCTGCTGGTTTAGGTCACATGACACTTTTTGTCCCCATCCCATTTTTCCATGTTACATTTAAAGGGCAGCAAAGCTCTCAGATCCTCCCCGTGTGGCACAGAGAGCCACTCTCTGCCAGAGACTGCCTTGCAGACGAGTGACCCTTGACCCCCTCTTTCCCCCTTTTGGCCAAGGAGAGGAAGCAGGCTTTGTATCCTTTTAGAGCACAGGAAGTCTCACAGGTCCCAAGGTCTCAGGCAAAACGAAGGGAACTCAGTTAAGGCTTCCCCTTGCTTTGAGAATAAATTAGGCCTCCTCTCCTCTCCCACGGGAGCATCCATGACTTCAGCTTCGAGCTGAGGCTCTCGGCAGCCACCTTCTCCCATGGCTTTACAGAAGTCTCCTTTGGTCCGTACCGAGTTGAAACATTAAAGTAAGTGCTGTGATTGTCAGCCGTGACCAAAACAGCTTAAGAAAGGAAGGGTTCGTTTAGGCTCTTAGTTTTAGGGTACAGCCAGTCATGGATACAGAAGCATGAGGTGGCTGCTGGTCACGTTGCCTGTTCATAGCCGTGAAGCTAGGAGGGAACGTACTTACTCAACTGCGTTTCTCCTTGGAGGCTTTTTGCTTACTTTTTGATTGCAGTCCATTGAACGGTGTTGCACACATTCAGCGTGGGGAGCTCTGTCCTCCCAGAAACTCAGGAGCACACCCAGGTGTGTGAGTCCTAGGGGATTCTAAGTCTGATCAAGATGAAAATGAAGTTGACTTTGAAAATGAAAATGAAGTTCGTTTTTTTTTCCCAGATGACTTTGAGGGTTAGAACTTGGAGTGGAATGGGCTGACTGTAGTTAATAACTCAACTATACAAATGTTGTCTTTCTTCTCCCAGCCTGTCAGCCATGGGGTGGTCAGTGGGCTTGGGTGTCCTCCTGATATTTTCTTCTCTGTGGTACAGTGTATTGCTCTGTTGTTTCTAAGCATGGGAAGGAGAGCTGCGGTTCCTGGAGCACTCTCTGAAGTGCGGCCTGGGAAGGAGAGAGCAAGAAAGCTTTCCAAAAATGACAAAACACTTCATCAGACCACCATGATGCTGGGAAGTTCTAAGCACCTGCAAGCCCCACCCCCAGGAGTAGAGTGGCACTCCTCTTCAGGTGGCGCTGTTGAGCAGACAGAAGCCAAAAGAGAAAGAAAGATCTTACTGGGCCGATGTCTTGGGCCAGTATTGCCAGAAGGAGGAGCTGACAGGAAGATTGGGGGAGGTATTATTCATGGAGGAGCATGTCTCATGGAAAGGAAGGAAGAGAAGTGGGAACAATCAGGGAGAAGAAGCTGAGCCATGACTTAGAATCCACACAAAGCCTGGCCTCACTCTTGCCCTGCAGAGGCTCTAAGAGAGGCTTGCAGAGGCCAGAAGAGGATTGGACTACTTTGCTTTATGACATGGCTGCCCATGGCAGGTAGCTGTCATGTCCTGGCATCTCCAGACTGGGGTCATTCCATCAGCCCAGGGTAATTCTGCAGAGATGGGGGAAGAGTGAGGCCTATGGGCAACGCTTGAGCCTGTCTAGAGTTCTTAGCTTGGTAGAGGGTGTCTAGTCAGGCAGGAAACACACCTGTAAGAGCTGTCAAAGAGAAATGGAGAGTCTGTGGTCCTATACAGTATCTAATGAGTAACTGATAACTCACGAAAATTCCATGATATCTTGTCCTATCTTGGGACAGGACAACAAGGAAATATGCTCTTTGGTTGAATTGGGCCACGAGATAATTTGGAAGGGAAGATGGAGGTACCTCGAGCCACTCCATTCATTCTGTAGGAAGTATTGGAGATGAGTGTGGTGTCTCATTTGAAGCACGCTCTCTGGGCTTCAGCTTTTGCTTGAAACCATCAATTTGGATTTACTGGATGCCTGTTATGTATAAAGCAAAGTTGAAAGCACCAAGCCGAGAAAGGAATGACAGAAAATACTGCCCCAATCTTGAGCCTCAGGATTGATGCTGATGGAGGATAGGGAATGGGAGAAAAAAGCAGTTTATGTACCAAAAATCAGATTTCAGAATTTACCCTAACACCCATGTAGATAAATTATTTGGGTGCTTAAAGTAAAAGGGGGAGAAAAAGGATGTGTGTTTGTCTCAATGTCATAAATGCAATTACATTCTAAAATATATGAGAGAAAAATTTTTAAAAAATCTATGAAAATTAGCTATAAAAATACCCTGGGTATTATTGATAATAAAAAAGGAGAATGTAAAATTAGGGGGAGGGCACTAGAGAGAAGTAGAGGAAGGTGGTGGATGGATATCATCAAAATAGAGGTATAAATGTACAAAAATTTCAAAGAACAAATGAGAATTTTTTTTTTTAAAAAAAAATCAGTCAGCAAAGAAAGTGATAAAATAAGATTCCACAAAGCTTTTCTACTGGGGTGAGGCTATAAAAGATATATGTGCTTCTGAGAAAATGAAATAGAAAAATAAAAGGAAAAACAAGCTACCCCTCTTTAAAATTCCATGTTACCATGAAACCTTCTTCAGCTCTTAGCACAGAAGGCAGTTACTAAAATCTTTGCTCATTAAAGAAAATTATCTTGACACTAAAGGCCAAAGATCCTGCATATTTTAGGGGAAATGTGGGATGGAGCCCAGCCTTCCTCTTCAGCTCTAGTAATGTTTATTCCCGGTCTGTTGTCTCTCAGTGTCTCTGTCTCTGTTTCTGTCTCTGTCTGTCTGTCTGTCTCTCTCTCTGTCTCTCTCTGTCTCTCTGTCTCTCTCTCTCTCTCTCTCTCTCTCTCTCACACACACACACACACACACACACACATACACATACACACATACACACACACACACACACACACACACTGTCCGTGGTGTGGGGAATTGAACTTGAACCTAGGGCCTAATGCATGGTAGGTGAGCACTCTGCCACTGAGCCACATCTCCAGCCCCAGAACTTTCTCATTCTCTCCATCTGAAACTCTCTGCCAATTATAAACACCAAACCCACATTTCTCTCCCCTCTCTCTAATAATCATCTCCTAACCCCAGAGAAACACCACTCGGTCTTCATCTCCGTGAGTCTGGCTCCAAAGAGATTTAACGCTCCCTTCCTATGGCCACGATACAGTACTTGAGGCTGGGTCCCTAAAGGAAAGCTTTCTTTTGGCTCACGGTGCTGGAGACAAGGAAACCCAGCAGTGTGGCCTGGAGCTCCACACACACCGCAGGCATGCTCGCCTGGCTTGGCATGCTCGCCTTCTTGGGGACAGAGCTTCCCAGTGTATCCCAGGCAGGCCCTGAACTCCTGCTCCTCAGGCCTCAGTTTCCCAGGTCCAGGATGATGAGACCTTGCACTACGAAGGCAGCTTTCAACTGGCTATACTAACAGGCCCACTCTCAGAGACACCAGTCTGTGAATCCATGAAAAGATTTATTAGGGAAGAGTTTCCTCAGCTGACTGTGAAGGTCTCCCCAGTTCTCCCTCTCGGTGCCTCATAAGAGTGGCTAATCTCCAGTGGCTAATCTCCAGTGGCTAATCTCCAGTGGCTAATCTCCAGTGGCTAATCTCCAGTGGCTAATCATCTCCAGTTTTGCTGGGGACCACACAATACTCCCCTTTAGTGTCCGGCTTGCTTCTCTTAGTAATGTCTTCAGGAACCATCCAGGTTATAGCATCTTTCAGAACTTCATTCCTTTGGAAGGCAAATGTCCCCATGAAATTTAACACCGTTTATTGAATCTGTTTTATTGCTGAGGTCCCATGGAGGGCCAGAAGCTTTATAATACATACAGCTTTAAAAAATATTTTATTTTAATGTTTTATTTATTTACTTTTATTATTTTGCTTGTATGTTTGTTGTGTGAGTGTGTCTATGTACCATGATATGTATGATAATCTGTTTCCCTCCTTAGATCAAGTGTCCTCCCCACCAACTGAGCATACCTGCCTTATAGGAAAGCTGGGTCCCTGTCTGCCATATTCCCTAGGTGTCAGCTGTTAGCATGATGTCTAGAAGGGTTGAACAATCAATCACCAGCGGACTGTTGCCCACCATCCTTCCAACACCACTCCTGCCTTCTTATTTTAACCCACCACCATTACAAGTGTTCTAGCAACGGCAGGATCATTCTGCCACCGGATCCCTCATCCTACCCAGCCAGGCTCTCACCAAGCACACTTCCCTCAGCCAGCTGTGTGTGTGCCCTATGCTCATCTGTGTCTGCCTGTTCTCTTCACAGAAGTGAAAGATTATGAGCCCCCATTTGGTTCCAAGGTGCGGGAGCACCCCTGTGTGGAGAGCATGAAAGATAGTGTGCTGAGAGACCGAGGGCGGCCCGAAATCCCCAGCTTCTGGCTTAACCACCAGGTAAGGAGGGCTGGCTTCGGACGGTCAGAAGGTCCAGAGGCGTCCGCTCGCAGGCAGCAGAGAATTCTGGGAGATGGAGCTTAACTCTGAGTGCAGAGCCCTTGGTTCTCTGTAACTCTGTTCGGTTTGTGTTTGTAAGGAAAATTCCAATATAAGTGAATGACTCTGGCCTCAAGGTTGCATTCAGCAGGCTTATGCAGCATTCCCAGAGAGCGCTCAGATAACCACTGTAGGGCACCCTTCCCAAGCTCTCTGGATTCAGAGTTAAGATCTGTTGCTAGCTGTGTCTGCCGTCAACTCCCATGCCTTCGCACAAGGAGACTACACCTCCTTCCCTCTGGGCTTCGACTCTGCGCCTCTGAAGTCCTTCAACCTCAGAAGGAAATAATTTAGCAGTTGGAAGCAAAGGTAGCCCGAGCGCTCATATGTGCTGGCTGTGCATGGAGGCGAAAGGGGAGCTGTGTGTGAGCATGCTTGGGAAAGAGGAGGCTGGCTTACCTCAATGAAGGAGAGGAAATCAAACAGAGGAGCCTGCGGGTGAAGGAGGGGCAGGGCAGCCTGTTGAGTGATATCCTCATAGCTCGCTGTCATTTCTTCCCAAGAACCAGAAGTTAGGCTGCTCATAGTAAGGTTGAGGAGAAAAGAAAGGGTAGGTTGTGAGTGAGAGACTGCTGCCCACAGGTGTGATGGCCATGAGAAAGCCTCGGTAAAGAAAGAGCTAGAACGGTGTTTTCCCGATTCTTCTCCATCCAGCAAAGCCCTTTATGGCTCCTTCAGATGAAGTTCTCCATCCTTGCAGACCATGGCTGGATAGGTCTGCCTCAAGGCAAGGGAAGTTCAAAGGAGAGCCAGAAACAGCAAGTCAGGCACAACCAGGAAGACAAATGGGGCAGGAAGTCTGCTTAGAGCAGCCCTGGCCCAGAGCCAGGCTTGTGATCAGGGAGTAGGTGAACCGGGCTTCCTGGGGTCAGGGTATTCACCGGAGTCTCAGGCAAATCGTCTTTGGTTCTAAAAATGCAAGGCTGTTTGTAGAAACTCAGGATTTAGGAGGCGCAGGAATGGTATGCTCCATTGAAACTCTGCCACCATCTCTTGAAGTCTCTCCTATAAAGTTCTCTTAATGAAGTCATTATTCATTATGATAAAATTCTGGAAAGAATTTGCATAATACATTTTTTTCTCTTAATGAGATTTGTTGCCCTATTGATTTCAAGGTAATGCTTAATATTTAATTTAATTTACAGCCTGTAATTACTGTGTCAGAACAAAATAAATGTTTCTGGTATAGCAACAATAACACTCTACTCTTAACAGGGCCATCAATCAATACCATCAGTTAGGTGAATTACGCAATTAATCCCACATCAAGAACTGGGGGCAGGGAGGGGAGACTCCCCAGAAGTTGTGAAAGTTGTGGGTATTGCCAGGCAAACACCAACTCTCCACGAAGAGTGTTAGATGTATCTTTGCCAGCTGTATGGAGATCACCAGAGGCAATGCTGACCTCCACAAGGAAGGAGCTAATCTTATTTCCACATCTCAGACTAGTCACTTACCTTCTTATTTTCTGAAAGAACTCGAAACATTAAGAAAGACATTCTTGACACAAAATGAAACCCAGCTAAGATAGAGTGCTTTGCTGTTCTAGCAGGCTCTCATGCTTGGGAGTGAGGTTCAAGGAGTGGGGTTATGTTGGGGAGAACCTCCTTTGAAATATTTTACAGTCAGGCAGATTTGGCATGCAAAGACAGCCATGTCAGAGGGCCTAGCTTAATGTCAACAGAGATGACAGGGGTATGTGAGTCACCCTAGGCAGTTCTGGAAGCAACTTGTAAGTCATTCTATGAAAGATAGGCTTTACTAAATGAGCCTAGGTTAATGCCTGTCGCACTCTGGACTTGGGTGTCCAGCTCCGTCCAAACAGAAGGGTATCTATGAGCCAGCTCGGTTACAGTCTGAGAGAGGAAAATCTCCAGAGGCCATGAAAGAGGCAAGGGAAAGAGAGGGCCCAGCCTAAAGTGGGGGAACAGGAGTCCTTCAGACCCTGTAATGGGTATATCTGTTATATTCTATACAATGTCTGCCACCAAGAGTAGATCCTAGGCACTGGAGAGACGGTTCTATTAGTCAAGCTAATTTGAAAGTGAGATTGAGGACCTGAGTTGGAATCCCCAGTACCCATGTAAAAACCTGGGGGCCATGATGTCATCCTGTAAGACGAGCACAAAAGGAAAAGGCACAGAAGGAGCCCAAATCAGTGAGCCCCAGACTCAAAGAGAAAGCTTGTCTCAAAGAGGAAGACAGCTGGTGATGACCTTTGACCCACATACCCATGAACACATAGAAAGAGTGAGCCTTATTCTGAACTGTGGACCTTGATAATGATGCATTGATACTAATTCCATGGAGACCACCCTCTGACGGTGCCCTTGGGGGACCCCCCTCCTTTCCTCTGCAGGGCATCCAGATCGTGTGTGAGACACTGACCGAATGCTGGGACCATGACCCCGAGGCCCGTCTCACAGCCCAGTGTGTGGCAGAGCGCTTCAGTGAGCTGGAGCATCCGGAGAGACTCTCTGGGAGGAGCTGCTCCCAGGAGAAGATTCCAGAAGATGGCTCACTGAACACTACCAAATAGCTTTCTCTGGGCAGGCTGGGCCAAGCCTCCAGAAGTCCTTTAACCAAAGATCAGAGGCAGCAGGATGCTTTCCTGACCGATGCTTCTGGAAAACCAAGGACTTGCTCCCTTCTACCCCAGTAGCTGCTCCATGTTAGCCGCAGCAGCGGCAGCAGCAGCAGCAGCAGGAGCAGCAACCATAGCAGCAGCAGTGGCGGTGGCGGTGGCGGCAGCGGCGAGGGATGAGTGACAGAGAGCAACCTATGCCTTGGATGTTGTCATGGCATAAGCTGTGCTAGCACCTCCTCAGGAAATGAGATTGATTTTTACAACAGCCAATAACGTTTGCACTTTATTAATGCCTGTATGTAAATATGAATAGCTATGTTTTATATATATCTATATATCTATATGTCTATATCTCTCTATATATAGCCATACTCTGCAAGGAGACAAAGAAAACGATCAAATGTCCCCGGGGAATTAGTTTTTATTGGAGAGCTCTGGAATGGAGCAGAAGGGACTCGGGATGACATTAGCACTTGATAGTCACACAAGCAATGATCCCCTGACGCAGGGTTGGGGGGCACAATTGTACGAGAAGGATCCATGCCTTGCAGTCTGCTTTGGCCACAAAACACTTTGATTTTGCAATAGTTACCCTCTACCGTAGGGTCCTTTATGGACCAGGGAGCTGAATTCCAGCCCAGCACTAGGTCCCAGGGTCTCCCATGTGTCTTTACTTCTCTTGATTGTTGTCTTTGACATTCAAACTCCACGTCTGACTTGTGAACCTTCTGACTTAGCCTTGAACCGTGACCCCCATCTTTCTGCTTTTACAGACTACCAAAATCAAAGAAGATAGTTCCCTACCCATGAAATTGACCCACCATCTACCAATAAGATTGAGTTCTTTGATTCCTTCCTGCACATAAGTTACTGTTATTTGTTCCCAGCAAGTATCCTTTGTCGGTGTTTTGAACATGGCACACCCTCCATCCAGCCCCCGAGGCTCGTTGTGGTTAATTTTTGTGGCTCTGCTGCTGGAGCTTCCAGCTTGCCATGGCAACACCAGAGGGTTCCATTTCCCAAGAGGCAGGCAGAATTTGAATGGCACACACTGCCCACACTGTACATCTGTGTCCGGGGACACTTTGAATCCTCATTTCCTCAGTCAGCACACCATCAAAAGAGTTAGTCGAGCTTCTATTGAAGTATTTGGGAGGTTGCAGAAAAACCTAGATTCCCCACTAAGCAGAGGAGGTGGCTCCTAGCTCCGATCCCAGGTGGCATCATCTACAGGAAGAAGGTAAGGATGGAGCTGCCTCACTTCTCACTAAGCCTCCAGACTTCCCAGGCTGGAAATGAAAGCTGCTTCTAGTCAGGATTCATTGTAAGCAAAGTGCATTCGTGAGCATGGAGAGATAGATCAGCAAGTAAAAATGGTTGCCTCACAAGCAAGAGGGCCTGAGTTCAATCCCCCAGAACCCAGGACAAAAGCCAGGTTCAGTGGGACACCCTTGTCATTGCAGCACCCTGAGGAATATCTGATCTCCATCACATATGCACCCATGAACACCCTCACAGAGGTGCACACACTAGAAATGTGCCTTCATTTCACCTTGCTCTGGGAACAGATTGGATTGCACATAACTTATCTGACATTATGATTTGAAACTGACGTAAATTGGACATCAGGAGACCTCCTGTGTGTGACCTCATTAGGCCAGGTCTCTTTGTATGCATATATTAAGTTTCATCTGCCTCTGCAAGGGGACCCTTCTGCTCTAAAGTCTTTCCTTATGGCTACTGGTCTCTGCATGGTCCTAACCTGAGCAGAAATTACAAGTGCATTATTTGAACAGGGGTCACACAGAAGCCCCATGTAGCAACAGGGAATCTGTGTCCACTTGGATGAGAGCAGAGAATGAGCTTTAATAGGGAGCTTGTTAACCTCCCAACAAATGTGGATGTTGCAAACCAAAGTCTTTTTAAGAAATTGTGGTTTTGAAGTGACTTACTTTCAACCAAATAGGAACGTGATTGGAGGACCATCGAGGGGTCTTTTCTTCTGCCTGGTCAACATGGTCAAGTTGGGGGTGGGACAAAAATCTATGTGCTCTGTCCTGTGAAAGTGGGCTTCGAACACCGCGAAAAACTCCAAACTCACTTGCTCCTTTGGGCTTGCCAGTGCTAACCCAGTAGCTGTTGTTCAGCGCCCTCTAGCGGTAAATTTACAGAATGCTGGCCCGCTAGTGGGATTTCTGGGATTCAAAAGCGACTTCACTTCCGGGTCATCATCAGAAACTGGAATATGGTGTCGTGTTACTGTGGCTTGTTTTGTTTATGTCATTTCTTTTCTTTATTCAAGAAAAAGACCAAGGAATAGCATCGCTGTCATTCCTAAAACTGTTGACTCTTGTTCACTACTCTGCATAAAGGGAAGGTTTTATTCTTTTATTGAACACTTCAGCCATACTCATGTATTAAAATAGGAATGTGAATGCACAATATTCATTTTATATCAAAACCTAAAGCACTTATTTTCAATCTATGCGGTGTTTGTCTTTTATATTAATAAAAATGGATCAAATAAATCCAAAGTCCGCAGACAACCTTGCCTCGTGTTGCTATCTCAGTTACTAAACCCACTGTACACACCAGATTATTCTTCAGCGTGGCAGGAAACGTCCTTTTGGACTGTTCCGCAGTGTTGTGAGTGCATTTCCCTGGGCAGATGTGCCATGTCCGATCACCTCAGATTATGGTACCAGGGACAGAACAAAGTAATGATTCCATCCAAGTCCCCCTGGTTGAGCAAACGAGTTGTCATGCTCACTAACAGAGTCTGGTACAGTGTCAGTTCTTGGGGTGTGAATCACCCCCACAAGATTGCTAAGTTCCCTATAGCTGCATAGACTGAGGCCCGCTCTGTTAGCCTCCCTCTGCACATCCACTCTAGCTCATCCTGAGACCATGGAATCACTTGCAGCTTGTTCAGAATGACATACACCTGGGAGGAAGGTATGGAAAGGAGTGGACGGGTTCTAAGGGAAGGGTCTGATGACCCCTGCTTCTGGGAGAGGATACGGCAACAGGCCCCATCTTGGAGGTCTTTTGTAGGTAGTCACAGCTACTCTGATGAAGGTAGCTTATGGAGCGTGTGTGTGTGTATGTGTGTGTGAGTGTGTGTGTGTGTATGTGTGTGTGTGTGTTGGAAGGTATTTTACAACAGACTCGTGTCCCTTTAAAAACAACTCAGGAGAGATAAGGCAGTTGTCTAAGCTTGAGGAAATGAGCTTGGCCTTCAGATTTGAGAGGAAAAAGCCACAGGTGATATAATGTGCTTATAATCCTAGCTGGGGAGGCAGAGATGGAGGCCTCTCGGGGCTTGCTGGTTAACCAGCCTAGCCTAACTAAGCCCCAGGTCAGTTAGGTCAGTGAAGAGACTGTGTGAAAATCCAAGTGTACAGGTCTAAGGAATAACACTGGAGTTTAACCTCTGACCTCCCCACCCACATCTACACACGTGCACATACATGTCTATGCATGAACACACACACACGACCAAAAGATAATCCACAACAGAAGCGCTCTAATAAAAGGGGAACAGTAGCTAGCCTGCTGTCCCTTATCTCTGTGGTCTGTCCCTGATCCCTGTGTCCTGGCATGGTGGCTCTTGGTGTGCCAGCATGGGCTCTCTCCATCCCAGGAACTCCTTGGGCCCATGTGGCTATCTCTTCCAGGACTGTCACAGTGATGGCTGGCTGCTTCAGAGGATGTACGTCTGTGTGTGTTTTCTTGCCTCCGACTAGTGACTGCTCTGTGTACCCTTTGACAGTCTCATACAGAGCTTTGCATTTCTGTGTTGAACTTAGAAAACCTTGCCCGAATCTTGGCTGATACTGAGTTACTGCTTTGCATAAAAGCAGATTTATAGGAAGATCCCAGATGGCATTAAGAACACAGAAGGAAGGGGGAGAGTGGTATATACACCATGGCAAGGGAACAGTCTGCCCCTGTGAGCGTTGGCAATAGAAACAAAACACTCAGTGAGTATTAACCCATCAGGCTGAGGAGGGAGGGAAGGCTCACACTCCTGGTAGGAAGTAGTAGATTACCAGAACACAGGCTCCTGAGCTACAGTCAGGGGCAAAGCCAATTTATCCAGGAACTAGAATTTTGAGCAATCAAAGTGTTTGCTTTTCTGTGTTTCTTGTTGTCTCCTGATTAAAACTGGCCAGCGCAATGGCACAGAGGCTACATAGCACAGGGACAGAGGCTACATAGCATAGGGACAGAGGCTACATAGCATAGGGACAGAGGCTACATAGTACAGGGACAGAGGCTACATAGCATAGGGACAGAGGCTACATAGCACAGGGGCAGAGGCTACATAGCATAGGGACAGAGGCTACATAGCATAGGGACAGAGGCTACATAGCATGAGGAAATGCCCCATAGTCCACGTAACACATCTTTGTATCTTTGTCCCCATAGCCCTGTTTGGTCTATGAGAGCCATACCCACCATTCCCCTGACAAGGTCTGAAGAAATGCTTGCTGTGAGAATAATGGGAAGAGGCACTCGTCCTGTAGGTGTGGGTCGCATTTCTTCACGTGTGGGATGTGTGTGTGTGCCTGAGATGGTTTCACAATTTGCCAGCCATCAAGAACATTTTCTTTTATTTTTTTAGCAGATATGCCCTTATCTCATAAGGTATTAGAAAGAGAGTAGAACATGAATCCCGGACTTTCACAAGTGTTGTTTCTTGAATGGCTGATGAGTAAAACACTGATTTTTTTTAAGTCATTGGAAGATGAACAGCACTTATTTATGGCGATCACAGGAGATGAGTTCACAGGGCTGCCAATTCTTAAGAGTCTAAAAATAGAGACAGCTTATTAAACCCAGGAATGGAAGTAGCCTAACAAGCCACTGAGGAAAGAGCTCCAAAAACATCTGCCCATCTGGTGCACAGCCCTTAGAGGAGTTTCATAGGAGTCCTCACCTCTCCGGCTTGTATTTGAGGGGCTCCTCCCCACCCCCACCCCATTCCCTGACATGTGCACACGGGCATGCTTTGTTCTGTGGATGAAGTTCCGGTAAGGATGGGCTGCCAGTTTTCCATTGCAAGCTGGCGTGTGCGTGTGCGTGTGCGTGTGTATGTGTGTGTGTGTGTGCATGTGTGCGTGCGGATGTTTCCATTCTGTCCCTATTCCAGCTACAGGAGGATTCTAATGGCAACAGCTGGGCTCCAGAGTCAAAGGGCAGCAACAAGCCCTGGAGAGCTCAATGGTCTGACTCATTTGTTGTGCGTTGGCTGCTGGGACCAGATACCTGACAAGCCAGGGGCGGGGAGGTTTTTTGAGGTTCACTGTCAAAGGTGACACAACCCATTTTGGTTGGGAAGACATGGCAGCAGGAGCCGGAGGCCGCTGGTCACATGGTTTGTCTATGAGAGCTAAGTTATGTTTTAAGTTTTAATTACTGTGTGTAAGAGATCCACAAAACAAAACAAACAAACAAAAAAACCGTCTCCAACCTTGCCCAAGGACAGAGCTTCCTGAAATGCTGGCAGCTACTGTTTGTGTAAGATAGCAAGCCACGTGTTTTTGTTCCTCTAAACAAGGTTTTTGCCCAACTGCACAGGTTGTGGTCAGTCACATGTAGGCGGGAGGTATGTGGGTAGGAAATCTGTCAGAAGGTACGCTTGACTCTGATTGGATGTAGGCAGGAGGTATATCAGGATATATGCTTGCTGGTGATTGGTCCTGGTGGTATACATAATGGCCTTATGGATTTGCCTTTAGTAACTTCTGCAAAATGTGACCTGTCCCCATTTTCTGAGAACCCCAGAATGGACTTGGCCAGAGTTTATCATCCTGGCTAATGTTTAATTGAAGCTTACTTCAGATTTGGCTCAAAAATCGAGGTAGTGGTTTTATTATCATCTGGTAGGATTAGCAGTGTCCACAGTCAGATAGCAAACTTCAGAAGTGGAACCTGGCTAAAGAACCGGAAGTGAACCCTCGATGACCCACTTCCTCTTTGAGGCTCCACCCACTTCAAGTCCCACAGGTTTCCAAAATAGCTCCACCAGCTTGGGCTCAAAGTGCAAGCCCACGGGGCCATTCGCACTCAAACCACACCAGCAGCTCAAACTCCAGAGTAGACGAGATGCCCTTAGCACTGGAGAGCTGGAGAGAGCAGCCGACCAGAACGCAAGAAGCAAAAATCTTTTTTTTTTTTTTCTGCCAAATGTACAAGGTCTCTGGCCTCAGTCCCGAGAGCCTCAGCCAAAATGGAAGCCAAGGTCTTCTGACCCACCTCTAGGCTCTGTTCCACCTCCCTCATTTGAGTTCTGGCTACTGCAAAGTCAGGAATATTAGCAGTGAGCTTTCCGAGGGCCCTGGGGATATACCTGGTCCCTCCTGCCTCTCACCAACTTTTACATGCAAGGCTTGTTCTGCTCCAAGGACTTCCTGTTCTATGGTGAACCTTTTATTTATTTATTTATTTATTTATTTATTTATTTATTTATTTATTTATTGTCTTAAACTCTGTGTGCAAATGACATGCTAATGGCCCCGTCTTGAAGGCATTTGCTTCCACAGGTGACAGACAGGGAACTTTTCATCTAAACCAGCCTGTCTATCCCTTTTCAGGGAAGCTTCCCGGGTTGGCATCTGCACATCTCTTTCATTTTCCCCTGAAGTAACTGCCTAATCGCTGCTTATCACGTTTCTAATTAATTCCCTCCTTTTTTTTCCACTTGAATAATTATGGTTTCGTACTTTATAGGTTGGGGGCCATGCCTTTCAGGCCTGCTTTGCAAAGACTGCTGATCAAGACAAGATTGGGAGCTTGCACACATTTCAGGGCCTGCCAATCAGTTGCGCACGGCATGATCTATTCTGGTATACCTCCTGATACTTGCAGCACTTAAAAATAGCTTGTTAATCGTCTTCCTATTCTAATTAAGCAGACATCGCTCTTTTATTTTATTATATTTTTTGAGAATTTCTCCCATGAGCACTCTACATCATTTTCACCCCTCACTCTTTCCCACCCTCATCTTCCTCTCTCCCCTCCCAGTACTACATTTTCCAAATGATCATTTCTACATAGTCCAAATGCTAGAAAGATGTATCTGGTGTGGCGTATTCTGGTCTTTCACAGTGATTTTTTTAGGGTGACATTCTGGTCACCTAAACCATTCTGGCTACATAGGAGGGCAGGATGATGTGTGTGTGTGTGTGGGGGGGGGGGGGGGGGGTGGAGCTGTTAAACAGAAAACCAGAGAAGTCCTTTGAAATTCCAAAAGGCTTGCTTCCAAGTGTCCGCAGGCAGTCTGTGAGGGCTCTCAGTCTGAGGACAGAATGAATACCCAGTTGTGCTCATATTATCATAAGAACAAAGTTCTGTTGTTGAAAAACCTTCATAGGTGATGGGGCTGGAGATGATGTCTGAGAAACCAAGAGTGCTTGTAGTTCTCTCAGAGGACCAGAATTTGGTTCCTAGCACCTACGTTTGGCACTTAAAACTTCCTGTGACTCTAGTGACGGGGATCTAGGCTATCTTTGGGCCTCTGCAAGCACATGAGCTCCTGTGCACAAGGCTTCAAACAGATGTATGCACATACATAGAAATAAAAAATAAAAATAAAAGTAAAGGCAGCCATATAGCAGGGGTCTCCAAAGGGTGACTGTTGATAAAATGGCAGCTGCTCACCAATGGAATATATTTTGAGATTGGGACAGCCTCCCTACTAATAATATATATCAAAGCTATCCTATCCATAACGAATAAATATGTTGAAGTATTTGGACGTAAATAATAACTATAATGTTCTGAAGTTCCTAATGAGGAATGCTTTTCTTTTTTTTTTCCCCCAAATTCCCACTCAGGAGCTCTCCAAATTGATAAACACCCAAAAGACAGAGGTGGCAGTTTCTTGAGGAACGCCCCTAGCTTCGTATCCTCTACATTTGAACCTGGCTGGGCTGAATGGAATCTTTGAATGATGTCTTATAAGCTCAGAGAAGCAATGGCTGTTCCCTGTCTCTTCTTGGTTGGGGGACAGACCCTCGCTTGGAGACAGGACTGCATTTGTTGGATGCCTATTCAAAGCAGGAGGCTATGCATAGTCATGACCACTGCGGACAGGTGTCTGAACTTTACACAATTGCCCAGGGAAACCTGCTGATCTGAGTTCTGCCGTGCGCTTTGGTTTCACGAGGCAAGTATTGCATTAGGAAATGCCACACTCTTGTACCAGCACTGCCTTAAGGAATTAAACCATCACTGGCATCATCCATTGTCGCTAATCCACACTAAATGTGATTCTTTCAAAGTGATGATTCTGTGTTTAAACAGTGAGCATGCAGCATGGTAACAGAATCTGTCCCGTCTATGCTGCCATTCTTAGGATAGTCTGTCTCAGTAGGGAGGATAATTAAGACACATCTTCATAAGGCCTTGGCAGGTTTCTTCTCCTTGTGAGCGGTGGTCCCCGACTTTTGCCTTCCATTTGCTTCTTTCTTAATCTTCCAACACAGTCTTCGTGGTCTAACCCAGTCCTGTGACTTGAAGTACCACTCCTATGCTAATGGACCCACAGCCTAAGGTTTTTTTGTCCCTAACTTCTTCCCTGAAGCTGAGATTCATAATTACCAATAAATCATCTGGGGTTGGCTGGTTTATACACGGCTTAAACCTTGCACAGCTATATCAGGTGACATTGTAAATTTACTGCTCCCATTTCAGGAAGGCACAAGTCCTCCCTCACAGTTGTCCAACCGAGAGTGTATAGAATTGTCCTGAATCCCTCCTTGGTCTATGAACGCTCTATTCCACTTACCAGTTCTAGTATAGGACCAGATGTAAACTGTCTCCCACAAGCTCTTGTACTGGGGGACACTTCTGGAATCAAACCCCTGGATCCCTGATTTCTTCCATTAGGACTCTAGTATAAATGACCATACCTGCTTGCTTGAGCTGTTTTGACTTGAAGACCTGCAGTATGTCTAAATGAGTTTAATAAAATCACTTTACAACAGGGAAAGCAATGAAATAACTGTCAGGAAATACATGAAACAAATGTTAAAAGGTGTTCGTGGAAAACTGTCTTGCAGCATAGCTTAAGCATTTCAGATATCCTGGAATACTCTCTTGAGTATGTGCACAGGGCATCAAGGCCTCCGACCCTCTGAGCTACAAGAACCCTGACCAGGTAGACTTGGTTGGCTATGGGCTTGCTTATCAGAACTGCCCAGATGAAGTTGATAAAGAGAGCAAAGAAGATCCTAAAATATGCCAGGTGGGCACACTGGAGTTCACCAGCATTGATGCACACACGGTGTGGTGATCCATCACAATGTGCCAATTTGGAAATACTTGGTAATTGCATGATTGAGTGGCTTAGTGGCCATCTTTCTTGAGAAGATAACTTGAAAGATCCTAACTACATTAGGCATTCCAAAATTAAATACATAGATAATTCTAAGGCCTTGATGGAGAAATGCTTTCCTGAAAAAACCAAGCCAGGTGAAATGCTAAGCACATAGAAAGTGCTCAGTTACACATGGAGTGCTCAGACACATGTAGAGTGCTCAGTTACACATGGAGTGCTCAGACACATGTAGAGTGCTCAGTTACACATGGAGTGCTCAGACACATGTAGAGTGCTCAGTTACACATGGAGTGTTCAGACACATGTAGAGTGCTCACACACATGTGGAGTGCTCAGATACACACAGTGCTCAGACACATGTGGAGTGCTCAGTTACACATGGAGTGTTCAGACACATGTGGAGTGCTCACACACATGTGGAGTGCTCAGATACACACAGTGCTCAGACACATGTGGAGTGCTGAGATATACACAGTGTTCAGATACACACAGTGTTCAGACACACACAGAGTGTTCAGATATGCACAGAGTATTCAGACACATGTGGAGTGCTCGGATACATGTGTGGAAGAGGCCATGCAAACCCAAGAACCAGAAACAAATCTCAGAAGTAAATGTGATGCCAGGAATTTACTTTTTTGATTCTTTTTCTTCTTTTCTATTTTGTTTTATTTTCATGTGCATATTGTGGAGTTGGAGTTAGTTATGTTTTCTTTCTCTTTTTTTGAAAAACAAATTTTATTAAAATTTGTAAGAATTTGTTCTTCCCATATCTACTCTTTCCCATTTACACCTCAGTGTCCCGAGTGTAGTCCACATGCTTCTTGTAATACTCAGGTCAAATATTGAAGTGTGCTTCTATGTTACTCTAGATCCTACACATGCAATTCTGTAACTAACTTCCCCAAACTTAATTGACTCCATCATATACTATCTACCCACACCCACTTAGCCCCAGTGAGTTAGTTCCACTACTGTCCTTGGATATCCTGTAGATGCAATCCTCGGACTCTGTCCTTACAGCCTTCTCTGTGGGTCCATTCTTTCCTGAGAAACTCTTTCTTTCTTGTACATGCTTAAGTTGCTTGGCTGCTCAACTGTCACATGCTTGCCAGGTCCATTGTTCTACAATCTATAATCTATCCTACCCACTCTCTTCTTCTATTCATTCTGTTTTTCTTCATAATACTTACTTCTGTTTTGCTACTACATAATACTTACTCCATAAGACAACTTGCTGGGGTAATTTTGTTCCACAAAGATGGAAATCAGAAGAAGAGGAGGATGAGAAGGAGAAGAAGGAAGAGGAAGGAGAGGAGGAGGGAGAGGAGGACAAAGGAGAAGTAAGAAGGGGGAGTGGAAGAAAAAGAAAAAAGATGAGGAGGGAAAAGAGGAGGGGGAAGAGGAAGAAGAGGAAGAAGAAGAGATAAGGGAGAGGAAGACAAAAAAGAAGAGGAGGAATAAGAAGGGGAAGAAAGAAGGGAAAAGAGAATGAAGAGGAGGAGAAAAAGGAGGAGGAAGAAAAAGGGGGAGAAAGAAGAAGGAGGAAGAAGAAGAAAAATGAAGAAGGGTATGTAGTTCTTCCAATACTAGCAGTTTTGGAATCTCAAGTTCAAACATTGATAGAATGAGCTGGTAGACCAGAGGCCCATAGATCCAAGCCCAGAGACAGAGAAGCTTATGGTTGTCAGCTGTAGAGGTCAAAGGAACTCATTTTCAGGTGGTCATGTCAGAGGTTTCTTTCTCTGGGCTATCCCCACTCTTGGCCTGACCCTTGGCATTTAGTAGAAGCCTCAGCTCTTAGCAGAAACTAATGGTAGTGGAGCTTGACACCAGTTTGTGGCATGGCTCCATGGGCACCAGGAGTCATCAAGAACAGCTCAGGTTACACCTTGTAAGCCTTGGAGAGCTAGATGTGTAGGTAGCCCTCAGGGTTTGTGCATGCCTGAAGTCTTGAAGCAGTCAGGGCCCATGGTCTCCCATCTTTGTCTTGTTGAGCTTTGTGCTTCCTGATGGTGTTGTTGTTTTTTAATTTCTCTCAGTGTCTCTGTCTGCTCACCATCCTTACACATCTCCACCATTTCTCTTCCTCACTGTCTCTGTCCTCAGTCTGATCTCTGGAACTTTGTCAGCTATCTTCTCTCTATTGCTATGGCTCCTTCCACTAACTCAGCGGGGTCAATGTGGCCACCTTTGCTGGCCCTATGGTTTTCTTCTCTTTGCATTATTAACTCAGCCTACACTATACATGCTGGCTAGTTTCGTGTCAATGAACAAACTTGGGTTATCTGTAATGAGTAAGGAACCTTGATTGAGAAAAGGCTATTCTAGCTGTAAGGCATTTTCTTAACTAATGACTGATGCAGGAGGACCCAGCCCATTGTGGGTGATGCCATATCTGAGCTGGTGGTCCTGAGATCTATAAAAATATATAAGCCAATCAAGTTCTGATGAGCAAGCCAGTAAGCAGCACCCCTCCATGTCCTCTGCATCAGCTCCTACTTTGAGGTTCCTGCCCTGTTTGAGTTCCTGTCTTGGCTTTTTTCAATGATGGACTCCAAGGTGGTAGTGTAAGCCAGATAAACCCTTTCCTCCCCAACTTGATTTTGGTCATGGTGTTTCATCACAGCAATAGAAACCCTAAGACACTACCCATGATAGGTCATAAGTAGGGAAACCACTTATGTATGTAGGTAACCCTCCGAGTTTGTACATACCTGAAATCTTGAAGCAGCCAGGGCCCATGGTCTCCCATCTTCATCTCATTGAGCTTTTGTGCCTCCTGATGATGTCTTTTTACGTCTCTCAGTGTCTCTGTCTGCCCACCACCCTTACACATCTCCACCATTTCTCTTCCTCACTGTCTCTGTGACAGTGAGTACATAAATAAAACCACCCTGGGGTGGGGGGCTAGGGGAGAGCACAGGGGAAGGTGTTTTCAAGCTGGCTGGAAAAATGAGTCAAAGAGCCAAGGAAGGATATGGCATGTAAATGTAAAACTGTAATTTGCACCAATCACAATTGCTTCCAGTTCTACCAATCAGAAGACTCACGCAGAAAGAACAGTCCCTGGCCTCAAATGGCATTAGTTTCAAGCTTTCTGTTGGATCACTGGGCGACATGCTACTTCCTGGTCTGAAGTTAGAAAGCTGAAAAGCTGACAGGTTAGCAAGGGTCATCACAACTCACCAAGACTTCGGGTGGCTAGAACCCATACAGGTTGCCTGCAGCAGTCGCAGCTGGAGCCCAGTCTGGAGTAGGGGTTGAAGCTTCAGTAACAGTGGCCCGTGCACCTGGGAGGAAGTTTCCCCAGTGTACACAGCCTGGTGAAAAGCAGCCAGCTTGCTATGATGTCAGCCCAGCCTGTCACTAAGAGGGATTGCTCCATTGACAGTTGCCTTCTCCAAGGCAGCCTGACAACAGGAAAGATCTGGCAACTTCCAATGAGTCCAACCTGTGAAGCCCATAGCAACTTAGCTTATTTAAAGCAAGTGTTGAAAGGATGCTTAAAACAAGAACTCCTGTTTTATCCTCAGCAGGCTGCCTTCTGGGTGACTAGATCTGTCTTGCCTGCTCCCGTTTGACTTGCGGGCATCTCTGGCAATTCTAGAGTGAAGACTTTAAAAGACAATTTCATCTATTCCATCCATTGGCTATGTTTTGGTCTACTTTGATTTTTAATTTTATTTGTTTATTCTTTATGTGTTTGTTTGTTGCTGTTGTTTGAGACAGAGTCTCAGGTAGATAGAGCTGGCTGGTTAGTCCACCCAGGGCTAAGTTACAGGGCTAAGTTACAGGGCTAAGTTACAGGGCCATTTTATGACTTCTGAGGGATCTGACTCAGGTCTTAATGCTTTTAAGGCACATGTTTTATTGAGTGAGCTCTTGCCCTGTCTTCTCAAATGATTACTCTTCTAACCATTGAGACAAATACCTGATTAATAGTGTTTTCTGAATACTTCAGGAAACAAATAAAAATATGCGATTGTAAACTATCTGACCCTAGTGATATTTTCCATCAGTCAAGATGCTGCTGTGTCTCATCAGTGGCACAGTGACCTGAGCTGGGCTATTGAGTTTCCCATGATTACCTAGTAGAAAAGATGACTGAACAACAAACCCATATTTGGCTTTTTTTTTTTTTTCAATTTTGGGGAGGTGGGGTATTGACGAAGACAGAGCATTTCTGACCTCTTCTTCAATTGTTAAACTAAATTTCTAGTTGAATCCAGTCCACATCTTCGGAATGTACTGTTAACATCTATAGAAATAGAACTGTCATTTAAAGGAATGCCAGTCATGCACAGTGCTGACAGAGCTTTTTATTTCATGAAATCCAACTTATTTCTAGCATCAGTCTTAGGAGCATTTTATGTAGAACAATTTTTAAAAGGCAACAAGAATCAAATCATGAACAGATAGCTCCCTCCACCAGGGAGTTTGAAGTAACCCAGAAAATGAAGTGAAAATACCCTCATGAGTGGAGACCAGTGAAAGGCCGCACAGTCTACAATGAGGATGCTTGGTGCACACTACACAATACATATCTGTTTCTCAAAATTTAAGTGTCAGGAGTTAGTGATCCACCATGAGGTGATCGCCAGCCCTGCACCTGGACAAATCTCAACATACAGCCTTCATCTATATGTTACCTCTGGATCATCTTTGTTCTTAGTCAAGAACCACCCCCCACCCAGAAATAAATCTAAGGTGATGTCCCCAGAGAGAGCTGCAATCATCCCCTTCCAGGGACAGCAGGGGACCGGCATGGAGATGTCTCTGATTCTAGAGTCTCTGTGCAAGATAGACCACCGAAAACTCTAACTGACATTGCAGAGTTTGAGAAGGAGAGTGTTGTACAATCTTGGACTTCACTTCTGGAATTTATTCTATTCCCTACAAAGCCAAGAGTGAAAATAAGAAATGCATTCCTGAACCTAAAATAGGGACAGAGACCCACACAGACTTGCAGTGTTTGTTCCCATCCAATAGCATGCTTGGAGAAATGGATTGATGCTTTTTAATCTCTGATCAAAACTGTTTGGGTTTTACCCTAATTTATAATGCAGGTGAATTAGAATAATGATTCATTCTAAGTCCTGAAACAAAAACTTCAGCCCAAATAAAACATATCTGTAGGTAGTAGTGAGAGTCTTACATAGTATCTCTCTCTCTCTCTCTTTTTCTCTCTCTCTCTCCCTTCCTTGCTCCTTCCCTCTCTCTCCCTCTCTCCTTCTCTCTCTCCCCCTCTCTTTATATATATGTACATATATATATATATATATATACATATATGAATATTTCAAACAAACAATATAATGGGATTGCAAACTATCTGACCCCAGTGGTATTTTTCATCAGTCAAGAAACTGCCATGTCTCATTAAAGGCACAGTGGGACCTGAACTGTGGCTATTGAGTTTCCATGATTACCTAGTAGAAAAATGACTGAACAAACCCACACTCTTATATCTATCTATCTATCTATCTATCTATCTATCTATCTATCTATCTATCTATCTATCTGTCTGTCTATAGAGAGAGGGGTGGGGGATGTGATCTGTGTGTCTCTTTGACGTGTTCCAGATATTTCAGATTCCCTGAACATTTGTAGCACAAATGCCACAGTTGTATTTTTCCAAGATTGGCTGAGGTGCTACTGAAATATCACATGTCCTTTACGGGGCAAAACATCTGTAAAGGCTTTTACTGGACCACTGTTTCTCAGAATTTATTGTGCATCAGACTCGCCTGTTGGGCTTATTAAAACTCGGGATGCTGGAACTAGAGTTTCTGATTCAGGTGGTGTGAGCTAAAGCTGGAGAATATGTGTTTTCAGTAAGTCCCCAGTGGTGCTGATGCTGATGGCACAGGGGCCACACTGGAGTTCACTACTGTAAGCTCCACATGGTATTTCTAGGTTCTTTAAAGAGCAATGGGAACTTACAATCCGGTATCCATCCACATGGCACAGCCTAAAGTCTCCTCAGGGCTGTTTCCAAGGATAATATTTGAGAGAATAATTTTTTTTTTTTTTACTACATCTACTTTCTCCATTCTACAAACAGTAGCAGCAGGCACCCAAAGAACCCTTAGGACTATTGGCTTAGCATTTTGGTTGTCTGTTGGGGGAGAGGGGGAAGTGGGCGTGTTTCCTAATCGCACCAGGACCGTCATCTACCTAGTATGTCTTCAGATGCACTGGATCTGTGAGCCTCCCCAGGACAGGAGTGATGCCTCTGGGGGGATAGAAGCCATGGCTACATGTCTCTACCCAGGCTGTCTATCTCATCCAGCAGGAAGTCCATGTCTTCCCGGCTCACTTGAGGGCTGATGACCACCTGGCGGAAGAAGTTGACCTTCCCCCGGTGGGGCTGGTAGCCCAGCATGAGGCTTCCCTTCTTCATCATCTTTTCCTTAATGGCTGGGGCCACCTGCAAGGGGGAAAAGGACATGGATGAAACCATATGGCCGAGCACTTCACCTGCTCTCTTGTCAGCTGGTGCGTCTCTCAGTCTTGTCCCAAGGCTGACGTAACAACAATTCATGGAGAACTTAAAGCATATATACACCGAGTCAAGTGGCTGAGCCATGTTAGTTCAGCCTTGGCACCAAGGGGAGATAGTGGCAGCATATTCATTGACAGATGAGGAAAGTCAAGCACGGGAGACTCTTGAGATCTCTTTCTGATGCTGGGATTAAATACTCTGCTCAAAAGCAACTCAGGGTAGGAAGGAGTTCGTCTCAGTTTACAGATGACAGTCTATCATCAAGGGATGTCGGGTCTGAACTCAAACAGAAACCTGACACGGAAGCCATGGAAGGACACTGCTTGCTGGCTCATTTGAGTGCTTCTGTTTCTTACACAGCTCAGGACGACCTGGACAGGAAATAGTGCTGTCCCTAGTAGACTGGGCCCTCCTATACCAACTCGCAATCAGGACAGTCTCCCTGACATTATTCAATATGACCTGGAAGATCTCTCAGTTGAGAAGGGATTCTAGGCTATGACAAGTTGATGGTTAGAACTACCTAGGACATGGGACCCCTACTGAACCAAGGCTTGCCATTTCAGCTCTGTTGGCTGGCCCATGAGCTCTCAGGATCTGCCTGTCTCTGCTCTCATGGCCATGCCTGGCTTGAATGTTGCCGATCATTCTAGATGCATGTACTTTATAGGATGGCAATGGGCCGTGTGTTATCTGCCCTCCACTTAACAGAAGCCTCACTTAAGCATTTGAAAAGCCCCACTAAATGGACAAGAAAGTAAGACAAACATGCTTTCCATCAAAGGTGAGGAAATAAAATGTATATAGTTATGCAAGTATAATGGGAACATATTTATGTAAAACATAAAAATTGCATATGAAAATGTTGCATGATTGTGCTTCTGTTCTTTGCTTCTTTTTTTTTATTTTTAGGATTTTATGCTTTAGCTTATCAACCCTCATTGACTTAAGTAGGAGCTCCTCTGCTTATATGCACATACATGGATATGCATGTATCATATGTGTGTGTGGGTGCTCACACATGTAACATGAACTTCTTCTCATTCAGATGTCACCGTGTACTCTCAACATCTGGTCACAACCTCATTTGGTCACCAGGTAGTGTCGAGCCAAGTCTTACATAGGTGTGTGATAAAGCCACATTTTTTTCCTCTGTTCAAACAAGTGGTCACTGGCCACCGGTATGTAAACTGAGGCCACGAGGGAAATCCCAGCATCTGGTGCCAGCAGTGATCAATATTAGGAAAGCCTTGATCACGAGGGCCATGTGTCTGTCAAGGAGAGCCCAAAAGCATCCCGTCCAGAGCTAGCAGCCTGTGGTCCTGAGGATGCCTTTAGGATCACGGCCCCTTTCAGATCCATTCCTATCAGCTTGCAGTTCCACGGCACCCATCAGCTCAGACCCTCTGCTGATTAAAGCACCTTTACTCATGGCTCAGCCTAGTTTTCTTTGTCTGGGGCAACTTACTTTCCAGTGTTTCTGTTTTGCTCTCCAAAAAGGGCCTTTCCTATTCCAACCAGGGAAAGCATTCAGGACTCACAGCCAGCTTAGGACAGTCCCAAAGCTCAGTGATGCCATTATCAAGGCGAATCTGTCAGGCTGCCACAACTTAGAAGCAAATCAGAAATAGTTTTTTGTTTTAACTTCTTTTATATTTTATTTATTTATTTAGGGGAAGGAAGCAGGGCACATGCCACTACCACATGGGTGGAGGTCAGAGGACAATTTATAAGAGTATGTTTTCTCCATCTGCCACCCAACATGGGTTGGCAGGCTCGGGGCAAGCATCTGCACCTTCCAAGGCATCCTCCAGCCCCAGAAAGATTTTCTGATTCAGTACATTGTAAACATAAGAGGACA
The DNA here is from genome assembly GCF_008632895.1 of Mastomys coucha. Classification (NCBI taxonomy): domain Eukaryota; kingdom Metazoa; phylum Chordata; class Mammalia; order Rodentia; family Muridae; genus Mastomys; species Mastomys coucha. The sequence goes on along the minus strand of NW_022196906.1, from coordinate 109,836,965 downwards.
TGTTTAATATAAAGATGTTCTGGAGGCTTACATTTCTGCTCTTGCATCAGACGCAAAAATAGATAGGTTTTCGTGGGCAGTGCTCTCGGAGTGGGAAGCAAATGTCCTAAGCTCAAGTTTGTTTCTGGTTTTCTGAGATTACGAAGAAGTAATAAAATATCTCCGGGTCCCAGAGAATGAGCAGAGTGAGGGTTTGACAGTACGCAGGGAATTTATTAACCTGTCAGTGAACTCGAAGATTAGTTCCTAGAAGTAGTCGCTATGAGGCCCATGGTAAAGGCCTCATCTATCCAGAAACGCGGAGTGGGTAAGAAAGCCTGGAGGACCCTCACAGCCGACAACCTCCGGAATCTGTTAGCACAGATCCTCACTGTGAAGGCAGCAGTGAGTACTGTGAGTATTTTGCCAGCTCTCTCTGCTTTGCGTCGCTCATTCTGAACTAATTGAAAAGCGCCCACGTGTTTACAGAGTGGAAACCGGAGTGTCTCCCTCAGCCGTCAGATTTCCACCTTTGCACTTAACACACGCCTGCGTTCTCCCTTTACGAGGCCGCAAGGCCCAGGCTGACACTGGGCGACACGGGTCCTCCTGTTTTGCTGGCGGCAGCAGAGGAACAGTCCTAATCCGGCAGGATGGAATATTCACAGGGGAAGGAAAATATGCACACACGCCATATAAGTCCAGGAGTCTCACACCTAAACAGAGCCCGCATGGCAGAAAGCAATTTGGCAGGGCCGAGATTGCTTCCCCACTCTCAATTATGTTCCCTCTGCTTTTCCTTCAAATTGTAAATCAGATTCTTTCCTTGTGCCTCAGTGCGCTTGGCTCCCGCATCTTAAGTGGGGTAGGATGCTGACACTTCCGCTTCACTGCATGGCTTCCTCTCCTTGTTTCCATAGGATTTCTGTTTCCCCCATAAATTACATTCCAGTAATGATTGGGGTCATTTCAACAGCATTCTGTGGTTATCCTGCTACAACACAAGGTAGCAAGGCATTTAAAGGTGCTTAAACAGAAGGGAGTACAAAACCAAAACCAAAAACAAACCAAACCAAAACAAAATAAAAATGACTCTCTCCAACCAAGTGTAGCCATTTGATAACAACTGGCCTACTTCCTTCTGAGCCTATAAAGAAAGATGGTCATATCCAGAAAATCTCTTTTGAAAAAAAACATGTCCATACTTAAAGCTAACATGGATATGTATCTCTGGGTGCAGGAGATGGAGGTTGGAGGATCAAGAATTCAAGGCTCATTTAGACTACATAAGATCCTGTCTCAAAAGAATCCGAACAAGAGGCTGGGAGAGGTGGCTCGGAAGCTAGCGCACTCACTGCCCTTACACAGGACCCAGGTTTGGTTTTCAGCACCGACATGGTAGCTCACAACCATCTGTAACTCTTGGAGTTCCAGGGAATTCTGCCCCCTGGGGCCCCTGTGCATTAATTCATAGTGGATACATACATGTAGATTTAAAATACAAATAATTCAGAATTGATAACCTGTCACAAAGGGAAAAATTGTTTTCTCTAATGGAGTCCGACTGGCTACACAAACCACTCAAGGACAGGTCCCGTGGCCAGCAGTAGATGGACAACACGAAACAAAACAATGGCAATTTTGGAAGAATGCTTTGTCTGGGCATTTTTAAAACTTTACATATCTTTTGCATATATCTGTATCTGTATCTAGACAGATAGCTTTTCTAAAGTAAACAGCAGACATGAGAGGTATGGGGCGTTACCATGGCAACCTCCCTCCAATGGACCAATACTATTTTGTCAAAGTGTAACTTACAAAGTGGATTATACAAAAGACAAGTCATTGTGCTCCGAAGCTGTTGAGTACTCACATTAGGAGCTACACCATGTATTTCTTAGAATTAATTTGCTTTTAACCAATTTTAATTTGTACGTGGTCTCCTCCCTCCCACCCTCAGCTCCCTTATCCCCCTCTATAAGCATCTGTTAAGACTTGAATCTTCGGAAATGCTGAGAAATCTACAACTTCTGACTGATTTCTTCCCACTATGTCTCACTGTTAGGAAAAGCCTTTGCACCTTAGCGGTCTTAGACGTGGTATCTCACACCTCGTGTGTGTGCAGTGACTGTAGGATCTTCCGTTCAGGTTCCAACCTTATTTCCTGTCTGGACAGTGTGAGCTTACTTGTAGGAAGTTGGGCTATCATTGGTTACTTTGACAGTGTTTCTCTGTGATGCTGCACCACTGAAATTTATTCGGGATAGGAACAACTTCTTATGGTTTTCTAGAAAGGTCTGTGTTTGGCTAAGTTGTCAGCATACAGGCCTATTTTGTGAGTGAAGAAATGACCATGAAGTCCGAGTTCAGAAATCTTCAGGTTACCTGGATCCTCTGTAATCTGCTACTTACCTTGCTATCACATGAAGCTTGGGAAGCGAGTTTGGTGCCTTCTACAGGTGTTTGAAGATAGAGGTCACCTGTCTCGAGATGCCTGTCAGAGCACTGGATTTAGATTTAGAGGGATGTGCCTGGTGGTCTGTAAATTTGTTCACTAAGGAACTCAGATGTACTTTATGAGTTTGGGAGACACTGAATAACAAAGTATTCTTGCTGGGACATCAACAGAGGTAGAGGTGAGGTAGATGGTGATCGGAGGGCATCCTGGGTAACAGATGCAATCTTGAGAGAGGAAGGGTGGGGATGAAATCTCCTTTTGAATTACTTACATCAATTTGCCACAAATAAAAATTTCAAAGCCAGAGACCTTTGGAGAAGTTAGTCAGGTTGTTTGTCAAGGGTAAAACCCAGTTAAACATGCCCCAGAAAACAGTGAGCACTTTCATTCTGAATCCTTTAAGAGTCAATTTTCTCTCTCCAATGTATCTGTGGCCCACATCTTAGCATGTCTTAGTTCTTTACTGGTCCCTGCTCCTCTGTATGGTGTCCTTGCCCTGATACCCCGCCCCATAATTTAGAGTTTAGCTATATCCCTGTAAGTCTCTCAAGCTTAAATGATAGAAAATTGGTGATCTGTAGTCCATGAAATCATATGCATCCAAAAGATGGATTCAGCTAGGCAGACAGGAAGAAAAATGCTACATTGCCTCTAGACACGCCTCTTCCAACTATGAATATTTTTAGCCTAATTTCTCCTAGAGTACATCTGAAAAGTCAGAATAATGTGTGCCTCCGTTGAAAAGAACTGCCCCTCCCACTCATGCTTGCCCTAACACAAGTGAGCAAGACCCACAATTAGGAGTCTGGAGTCATAGTGTCTGAAGGAGGCAGTTAGCTTCACGTGGTGTTTACACCATAGAGACAACTGGGGCAGACGTTCCAATAAACCTAATGTCAGTCATATATTTGAGGCCAGCTAAAATGAACAGTCATAAAAACAAACCAAACTGAACCGAAAGCTTTAGCTGAAGAATGGACGCAATAAACAGTTTATGCCCTCTATAAAGCAAAGCTTAATACTCGACCATGTTCCAGCAGCCAGTTGAGCTAAGAGCAACCGAAGAGTTGTTGGAACCAACACCCACATTTCAGCCATGTTCAGAGATGTCCTTTTTGCACTGAGAAGTGAAGTATATCTCAGTAAATTCCAGCAGAGGTAGGAAGAGTGGTACAGGGCTTAGGAAAGCATGCTGGGGGCTGGGAAGATGGTGGAATGCATACCACAAAACATCACAAAGACCTGAGATTGGATCCAGGTGAAAGCCAACTGGAGTGGGGTTTGCCCACAATTTCCGAATGTGGGAGGCAGAAACAAGAGGATCTCTGCAGCTTGGTGGCAGACTGGTATTGTCAATCTGATAAGCTCCGAAGTTAATGAGAGAGAGAGAGATCCTGCCTCAAAAAAGATTATGTGTGGGAAGATATGGAACATTAACCTCTGGCTACACACATGCACGCACACACACATGCACACACACACACACACACACACACACACATTTGTTACACTTGCATACACAGCACACCAAACCATTTAAGATGGCGTTCCCAAGATCAGGACATTAAATAACCCACAGGTCTCAACATAACCCAACCCATGGAGGAATTCCAATGTGTCCAGTGTCCACGTGTTCATGTTCAGCAACACTTCTCAGTAAGTGACAGCCCTGATGCTCTGGTCCTTCTTGGTTTTCCCATGACTGACTAACATTGCTATGGACCACAGGAAATAACTAAATTGAAGGGCCCGTAGGAGAGGAAGGCTGAGAGTTGAAAAGGATTTGTATGTTTCTCAAGGATTCTTAGCATGAGCCCTCGGAAATGGTCTCTCCTCTGGAGAGTGAGAAAGCAAGGACAAACTCTCACTTCCTCCATGTCTCGGGCAGGGCGGCCCATTATCTCTTCCCACTCCCCTGGCTATTTGAGCACAGTGAAGACTTTTCTCCCCAAATTGATGCCTGATTCAATAGGTGGGTGAGTGAGATGAGGGCGGAATTCAAATCTCACTCATAGATCTGGGAATGGAGCATGGAGCCCTGGGGTCAAGCCCCGTGAAGCAAGCAAACCTCAGGGCGAGAAGGAGCATTTGAGAATGGTGCTAAGGAGGATGAAGAGGCTCGGTCAACTTCCTGAGAATGGCACCTGCCTCTGTCGCCTGAAGTGAGGTATCCATGTGCTGAGCTTTTTGGTGACTGATTTATTCTGTGCCAACAAGCTTCTAACAGGCTCTGAAGCAGCCTCTGAAGCTCTGTAGGGCATTAGATACAACGCCTGTGTCTGGCGACATAGGCGCAAACATGGGCTCCCTGTGGGTGACACCCTCGAACCATGAGCCAAAATAAAGTCTCCCTTAAGTTGCTTCTAGAAAATTCCTGACCCCCCACAGTACAGAGCAGAAAAGGGCTGTTAAATGGCAGCATTTATGGACAGGTAAAATGGCCCCCCCGGGAATGTGACTGCTACCAAGCCAGATGACCTGAGTTCAATCTCAAGTACCAACAGGGACGGGGAGAATACGTTGTTATTTGACTTCCATCCATGCATTATGGCAACTGTAAATACTCCCCCCCCCACACACACACATACAAATAAATGTGATAAAAATTTTAAAAAAATGGTTATAGTTATAAAAAAGAAATTATGCCTGGTATACTAAGTTCATATTTTTGGTTTTGGCCTAAAAGTCTTACAGTTTCCATCTCTAGGTACTATCTTTTCAGCACAGGAGGGGCAGAAGTGGGAAAGAAAGAGAAGCAGAGACGGAGATGGAGGTGGAGAGGAGCAGCCTTATGTGAGTAACCTGCGCTGCCACCTAAGTCGATGGTGAAGTCTCAGCCCAGACGCTACCCAGGGCCAGTAGTCCTGGGTCTGGGGCCCTGCAACCACAGGGGTCTGTGTTGATGTCAGATGTCTGCGGTCCAAGTTACCACCAAAGGCCTATGGCTTAAGCAGGAAATAGAGGTGGGACATCTGGGAAAGAGAAAAGTTTTGGGAATAGAGCCATGTGGGAGAATTGCTGGGAAGATGTAATGAGAAGGACGCGTGGTACCTGAGCACGGGTAACCAGCCAAGTGGCAGCATGTAGGTAACAACAGGCTACCTGAGGAGGCTATCTGAGGAGGCTACCTGAGGAGGCCTAGCAAGGGTCCAGTACTGATGGTGTAGCAGAAGCCAGAGGCCTCGAACCACTTGCAATTAAAGCTGTTTGGGCAAAACGTTGTACTGTGGGACACACTGTGGCACACAGTTTTAAGCTTTTGTTGTTGTTCTTCTTCTTTATTTGTTTTTGGTTTTTCAAGATAAGGTTTCTCTGTATAGCCTTGGCTATCCTGGAACTTGCTTGGAAGGTTGGCCTTGAACTCAGAGACCTACCTGCCTCCTTATTTTTATCTATCCATCTATCTATCTACCTACCTATCTATCTATCTATCTATCTATCTATCTATCTATCTATCTATCATATATCTCTCTATCCATCTGTCTGTCTATCTATCCATCCATCTATCCATTCTCCATCCATCTATCTATTATCTATATCTATCTATCTCTATCTATCCATCTATCTGTCTATTTATCTATCCATCATCTATCTATCTATCTATCTATCTATCTATCTATCTATCTATCTATCTATCTATCTAACTATCTATCTATCTATACATCCCTCTCTACCTATCTATCTATCCATCTATCCATCTATCCATCATCTATCTTGTGGAGGGTGGTTTACAATGGCAGAGAGCAGACATGGAGGGATGAGGAGTTGAGTGGAATTGGGGTACGTGATGTGAAATTCACAATGGATCAACAGAAAGTATAAAAAAAAAACAAGAAAGTTTATAAAAACAAAAGGTACTGTCTTTTCTTTAAGTTAGTTCTTGGTTATATAATAATTATCACTATAATAATATGTAATATTTATACATTTTAAAGATAATTTTAATCAAGTCATTTGGATTGAAGAGCTGACTTCTGCTGGACACTCCAACTTCTGGCCTCTGGTTGTTACTCGCTAAGTAAGGAAGCGCTTTCAGCCCACAGCTTCGTCTGTTGATGACAGTAGAATTCCAAAGGGCATTTTCTCTCATGGCCCTTCCTTTTTACAGACACTCAACTACATTCTATAGTACACATGTTCAGTATTTCTCTTTTTACATATTTTAAGGCCTGTGTCTCCCACCATTGCTGCAGCGGCCAGAACCACGTAAACTCCCAGCAGACACTGTGGGTGCGCCTTGCCTGTTCTGATCTAATGTGGAGGGAAGCCTTTCATACTTATTTATTAACCCAATACATCACCCACACAGACCTCAGCATGTGCTGCAGATGACTCCTCTGCCTTCCTTAGAGTTTCAAGCTCACAGGAAGTGTATGTTTTAAGTCAATCTCTAAGGCCCTTGTTCTTTCTTCATGCACTGAAGTGGCAAATATAATTTTGGATTACATTATTTTAGTGTGTTCAGAAACAGGCGGCAAAATAATGAAAACTACACTTTTAAGGCCCGCTTTTTACTTAGCTCCTAAAATAATGGGCTCTTCTGAATGAAGCCCTAAAAATGGAACGTGGAGGAGGGGCTATGTGCAGCTCTGGTTGGCTGATTCATCTCTCCAGACAGTGCCCCGAAAACACTACATAAATTGTTTCAACCTGGGTGAATGGATTATTGTAAAGATTCCTGAAATAATCCTCTCATCTTTTACCACAGCTCTGACCCACTTTGGGGAGTGTCTTTGATACCTCTCCCCGCTTCACTGACCTCCAGGACGAACGGTCAGACACATCTGCATTTAACAGGCCACTTTCATCTCTGGGCTCACAAAGGGGTCAGTCTTTCTCTCAAAAGGAAATTGAAACATATATTATGAGACCTCATTTCAGGAGATGCTGGCTTCTGCTTTCATAGCCAGAGCAAGCAGGGAGCAGAGATACAAATCCACAGTCGTGTCTTGGAACAGCACATTGACTGAAGGAGAGTGGGGAAGCCATCGCTTAACTGGAGCTTACTTGCATAGAGATTGTTCACAAGCTCTGGACTCTCACTCCAAAAGGATGTACAGACACATATGGAAGATGGGGTGGGGCTAGGTGCTGGAAAGGGACAGCCCAGGCAGAGGGGAGCAGGGAAGGGAGGGGTCCTTACAGGAAGTGAGAACTCTTGAGTGTGGCCTTTGGGAGACGCTATGGGCGACGTGCTTGTTGCTCAATGGGACCCGAGTTCAATACCCAAGGATCTACATAAAGGTGGGACTGGGACAGTGTGCTTGTGACCCCAGTGCTGGGGGCAGGGGTAGGAGGCTCCCTGAGGACTTCTAGCTAGCCAACCCAGCTGAATGGGAGATCTTCAGGCTGAAGGAGAGAGACTTTACTTCAGAAAATAGTGTGGAGAAGCGATTAAGGAAATCCTGTTTACATTCTGAATGACAGAAAATTGGTGTATCCTGCACCAGTTTGGAAAATGCCTAAAACTGTGCATCACAGCTTTGTCCTATGTGGACAGAGACTAGAAAACACAGCTCGGGTACTCCCTGCTGTATGAAGAGGCTCCAGTGTTTAAACGGTGGTCAGTCTTGGACTTGATTTGACTGACAGGGGTTTTCACCCTCTTCCCCCAAGCCGTGACCTCATACATTGCTCTGTCTTCTCTGGAACGTGTGCTCAGGAGCTGTGGCATTCAGCCTTCCATTGGTGTGACCAAGCACCCAAGGCGGTACTCGGTCCCTTTCCAAGACACTGAGATCGCCTCCTCATGTTCTCCCCTTTCCTCTTGGGCAAAATAATGGCCCAAGACTTTAAGAACTACTTTCCTTTCCTGGATAACAGGACTCATTATCAAGTCTCTCATATGACCCGAAGGTAGGTCTGAACGCTTACTCCACAAATGATATGAGCAGAAACAGGGTCACAGACTTCAGCAAAATAAGCTGTTAAGCTTGAAGAGACAGATCTGCATCCTGAGAGGGTGCTGTGGGCTTGAATGAGAAACGTCCCTTGCTGGCTCATGTGTTTGAGACTGTCCCCAGTTGATGGCAGCAATATTTGGGGGAGGTGATGGACTGTTCAGGAAGGGGAGCCTTGTTGGAAGAAGTATGTCATTGGAGGCAAGATGTGAGGTCTTATCACCTGGCCCCACTTCCTGTTCTCTATCTCAGCTTCCTGTATATAGATGGACATGTGATCTCTCAGCTTCCTGCACCTCCCATGCCTCCTCCAGAGCTGTAAGTGACTGTCTCTTTGAAACCATAAAACAATCTTCTTCTATTAGTTGCTTTAGGTCATGATGTTTCATCACAGCAATGGAACAGCAGTTGTTGCAGTAGGAATCATTTGCAGGGTAGGCAAGGCTACTTGGACTCAACACTCATTCCCTTAATCCACCAACAGTGGGGTTTGACATTGTTAATGGAGACAGCCCTCAGGCAATCCTGGGAAATGTACAGGTAGTGTTAGTCTCACACAGAGATGGCACAGGAGTCTTTACTTCAGAATCTAGTCATTGAAAGCCCTTAGTCCTGCAATCACTAAGACTTTGGGTCTGGAAATTCATTTTAGCCAATTGATCTAAGTATGGGAACCACCATGTTAAAGGAGCATGAAGAGTCAGCGGGTGGGCACACACTTGTTAATGCCTCTACTTTCGTGGGGGCGGGGCTTGGAAAACAGTCTGAGGCTCATCCTTGGACAATGCACAAACAGGAGGGTAAACTTTGTGTAGAAGCAGACGTCTTATTCTTTTTTTTTTTTTTTTTTTTTTTTTTTTTACTCTTCCCTCACCTGAGAGATTCTAGTCCCTGCCCATCAGAATTCCTACAGTTAGGAAGGCCAACATATTAAAACAACAATTCAGTTGAGGTGAAGAAAGAAAATGAACATTGAAATATTGAAATGATGGGGGGATGAGTTTGATTTCTCATATTATCAGAAGGATTTTCTTTAAATGCGGTACTGTGCTTTTTGATGTTCTTAGCAGCTATCCTTGCAGGGAGGTGGAAATAATAAAGTATGATATTTTAAAAAAGATTTACCTATGTGCCTCTGTATACATGTGTATATGTCATGTATGTGCAAGTGCTAGGAGAGGTCAAAAGAGGGTGTTGGGTCCCATGGAGCTGGAGTTACAGTCAGTTGTGCTGGGAATTGAACTAGGGTCTTCTGGAAGAGCAGTAAGCACTGCTCTTAACCACTGAGCTATATTTTCAGACTCCTACAATAATAGGTTTGAACATGGAAAGACAGAAGAGTCCTGAGACATTCTGTTCTGAAAGGATATTACTTGGGGTAAAACGTTTCCACTTTCCATCCCTGGGCTATTTTTGTAGCATGTACATGGTGTGTGCTTGAGAACACATGTATATCTACAGCAGATGCCTTTCAGGTCCCTCAGATAGAGCTCATCACCACAGGGATGAGTGGGTCACATGACAAACAGGCTAGGAGACTAATCAATCAGGATCTGTTGTGTTTATGAAGATGGTCAGACTACAGCCGTAAGCAAGCCGTCCTTCTTCCCAGGATTTAAGCATCTTCACTCTTGGATGGTCTGAAATTTCTCGCCATAGGTAAACCTCTAGACCTCAGACACAACATACGCGCGTGCGTACACACACACACACACACACACACACACACACACACACATAGAGAGTCAGTCAGAAAGACAGAGACACACACACTCCAGTCTCCTTGACTACTGGCAGCCATGAATGAGTCAACTCTGCATAGATCTGTCAAGATAGTGTGTGTGTCTATCTGAATAATAAAGAGGGAAGGAAGGGAGAGAAGAAGCGGAGTGTGGAATTAAGTTGGATCGGAAGCACACACACCTATTCATTTCAGAAAGGGATGAAGTCATATCAATTCATACATCTCTTTGGGCATTTTTTTCAGAAGTCTTCAAATCCAATTTCTCCTGAAAAGGTAGCCTCTGTCATATTTTTCTGAATCAAATTAATGTGTCAGTATTTTTAAAAACATTATATTATCACTTGCTTTGAAAGGAAAGTTCTAGGCATGGAATGTGGACAAAATAGTCAAATAAAGGGCAGGGTTTAATCATTTCCACAAATGTATCTCTTTAAAAAGATTTATGTACATTAGTCTGTGTCTGTCTGTCTGTCTGTCTCTTTTCATATATACATATATATATATGTATATATATATATATGTATGTATATATATGCCACATGAGTGCAGGTGACCTCAGAGGCCAGGGGAGGCTGTTCTATGTCCCTGGAGCTGCAGTTAGAGGCAGCTGTGAGCCCCTGACATAGGTGCTGGTTTTCTGGAGGACTGATATGGTGCCATCTCTCCAGTCCCAGATTCAGTCCATTGTATATTTCCCCCTTTCACCTGTATTTGTCCTTTCTACCTAAAATCCAAGTGGTTGGGACTGACTAACTGTCTCCTTTATGAGAACTGCCAGTGAACCTGGTCCTGATTCATCAAATCGGCTCAATCCTAGATGGCTGGGGTCAGTAATGATGGGTCTTTCCAAACTTTCTGCCAAACACATAGAACTATTCTATGACTTAAAAATGTTTCTGGTTAGAGCCACCTCAGAAACATTTACAAGGACGGCCTATGAAACACTCAGCAACAAGCAGACCTCATTCCACCTCCGAGATGGGGAAAGGGAAGCCAGTCAGGAAGGGCTACAGCATCTTCTACCTTCCCCTGGACCAAACACTGGCACAGAGGCTATGGATTGACGCGGAACGCCATCTAGCGAAGGAAATGGGGAAGTGCGGAGAAAAATTCCAAACTGGATCCTGATTCAATTGTCCTTTGGGACTATTTTAAATCCGTTCTGAAAACAGTGACAAGGCTCACTTGGAGGTGCTTACCTTTAGTTACAACTACTCAGGGGGCTGAAGAAGGAGGTCAAAGGTCAAGGTTAGCCTGGCCACTGAGTTCAAGGCCAGCGTGGGCAACTTTGGGAGAGCTTGTCTAAAATAAACACTCAAATGAAACCTGTAGGGATGCGAGCACTTCTGTAGGACTTACGAGGTACCAGCTTCAGTCCCTAGGACTATCCTCTGCCTCCCCCCAGATAACGATGCAAGCATGTGGTCGTGGTGGTGGGGCACAGGCTCATTTCTGAAGGCACACCTTTAGTTTGAGGTAGGGTCTCTCATTGGTCTGGAATCTTACAGGCGAGTCAGGTTAACAAAGGGCCCGGAAGCTTTGGCGGAGTCATTTGTCTCTGCTCCCATCTCACAGCACTAAGACTCCACACTGGTGACTCACCCAGCATTTTACCTGGGTTCTAAACACAGGTCCTCATGCTGGTTCAACAAGAGCTTTACTGGCTGAGGCATCTCTGACTCCCCAGCCTTGTGAGTCTTTAAGCTATGAAAGAGTCACAAAGCATGATGACTTTAACACGGACCAGATTGAACTCATTATCGTTCGTAGCTGCCTCTCGGGACAGGTAGCCCAGCAAGCTCCCTGGCTTAGTGCCCTTGTGCTGGTGTCTCCAAGGTTGGAGTCAGCATGGCCATACTTTCCACCCCCAGCCTCCGTGGTGTGAATGACACATAGGGGTCTGAGGAGGTAGATGCCAGTGGGCCAGCATTTTGAAGCAAGCCTCTGATGGCCATGGCGTTCTTCAGTGAAGAGGCCTTTGTGCAAGAGATCCTGACTATTCAAAAATTAAAACGTGTCTGACCTCAATGATTTCCACCAGAAAAATCAGGACCAACAGCCCCTGTTTTGCAGCGTACCACATTGAAAGGGCACTCAATAAACACCACGCTGTTCAATCACTAGAGGAGGCGGCTAGCCCCAGGAAGACAGCTGAATATAATTCAACTCTTCCGTTCTTTTTTTTTTTTTCTGTATACAACCAAGTGGCTCGTTCCTTTCATTCTGAACCTCTCTCTCCGCCTCAGTGTCATCTCTGGGAATCTGGTTCTGTGTTTTCTCCAAACTGAATAAATGCTATGTATGTGGGTTTTCTCTCAAATTCTCGTGGTGAAAGAAAAAGCAAAAGAACAAAGCTCCCGAACTCCATGCCATGGTGGCTTTACCAGAGCTAACGATCAGTATTTCCCACCTGACTTTACTTTCAACCATTCTGACAGGGTTTCTCTGTGTAGCCCTGGCTGTCCTGGAACTCACTCTGTAGACCAGGCTGGCCTCGAACTCAGAAATCTGCCTGCATTTGCTTCCCAAGTGCTGGGATTAAAGGTGTGCGCCACCACTGCCCGGCCAACCATTCTGATTTGTAAGCACACACAAACCACCAACGCAGCCACCATCGCTGCTGCCGCCTCCTCCACCACCTCACCTCACCTTAGCCTTTCCGGTTTCAAGCCTGCTTGCTTCTTTCCCCCACTGTTCTGGTTGTATTTAGAGTTACCTGGTGTGGGGCAGTGTGGGGCAGTGGTCTGCTTAGGTAACTTAAGCTCAGTCGAGTATTTGGCTTTGAGCCCTGAACCCCTGTGGGCAAATTCTGCTTGCAGGAGGCGAAAGAAGCTTGGCCATAACTCCTGTGTCTTCGGTTCCTGTTTCAGGCACAACCCCTCACAGCTGCCCCTGCAGGAGATGTGTTCTCTATCAGGCAGACAATGCCTCAAGCTCCCAGCATTCTAGCTGGACCCTACACCCAGTCATCTGACCACAGCCAGACATGCCACGCCCCACACAATAAAAGGGCGGTTTGTCCCCTCCTAGCTCTCTTGCTCTCTTGTTCTCTTACTCTTTCCCTCTCTCTTGCTCTTCTCCCATCTCATTCTCTCTCCTTCTCTTTCTCTTCCTTTCTCTTTCCTGCTCTTTGTTCTCTTCTCTTGCCTTCTTGTTCTCTTTCTCTCTCTCTCCTTCCTCTCCTTTCTTTCTCTCTACTTGATGAGCATATTTTCTCCTTCCTACAATAAAATAACTCATTTATACATTGCCTTCTTTTAAACTATCACACCGTGCAGCAACAGGTCAACATCAGGGAGAGAGAGACCTGGGCCTTAGCAGCAGGCCCTGCCCCTAGTACAACAACCCAGGGGACTCACCTCTGAGAGGACATTTCCTGAAGGGATTAATTAAGGGGAAGATGACTTAGCCATAACATGAGTATTTGCATCTCATGGGCTGGGACCCTGGGCACAATGAAAGGGCAAATGGAGAGATGCAGCTGGAAATATCATTTACCATGGTCTCCTCCAGGCTTGCTCAGACACAGGGATGAGCACGGGGACGCCTGGCTGCACACACCTGTCACCGTGACCTCTGCCGTTCTTTGCCCTCCGTGATGGACTCTTATAAACAACTCCCCTCGGTGAGTTTCTGGTTGTCAGGTATTTGGTCACAATGACAAGAAAGACAATCAATATTCTAGATGGGAGACTTGGTACTTTAGACAGTGGTTTGACACAGCCTGGACTCAACTTCATTTGTGTTATAGGAAACGTATTCTGTTGAAATCCATGACTTGCAAGGAACTCCTACTCCTGTCTTTCTTTCCTTTGACATAAATTATCCCATAATACCCTCTCACCCCTGCTCTGGCATACTTTAGTTAGCGGGAGAGGAAGAGGGTTTGAAATTGCTGTAAGAAGAATATATAATTAGAGATGCAGTTTTGCCTAGGGGAGACCTCACTTATGTGTGATCCTGTTGTCATGGTTATAGCATCCACAAGACTGAAAGTGTCCTGAGTGGGACCATCTGTACACTGTGGTCACCAGACCCACATAGTCTATTAAAAGATTGATTTTTCTGTTTTCATGATGTGCAAGTGTAGGCTCACACACTTGCATGCTGTGCCTGTGGGGTCCAGGAGAGGGCACCGGTGGCCTGGGAGCTGGAGTTACGGGGCAGTTGTGAGCTGCCCGGTGTGGGTCCTGGAAACTGAGCTCAGCTCCTTTGCAAAAGCAGTCGTCAGTCTTAAGTGATGAACCCGCCTCCAGCCCCGCCCCTCTCATTATGGACTCCTCAGTGGTGGACAGAGTAAAAAGCAGACATCTATCTATGGGCCTGTTAGTCCCACCTTGCTGTCGACCATTCCGTCTAGCTTGCCTAAATTCCAGTTCTACCTGTTGCTCTACCATCACCCACAGATGACTCTGTGTGAATTGTCAGCTTACACATCGTGTGAATACCAACCAATGTTTCCAGACTCTGAGAAGGCCTCTTAGGTGGAGTTTCCACCTCTCCTTTCTTTTCCTTTCCTTTCCTTTCTCCCCATAGCCAATCTGCAAACACAACTGCTACATAGTTACTAACATTAGCACACCACATACATACACACAGGCCATAGCCATGTGATGGTTTCATGTTGATTTAAATCCACATTGTCAAACTAGTTTATTTATGGCTGGAGGGATGGCTTGGCAATTAAGAACACTTACTGCTCTTCCAATGGACCTGAGTTCAGTTCCCAGCACCCAGTAGGGCAGCTCACAACCTCCCATCACTCCAGCTTCAGGGGCTCTTATACCCCTTCCAGCCTCCTTGGGCACCTATGGGCACGTGTGTGTGGGTGTGTGTGTGTGTGTGCACTCAAGTGCACAACAAACAAACAAATGAATAAAATCATAAAACATTACTAATCCATTTGCCCAATTTAGCACAACCACTTTTCATTATCAGTGAACACTATGGCCCATGGAATTGGTAATCATTAGGGTGTCATATTATTTCATATGTGATTAGGAATCATGGGAAAGTGACCCACAGGGCAACCTTGTACATGTGTGCTGTGCCAATATTAATAATTATTGTAACAAGTGAAAAGAGAAGCATGCATTTAGGTAAAGAAAAGCAAGAAAGAAACCCTTGCATAAGCAAACTAAGGGTGTCAGATAGAAGCCCCAAAGCCCTAGATTGACTGGAGGTCTCTGCCGAAGACGGTCTAAGATGGAGATTTAAAGAGAGAGGATTTTGGCATGTTTACTGGAGAGCCTTTCCCATATACTCTCTACGAAAGCTATGTCCCAAGGACACTGAGGAAAATCAATTAGATCTACTGTGCTGGCACCTCCCAGTAGTCCCGCCATTTCCTTGAGTTTAGGTTTTGGAGAAAAGCCCTGTAGAAATCTTGGCGTAGATTCCCATCCTGGCTTTGACACGAATGTAAAAATCAATAAAACTAAGGCTTGTTTCTTCGCCTCCCCATCCCCGCTCCCGTCAACACACTCAACACATGTACAGACAAGCTCATTGGAGCCCTCTGTTCCCAGAGAGTGACTGGACAAGGGTAGTGTTAAAAAAAAATTAAGGATGGTTGTTTGTACAAGGAAGGCAGAGATGCTGAGGGGACAGGACCCCACGAAAGGCTGCAGCACTGCCATGACCATAGCATTCCAACACCCGAGAGGCTGCTCAGTGCTTGCACAGAGGCGTTGGCATGGGTTGTGCTGAGTTACCTGAGGAGGGAAGATCATTGGGACAGCACCATTCCATGGCTTAAGTTAGTAGACTTCACGAGACGAAGAAAGCAAGCTGCTCACCAGCATGCATCTCACTCTGCTCCCTGACTCGGAATGCAGTGTGACCAGCTTCCTCAAGCTCCTGCCCTGCGAAGAGCAGGTGTAGCCTCAAACTCTGAACCATAATAAACCCTTGCTTCCTTAAACTGCTTTGTATTTTCTCACAGGGATGAAAGCCGATGAGCACCTGCTCAGTGGCTTCACGGGAAACAGGAGAACGGAGGTGTGCCAATGGCATACCAAGGATATCTGAAACAAGGGAAAGTCCTCGTGCTAGCTCCTTGCTGGGGCACACAGCACACCTTTCATCCCAGCACTCGGCAGACAGAGGCAAGTGGATCTGTGTGAGCTCAAGTCCATGTTGGTCTGTGTAGAGACTTCCAGGCTACACAGTGACGCTGTGTCTATTGAAACAGTACTTGTTCTAGTGGATGGGACAATTATTTCTCAAGTTCTCGAGCACATGACTACTAAAGTATAAGATGTATAGGCATGAGGCTGTAGCTGGCTAAGCAAGACAACTTGTGGGGCCTTGGCATCAACTGGGGATCAGAATTCTTCGCTGCCACCGACCCTAACCACTTCTGAGCATTCCATTATTGTGCATATGCAACTATCAAATATTAGATAGTTTCATATATGTGAAGGAGACATCTTAACAGACATCTTCTCAATCAACTTCCTTTTACAAAACACCACCACTACCCATAAACAGGCACGGTGTTTCCTCACACGAGTGAGGAAGTGATTTACGGTCGTACTGACATTAGTCTTCTCGGTTGAACTGCCCAAAATACCTGTTTTATCCTAGTTTTAGCAAAAATCCATCTTGTGCTTCACCCTACCGCTCCCCTGGCCCTGCTGACCACACCCTACTAAGCAGAACATAGCTTTAGTTTGGGGCCCTCCATTGTTTTACAACATAAAGCAAATTGTTTTAATCAACTATCTGCAGCCTTTGAGCCTTTGGAAACAAAACCTGCAGAAACTGCCACCCTTGGCCCGCTTCTGGCTTGATGTAGTTGTGGGCTTGGGCCCTTTGAGCCATCTTCTGCCGCTCTCCGGGTAGGGAGTCCCTTCTACAAAGGGGCTGTTCTTCACCAATCCCGTCGTCACTGAGTGACCTGGAAAATTGGAACCAAAACCTAAAGTCCTATTTCCTCCCCCCACAGCCCCTGGAAAGACCCTTCCAATACAGGGCAGAAAAGGCAGTGGATCAGTTTGTCCCTCAAGTGTGAAGCCCTCCATGTGTACTTCCTCCTGGGTTACAAAGTCCAGTATGGTGCAGGGTCAGCGAATCGGTTGCTCTATTTTTATCGATATGTGAAGAGAAGCCCACAGGGACGTCTTTTGTGAAGTAAATGGTAATTGTGTGCAAATGATAAAATAAACCTTTTCATGGAATAACAGATCTCTCCAGGAGAGAAGAAGGGGCATTCAGGGCTTTCTTTTGAAAGTGGTGCAACCTTAATGAGAAGCAGCTCAAAGCCTCTATCCTAAACAGATGTGGGAAAGAGCAGTACCCGCTCCATGGCCAGCAAGGACGGCCTAGAACATCAAGAGCCTGGGGCTTGGAGTCCACAGCTGACCTGATGGATGGTAAGGAGTGTGTTACCTGCGTGCATAAATGCTTAAACTTCATGGTGTAGAAGATATTTAAATGGAAATGAGTCAAGAATATATAAAAAAAAGTTTTTTTAAAAAAATGTCTATAAAATTTTACTGCCCAGGAGCTCTATCTAGTTTTGTCAAAGTCGAGGCCAATGAAGCAAATTAAGCTTTGGCTTGCTTGCTGAGGTGAACAGACAGAAAACTGGCAAGTGAAGATGAAATTATCAAGGATTTTACTAAAAATCGAATCTTCACCTTGCTGAGGGCCAACAACCACAGGGTAGTGATGGCCTCCCTCCCTCCCTCTCTCTGTCCCTCCCTCCCTCTCTCTCCCTCCCTTCCTTTCTCTCTCTCTATCCCTCCCTCTCTCTCTTCCTGCCTCCCTCCACTCCTTCCTTTCCTCTCCCTGTTTCTCCCTACACTCCTTCCTTCCTTTCTTTTAAAATAGTTTTCTGAAAACTACTCCAGCACATGCTTTGCGAGCAGTTGAATTTGCAGACCGATGAAGCATCAACTACAGAGAGTCCAAGAGACTTCCTTGAGAAGGCACAGCAGAGGAGAGCCACTCCAGCATCACCAGAGAAGGGTCTAGAAAAATGCTGTCTGCTCCTGAAAGAGTCCGGAGAATCATCATCTGTATCAAGAGTGGACCTTCACCTCAGGGTGTAAAAGGACGGATGCCACGGAGGAACAACGAGCACAGATATGCCCTGACTGTCTAGGACACTTCTCCACAATAGAAGTTTGGAGTTCCAACCTCATCAAAAAGATACAGGCTATTCCTAAAGTCTACCTTAACTGTATTTGCCTGAAAACACCAAGAGGTGATTATTTATTGGCTGGACGATCCACTCAGTGGTGCTGGCCAAATGGAACCATCGGTCTGCTTCATTAGAAAGGTTGCGTTCCTGTAATTAAAATAACAAGAGTCTTGGAAGAGGACACCATTGTAAGAAATTAAGGGAGGCTGGGGAGATGGTTTCATGCTTCCTGTACATATGAGAGCGTTAGAGTTTGGATCTCCAGCACCAGGTGAATGCCAGGTGGCAGTGGCAGCTGGCCTGGAACCCCAGTACCAGGAGGGCCGAGACAAAGTGTCTTGGGGTTTTACTGCTGTGAACAGACACCATGACCATAAACACTCAGAAAGGCAACTCTAATAAAGTACAGTATGTAATTGGGGCTGGCTTACAGGTTCAGAGGTTTAGTCCATTATCATCAAGGAGGGAGCATGGCTGTGTCCAGGCAGATGTGGGGCTAGGGGAGCTGAGAGTTCTACATCTTTATCCAAAGTCAGACAGGAGAAGAATGACTTCCAGGCAGCTAGGATGAGGGTCTTAAAGCCCACTCCTACAGTGACACACTTCTCTTAACAGGGCCACACCTCCAAAGAGTGCCACTCCCTGGGCCAAGCATATTCAAACCACCACACAAGGGAGCCCCAACCAAGCTGGCTAACTAGAAGGTTGAATCAGCTAGTTCTGGGTTCAAGTGAGAGACTCTGCCTTGAAACATAAGGAAAGGAGAAACTGAGGAAGAAAGACACCAGGGGTTAAGTCCTGTCCTCTACACTCACCTGCATGGACACATACACACAATCCTCACACACAAAATACAAACAAAGTTAGGACTTCCTGCTTGTTTTCTTGAGCTCTTTTAGTTTTGTGGTGTTCAGGACTGGGCCCAGTTTCCACTGGCTAGATAAATGCTCTACTGTTGAGCTGTATCCCTGGCACCCAAATTTAGAATTTCTATATAGAAAAAAATGTTTATAAGCCCAATTATTTTTCTATGCCAGCATTAGTATAAACATAAAGATGACTCATATACAATTGTATATTAATATCATTAAATATATTAAATTAGGGGGTAGATGAAGACACCTCCTTCTCTGTAGCAACTTCTTGGTCTTGTACCCCGAGAGATTCTTCCTCTGCAGAGCTATTGAGGCAGGATACTGTGCATTTCTCTCTTTAAGAGATGTCAATGGTAGAGAATGCTCCCTGGGGAGTGCTGGGAACATGGCTATATATTTGTCTGCCTGCATTCTCCATTTGACCAGAAGGACAGGAGCCCTCCTCATCCATGCCCTGGCAGCCCGAATAATCTCAGTGCAGATATGATAAATGTATGAGCAAAGGAGATGAAATAGTATCCAGAAATGTTATGCTGTGATGGAAATATGGTGAAATGTTCTTAAGGCCTTCTCTGTTGTTCTTGGTATCGAAAGAGCTAAGTTTAGGTTCTTGCCATCTCCAAATTCTCAGTCGCTCAACTCCTCAACTCATGGCGTTCTGTTTCCTCACACGCAAAATGAGAATAATGAAAACAAAGTATGATCTCATAGTATGGCTCTTACATGTAGCCACTGAGGCTGCAGATATGGAAACATTGATCAAGCCACAAAACATTATGTACTGAATAAAGTTACAAAGTCAAGTGTCTTTATAGCACAGTAATTACAATCCTGGTATTGATTATCTAACGATATCAGTTGCTTCCCTTATTGCTAGGACAAAAGGCAAGAAGCAACTTTAGGGGCTGGAGGGATGGTTCAGCATCTAAAAGTGTTGACTGCTCCTCTAGGGAACCCATGATGTGCAGCTCACAACCCTGTAACTCCAGCTCCAGGGAGTCTAACATCCACTTCTGCCCATGGCAGGCACCTGTGTTCACCTGCACATACCTGCACATAGACACAGATGCATGCACATAATTTTACAACATTATTTTAAGAAGCGACTTAAAGGATGAAGAATTCATTTGGGCTCACAGTTTGAGTGGTACAGTCCATCAGGGTGAGAGAGTTACTCAGGGATGCCAGGCAGCTGGTCACACTGTCTCTCCACTCAGGAAGCAGAGTGTGGGTGTGAACCACAACTGGGGCCCAACACCACTTTTTGCAGCATGATTTTAAAAAGCCTCTGTGAAGAGACATAACAGAGTTTGCCTCCACCTAATCTGGGTTGATCTTGCAGAACTTCTTAGCCCATAGAAAACAGCATTAGTGATGGCATATTGGTTTTGAGGGCAGACCTCAAGACTTCTTACAAATATTCCCTTGCTCTCTTGGGCCCTTCCAGTCCCAGGACCACCAGCCTGGATTACCTGTCAGAGGCTGAGAGATTACACAGCTGCGAACCCTGCTGTCCCAGATCAGTCCACAGTAGTTCAATAACCACAAAGCTTAGCTCCTGACCCACAGTCAACTGTGAACATAAAAAACCAGGTCAGCTCAAACCAGAAGGACCACCCAGAAGACAGGAACCTATGGCAACCACTGAGTTGGGGTGGTTTATTCTGTGAAATAAGAGCAAATTCGTGGTCCCCCATGAGTATTCCTATAAATGTGTTCTGGAGTGACACAGGCAGAAGGTGTGTGTGTGTGTGTGTGTGTGTGTGTGTGTGTGTGTGCACACGCATGTGTGGAGTCACCAAGGGTATATTTCTGCTCCCCCCTTAGCTTCCTTCAGCTTTTCAGAGCTATTTGAGAAGCAGCTGTGGGCTGACCTCAGTATGAGGGTTGGAAGCTGCCCCTCTCAGCAGAAAAACTGCCTTCATTCACAGAACGCTGGGCACGGCTGCATTTCTGCTTCCAAGACACGTTTAAAGGGAAAGTAAGAAATGACTTCCTGGCCACTATCAAATCTCTCTTTATGTATGCCATTCCTCTCAAATAGAGCTTCTGAAATCAACCCAACCTGTCTGACATTTAAAACTCAGCTGATGCAAGAAATCAGGAAGGTATTAGTTAGCAAAAGTGGACAGGGGATAGATGAGGTACTAGCTCATCAGAAGGCCATAAAGCTCCAAATGCAGAGGGACATTTGCATTGAAAGTGGAACGGGGATTTGAGAAGAGATGAAAGGGCAGACCGTGCATGGAGACGGCTGAGTCAGTGAAGTGTTAGCCCCACAAACGTTAGGGCCTGGCTTCAGATCCCCAGCACCCACAGAGGAGACCGAGTGTGCCAGCACACGCCTGTAGTCCCAGCAACCCCAACACTGGGAGGAAGAGATAGGAGAGGGCTTCAGGCCTAGCTCTCCAGCTAATCTAGCCAATCGGCAACCTCCATGTTTAATAAATCTTAGAAGAAAATAAGATGGGATGGTTGGGGGCTGGAGAGATGGCTCAGGGGTTAAGAGCACTGACTGCTCTTCCAAAGGTCCTGAGTTCAAATCCCAGCGACCACATGGTGGCTCACAACCATCTGTAATGACATCGGATGCCCATTTCTGGTGTGTCTGAAGACAGCTACACTGTACTCACATAAATAAAATAAATTTAAAAAAAAAAAAAAAAAAGATGGGATGGTTGGGGAAGACACCTTATAGCAACTTCTTAATATCACACAGACACACAGGCCACATGCATGGAACTATAATTTATACATACATACATACATACACACACACACACACACACACACACACTAGCAGCAATGTTGTTCAGACAAATCATCAAAACTGAGACAACTTCCAGAGCTTAGGACTGGTCCTGAGCCGCAGGAGATGCAGGTGATTTTTATAGCCTGCTCCAATGTGTACTAAAGATACATAGTTTTCAATAATTTAAACTTTGTTCCCACACCTGTTCCAGGAGCTAGGTATTATTAAAGCTCTGTCACAGATGAGGCTTGGGCAGATAAAGTGATTTCACCATGAAGCTTTTATCAGCTGATGTTGTTTGTTTGTTTTCAGAGCCTAGAGCAAAATCAAATGTGGATGGTGGCAGAGGATTTTTTTTCTCCTACAACTATTTAAACTCTAAACTTCTGCCTACACAACAAATTTGTGTCTGAACCTAGTACTTGGTGACACTTTTCTAAGGGTTATATGTGTGCAGTAGCCTGAACTAAGCATCCATCTCTATGGTGAACCCTCTTTCTTAGAAGGCTAGTGAAACCCTCTGACCCTTGATGGACACTCTCCATAGCCAATCACTTTTCTCCTCTTTGCCTTTGATCCTGGATCTGCCTTCTTCCAAATCTTGGTGTGTTTTGGGGGGTGGGGGCAGAGGGCTGAACCCCATTTGTTTTCAAGTGAGTGCCCAGAGTCCTGAGGAGCTGGGAGAAAGGCCTTCTCCAGGAGACTTAGATGTGGCTCTTTACAGCCAAGGCCTCCCCTCGAGGCGATCCTTGATGAAGAGATGGTCCTTTCTTATCCAAACTGTTTTATTGGATGGCGAATGTGAATGCATACATCTTACTCAGGGTGAACCAGGGATTAAATACCTTTTGTGGGAAGGAATACCCAGGAAGAGAAGCTCAATGGGTGGACACTCAGGGTCTATCTAGATCCCTCATTAGCATGGAGAACTCCAGGGTTTTATGCCACATGACTGATTGCCATGGCCTCTCAGTGGGGTGTCATGGTAGACATGACATGGTAGACATGGGGTATACATGCTCCAGAGTAGATAGTCTGACAGGGAGCTGGCCCCACAGCTACTATACTCAATTCTGAATTTCATGGGTTTGGGCTTGCTCTACTTTACCAGTTCTTCTATCTGGTGGCATGGTCCACTTGCCCCACACCCCACTCTGGGAAGGTTGGAGATAGAGATTGTATGTGGATAACAATATGCAAGGCATAAGGTCAAATGCTCAAAAAATGTCATGAAGAACAAATGAAAGTTATCTTTGAACATTTGGTGGGAAGAGAGCATGCTTTTCCTAAAAGCATGCATGTGCGTATGCGGAGGTGAGAAGGCAACCTGGAGTGGTATTCCTCAGGACCTGCCCACCTTATTTCTGAGAGACCAGGTCTCTCGTTGGCCTGGAGCCTATAGATTAGCCTAGACTGGCTATACAGCAAGCATGTTGACTTCCTCAGCCTGGGATTACAAATTTAATCTATACCTCTATACCAGGTTTTTTTTTTTTTTGATAACGTAATTTCTTTCTATTAGATATTTTCTATATTTACATGTCATATGATTTCTCCTTTCCCAGTTTCCCCTCCAAAAAATAAACAAACAAACAAACAAACAGACAAAAGCAACAAGAACAAACCCTTGTTGCCTCCCCCTTTCCCATGCTTGCCACCCCACCCTCTCCCACTTATTGGCCCTGGCATTCCCCTACACTGGGGCACAGAACCTTCACAGGGCCAAGGGCCTCTCCTCCCATTGATGATCAACTTTGCAATCCTCTACTATACACATGCTGCCAGAACAATCAGTCCCACCATGGTTGAAGTTCCTTCAGTCTCTGCTCCATAGTTAGTCTCTGTAACTACTTCTGTGGGTATTTTGTCCCCCCTTTTAAGAAGGAATGAAATGTCTACATTTTGGTCTTCCTTCTTCTTGAGTTTCTTGTGGCTTGTGGGTTGTTCTTTCTGCATTCTGAACTTCTGGGCTAGAGGACCCAGCTATACCACTCCTGGGCATATATCCAGAAGATGTTCCAACATGTAATAAGGACACATGCTCCACCATGTTCATAGCAGCCTTATTTATAATAGCCAGAAACTGGAAACAACCCAGATGTCCCTCAACAGAGGAATGGATACAGGAACTGTCGTACATCTACACAGTGGAGTACTACTCAGCTATTAAAAACAATGAATTTATGAAATTCTTAGGGAAATGGATGGATCTGGAGAATATCATCCTGAGTGAGGTAACCCAATCACAAAAGTATACCAGACTTTTTATAATATGGGTACATTCAGATTTCCTAAGTGAGCCATCTCCCTGGAACTTCCTTTGGGTTCTTCTCCCTGGTGACCCTGCCTAGGAGCATCCATCGCCTTGTGTTCCCATCAGGTAAGTCTTCCTCACATTTGCTTCCTGATCTAAAGGTCACAAAACACTTCCATGGATACTTTCCCATCCTTATCCAAGGCAGCCCTTCCTAAGACAAGATACAAATGCCAACCCTTTGGTAAAGTCTTTTTCTGAGTGAAAGACAGGACAGTCTGGCTCAGCGTTTTCATGGCATCTCTCCAGAGTACCTTTCAATCCAATGTGGAGAGTGCTCCAAATTCCTTTGCAGCTAAGGGATCTGGCATGATTGACAGCTGCCTTGTTGTAACTCCATGTGTCCTTATTTCAGAAGTAAGTGGGAAAAGCAGCTTATCAGGGAGGAATGTGCTGGTGGGAATCATGGTGGGGGGCTCTAGGGCTGGCAGGGCATTGAGGTATAGAGTTTAGAGGTGGCTACCCATTCAGGTGGGAGCAGCTTGTTGGGAAGCTCAGAGTCCCAGTGGAGTATTCTTTTGAGTCACTGTTCCCATTAACTTTCTATGAACCTACGCCTTTTAAAAAAGTTTTAATGTATTTTTTATGTCCATGTTTGTGTGCCTGCTAGTCTGTGTGCACACCATGTGAGTGCACCATCAACAGAGATAAGAAGAGAGTATTAGATTTGTGAGTTGCCATGTGGGTGCTAGGAACTGAACTGGGTCTTCTGCTAGAGGAGCCAAAATTCTTAACTGTCAAGCTGTCTCTTTAGCCTTGAGCTTAGTCATTTTAGTGAAACACGAGTAATGTCCCTGCTAGATAAGGAGCTGTGTTTGTAATCAGAACATGAAGTCTTACCATTTTCTGCCTGTGTTGGTTCTTTTTCTGCTGAACACCATGACCAGAAGCAACTAAAGGAAACAATTTGTTTTGACTAAGACTCAGGGGTCTAGTGCCCATGGTAGTTGGGAGAGCATGGCATCAGGCAGATATGGTGATAGGAGGAAGGAGCAGGGAGCTGAGGGATCACATCTCAATCCCATACAGGAACCAGAGAGCATGGGAACTGGGGTGACATCATAAACTCTGAATATCTGCCCTCGGTGACAGATTTTTCTCTAGCATCTCTAAAGGGTCCATGGCCTCTCCGGGGAGCACCACACACTGGAGATCCCATGTTCAAATACATGAGCCTGTGAAGGACACATCTCATTTGAACCACAACAGACCACTATCTATAGGGTATTGGTTTTTAAATTCCATATAGCAAAACCTGACCCAGAGAACATCTTAACATAACCCTTAACTGAGGGTTCAGTTTCTTTTCAGAGCTAGTACCCTCATCTCTTCCCTTCTGTGGCAGAAATGCTTTTCATCACACCACGAACACTAGACTTTACCCTACAGCTAGCTGGGTTCAGCTACCCATCTTGTTTTGATTAAGCAAGTATTAGTAGCTATGAGAGAACAGAGACATGAAATGTTCTTGTCCCCCTGTTGCGTCCCTCAGAACCCCCTTCTCATGTTCATGGGCTCAAGAGGGTAAGAAGTTGACACAGAGCCATGTAAGGTAAGTCTGACACAGGTAACCATCTAAAATCCTCCCCTTCCCTGCAGAGGGGGAGCAACTCGTGCTCACTATTCTGTGATCCATGCTGTTACAGTGTTACCATGACAATAAATTATCTTTCTAGAAGGACAAAAAGGAAATTCTCTCCTCCAAAAAAAAAAAGGGGGGGTTGCTGTATTAGAAACAGAAGGCACAACTTGTATGAAAAGGTAGACACTGACCCAGCTTCGCTTGCCCTCCACAATAAGCTTTCTTTGAGAATTAAAATCTCTCCCCTCTCCAACCCTACCTAGAGTTGGCTTGAACTCACTGTAAGTTGAGAATGACCTTGAAAAGTGTGCACCTTCACCTGGCAGGACACACTCCTTTCATTGCCATAGCAACAGACATTACCAAAGCTGCAGCTCTTTCCCTGCATTTCCTTTGGCGCTCTAGACTTCATTCACAGGTGCTCCTCTTCCTCCAGCCTTTGTCTCCTTTAGTTTCCATTTGACGTGAATCTTTCTGGGAGGAACACTCTACTTCTGTCTCCTTTAAGCCCTAAACTTTTCCTTCAGCTCTAACCATTATGTTCCACAGCCAATAGACTGTCCCAAACCCAAGTTCTTCCTAGAATCCCTTACACGGATGGGTTGCCCAGAGACACCTCCTCATAGATATTTTCAGATTGGTTCTGTTTCTCTTTCTTCTGATGGCCACGTACCAGGTCAACCACACACACACACACACACACACACACACACACACACACACACACACACAAAATCTCAGTGTTTGTGCCCTCTCACTAAGTCACACACAATAACTACCAAACTTCTTGCAGCTGTGACGGCCATGGCTTTGACAGTCACTCTGGGAATTTTTCAAGTTACAAGAGGTTTTGTATTAAAGAACACCATTTGGAAGAGCTTTGAGAAGCAAAAGAGTAACCTTGATAATTTGTCTTGACACTGAGTACATGCGCTGCTTTCGGAATTCTACTATATTCATAATGTTAAAAAATGAGAAGCAAGGGACTATGGAAAGATGCTAGAACCTAACCTAAACTAACAGGAAACAGGACAGTAATCATCTAATGGTCCAGAGAAAGGGGATGCTGCAGCCAGTCCCACTTTGGTTAGCAGGATTAGAGGTTGATTTCCCATGCTGCCCTACTCAAAAATCAATGGCTAGTAAAAAAAAAAAATGTGAGCAATATTAATTCAAACTGGCCAAACAAGGATTAAACTTTACCATGCGGAACACAGCCCATAAAAATATTTTGCAATTAGATTTCTTCTTCCAATCACGGAGGAGATAACACATCATTTTTCCTATAGGCATTGAAGGAAGAGCCTCTGAACCCAGCCGGCGTGTAAATCAGGTATTATATGGGTGCTCTACTTACTCATTTCAGAGGACCCAGCCTTCTAAACCGGCTGGATGCCTACCTCTTTGTACATCACCGAGAGGAGAGATGCTGTACTATGGACCGCCACAAGAATTCTGAGCAGAGACTCCAGGGAGATGACAGCTAGAGTCCATCCAAGTTCCTTGTCAAGTTCTAGAGTTTATAGCTCAAGGCAATAGCTCAGTGGGTAGTCAGACAGCAGGAAGACCTGAGCTGAACAGGATATCCCAAAACTAGTGTAAAAAAGAGTCAGGTGTGGAGGCACATGCCTGCAGCCCTATTGCTGAGGAGCAAGAGGCAAATGACCCCCTGGGGTTCAGAGACTGAACCTGCCTCAGATAACAAGAGAGATGGAAACCTGAGGAACAACGTCCACACCAGTACACACACACAAATTGACCCTGCGTACATTCATTTGGTGGAGTTTAGGTATGAAAAGGTTTCCCAAATACCCATGATGCATAGGTACAAGGGGCTCATTGACCAAATGAGTGGTTGGGATCTCCCTCTGCAGGCACCTGGCGTTAGGGGCTTGAGTGCACACGCACGTACCTGTGCACACGTGCACACATACACCCAAGCACCCACACACCCACAGACATACGGTTACCTTTTTATTGGAAATCAGAAGACATAAAGTATGTTGAGTAAAGGGTGCTCATACACTTGCAAAACAGTTATTAAACATCCAGCGTCTGCCTGTGGGGTGGGGGACAGCTTGTCACACTGTAGAATTCAGGTATGCTTTTCATCTTTTTCTTTTCATATAGTATAAAAAGTTTCAGAAAAATCACATGAGAACTTTGAACACACGTTGAAGGACATTTTGTATCATAGGTTTGTATACAATTGTATATGCTTACACATGTAGGCATGTATAAATATCTTATAAGTGTAAGAATATTATTTTCTACCAATTTTAAATTATGATATCAAGAAACTTGAAGATTAAGAAAATATAAAAATAATAAAAACAACGCATACAAGAGAAACCATCTTCTTGCTGTTTTTTTTTCCTTTGTAACAAAAAGAACTAACCTTTCAAAGACTATTCCTATTTAGATAAAGTTTAAACTTCTGAACAAGAACTACAGGATTTGAAGTATTTTATTTACCACACATTTTATGCTAAGAGCATAGAAAATTTTACTATAATAAATGTTTTATAAGTATGATGTATCTTACAATTCATATAGTAAATATAATTTGCTTGTATTTACATTTGAAATATATTCATCTTAAAATCAATTATTAAAGCAATTTTATGTTTGACTTTATACCAAGATTTGAGTTAAAAATGAATTGTGTGGAAGCTGGGGATGCGGCAAAGTGCTGGCCTGGTATGCTCAAGGTCCTGAGTTCAAGTCCCAGTACTGTTAAAAGAAGAGCTGGCTGAGAAATGTTCAAAGTTTCTCTCTCTCAAATAATATCCAAGAACATAAAGGCAAGCAAATCCCCAAAGAGGTACTGCCAGCATTACACATCCAAGGTCTTTGCTCTGCCCAGACAGTAACAGGATGACCGCAGGAAGTCATCTCTAACACCTGATTTGTTGGAGTCT
This sequence comes from Mastomys coucha, assembly GCF_008632895.1. Taxonomy (NCBI): domain Eukaryota; kingdom Metazoa; phylum Chordata; class Mammalia; order Rodentia; family Muridae; genus Mastomys; species Mastomys coucha. The sequence goes on along the minus strand of NW_022196906.1, from coordinate 109,808,291 downwards.
AGTGTTTATGCTAAAACAAATCAGAGATTGGTTTTGCAATAATTCTGTGATACGTTATATACTCTGTAACAGTAGTGTAGCAAAATGAAAAGATGCAGGACATCTGCTACAGCCCAAAGCCAGCTCTTTCTGAAATCTAAACAAGAACCACTCAACATGGTCTCTCATCTTTTACATATCCATAAAATACAGACCAACCATAATGATAGTTTTCCTAAGAAGCCTGATGAGCATCTTATTAAGGAAATCACATTACTGAGATATGGGTCCAAATACATGAAAAGTATTTGATGTTTTGCTTTTTGGATAGGGGTCTCACTATGTAGTCCTAGCTGTCCTGAAATTTAGTATGATAAAGACCAGGCTAGCCTCAAACTCACAGACATCTGCCTGTGTCTGCCTCTCAAGTGACTAGATTAAAGGTATATATCACCATGCTTGGATAAATGTGTATTTTTTATTTGTGTGTGTGTGTGTGTGTGTGTGTGTGCAGTGCACATATACATGTGCAGGGGAATGTGCATGTGTGTACACATGTAAGTGGAGCCCAGATGAAAAATCTTTATCCTTCCTCTAGGCCTGCCTACTTGGGTCTTTATGTTTAAAGTGCCCATGTATATATGTGTTCATAGATGTGTATGTCTGTACACAAGTATGTGGTCAGAGACCAGAGGCAGACATCATCCTTGATCACTGTCTGCCATATTTACTGAGACAGAATCCTTCAGACCCAAAGCTCACCAATTTGGCTGGTCCAGCTAGAACATTCACCCAGTGGATGCTCTGCTTTGACCTCCTGAGGGCCAAGTACAGGCAATCTGTCTCACCTGCCTAACTTGCCGGTGATTGGTGGGAATGCCAACTCTGTTTCCACAGGAAGTACTTTAACCCCTGGGAATCTCCAATTCTAGCTCGTGTTTTGGAGATGTTGTCTCTCCTTGGGCTGAAGGTCACTGATGAGGGTAGGCTGTCCTTGACTGAGGACCAGGAATCTGCCTCTCACTACCCGCTCAGTGTTGTAAGCAAGTGCCATCCCTCTGGGCAGCAAACCAAAGTTCTCCTGCTGGCATCCAAGGACTTTACTGACTGAGCCATCTCCCCAGCCCTGCCTTCCCAATTTTGTATGGGTAGGTTTTGAGATAGGGGTCTCATTCAGCAGAGGTTGGTCTTGAACTCATACATATTCAAAGCTGGTCTCGAAGTCTGGATCCTCCTGCCTCCTTATCCAGAGTACTAGAATTCTAGGAATGTATTGCCACGCCCAGCTTAATCTCCTCATGTTCTTTTTCATATGATTTATTTTTAATTATGTGTATTTGTGAATGTCTGTGTGTGGATTTGAGTTTGTGCATATGAGGACAGTTGCCTGCAAAGACCAGAAGAGGCAGCTGGATTCCCTGGGGCTGATATAACATGTGGTTCTGAGTCACCTAACCTGTGCAGTGAACCAGACTCTAGTCCTTGGCAAGAGCATCAAGCTCTCTTAACTGCTGATCTATTTCCTCAGCCACTACTTTCACCATATTTTTGATGAAATCATACACATAAAGAAGTTCTTCATAACTGCCCAGGATGTCCAGGGTCATAGCCAGTGAATGGCAGAGGTATTGGGGTGTTAGGTATTGGGGTGTTCATTCATTGCTAGAGCTGATAACTTAAACTCTACTAAAAATTGTAACAAAGGATTCTTTTAAAAAAAAAAAGACAAGAAAACTGCTTGAAGTTCAAAATACATATGTAAAGAATTGAAACCCCCTTCATGGGGCAGGAGTGTTGGCTCTGGGGCTGAGAGCATTTGTTGTCCTTGCCGAGGAGCTGGGCTTGGTTCCTGGCACCCACGTGGTGAGTCACAACCATCTGCAATTCCAGCTCTAGGGGATTCAATGCCCTTGTCTGACCCACCCTAGGCACACAAGGTACACATTGATACTCGTGGGTAAAAAACTTACCGATAACATAAAATGAGTAAGTCTAATTTAAAAATTTTAAAACACTTTACAAAAGAACAACAGTGACAAAAACATACTTTTGGCTGATTACAGATTATGTTATAAAGCAATATTCTTCAAAGACCCACGGTTCTTGATCCCCAAACCAGAAACATGAATCACTAGAATAGATTTGGTGTTCGAAAATAGAATCAGTTATTTCTTAAAAATATAATACACAGATAATACCAACTATGATGTCAGTAGAAACATTTTTTAATAAATCGAATTAGAACATCTTTGCACTAATTTGGGGGAAATAATCAGATTGAATTAACATTTTACTTTGTAAACAAAAATACCCTCCACATAGATGAAGGACTTAAACACAGAATATTGACTGATGGCAAGTCAGCGGGAGATGGATTAGAATATTTATCAGTCTGTGAAACAACAGTAACTTCAGCTTTGAAGCCTCAGAATAAATCATGAGGAACAAGACTGACAGATTTGAATACATAAAAAATTCAAAACTTCTGTACAGAGAAGAAAAATCCAACAAGATTAAAATAAAAAGAGGCATTGTGCTGAGGGCTATATTTGCATGCCAGGTAACAAACAGTATTCTCAAACCCAAGCTACGTATACCCTCACTCACACTTATCAGGAAACTATCTGATTTCAAAATGCAAATATGTAAAATGTGAGAAAGCTAAGTACATAGAGAGATACAATCCATCAAGAGGGGAAGACAAGAAAATCATTTGGCTGCTAAAAATTAATACACTATACAGCTGAGCTGACCCAATACAATATCACTTGCCCTTTCTAAGCAACCCACCCCCACAGTCTGCCAGTGATGCCCAGTGTAGCCACAGCTATGTGGAAGGCTGTATACTCTCTTCTAACTTTCAGAATAGCAAACGAGTCTCAACTTATTAAGGATTAATAGCATAGGGTGATGGATATGGCTTAGTGGTCAAGAATACATACTGTTCTTCCAAAGGACCTGAGTGTGGTTCCCTGTATCCTCGTCTAGGAGCTTACAGCTTTCTTAACTCCATCTCCCTGGAAGTCAGTTCCCTCTACTGCATACTCATACACACACACACACACACACACACACACACACACACACACACACAAATACAAAACCATCTTAAAATAATTGTAATGTATAGGCACAACCAGGCTCAAAAGCCACACAAAATTCTGCAATCAACAACTGCATTTGGGGCAGTTTGCACTATGGAAATAGTACAAATCAAAAGGGGAGGTGAAGATTTGAGGATTGAAGACCATAAATACAGCTCATTTGCTAGAGTAGTTGGCTCATATGCACAAGGCCCTGTGTTCGATACACAGCATTAAATAAGCTGGATGTAGTAGTACCACCTACAACTACCTGGAAGGAAGGAGACTGGAGGATTAGGAGTCCATTGCCTTCTTTGTCTGAATACCAAGGCTGAAGCCACCGGAGACACAGGGGACCCAGACTCAAAGGATCAAGGATTGTGGCTCATGCCTTTAATCCCAGCATTGATGAGGTAGAGAAGGCAGGTCACTAATGCTGAGGCCAGGCAAGACTATATAGATATTTCCAGGTGATCCAAGCTACATCGTGAGACTTACCCAAAGAAAGAAAGGAGAGAGAGAGAGAGACAACTTAAGAAAAGGTGGATGCTAGAAGGAAGATGTTCATCAATTGTTATTCACAATGACCAAATACCAAGGTACACAAACACCCACACAACACAACTATGTAGAATTTTCCAGCTATAACAGTGGGTTTTATAGATTACAGCACATAATTATGTAGTGTTTTTGCTTTTAGAGTTTCTTCTGATAGGATGGAGATAGATAGATAGATAGATAGATAGATAGATAGATAGATGGATGGATGGATGGATGGATGGATGGATAGATAGATAGATAGATAGATAGATAGATAGGTAGATAGATAGACAGACAGACAATTGGACAGACAGATGGACAGACAGATAGTGAAATGAAGGAGCTTGAGGGCATACATCAGGAAAAGAAAGTCATGTCACTACACCATGTTGACTTTGTCCAAGCCTGTGCGTGGCTCTTCCATTGGTATGAGAGGGAGAAAGGAAGAACATTTGGGAAAGCGGGAAAAGAGAAGATAGGAAGTGGGAGCAGGGGAGCAGCAACAAAGAACAAAGCAGAGACTGGATAGGAGAGCAGGAGGAGGATGCAGCGCTAAGGCAAATGTGAAAGAGCTGGCTGCTGTGGAGGTGTGCAGAGCAGCACAGAGGCACACATGCACATGAGGAGCAGAGGCACACATGCACATGAGGAGCAGAGGCACACATGCACATGAGGAGCACAGAGGCACACATGCACACGAGGAACACAAAGGCACACATGCACACAAGGAGCAGAGGCACACATGCACATGAGGAGCACAGAGGTACACATGCACATGAGGAGCACAGAGGCACACATGCACATGAGGAGCAGAGGCACACATGCACATGAGG
>NW_022196906.1:109803282-109803522 GCF_008632895.1 Mastomys coucha | reverse complement strand
AGAGGCACACATGCACATGAGGAGCAGAGGCACACATGCACATGAGGAGCAGAGGCACACATGCACACGAGGAACACAGAGGCACACATGCACACGAGGAAGACAAAGGCACACATGCACACAAGGAGCAGAGGCACACATGCACATGAGGAGCAGAGGAACACATGCACACGAGGAGCACAGAGGTACACATGCACATGAGGAGCAGAGGCACACATGCACATGAGGAGCAGAGGCACA
>NW_022196906.1:109801088-109801397 GCF_008632895.1 Mastomys coucha | reverse complement strand
AGCAGAGGCACACATGCACATGAGGAGCACAGAGGCACACATGCACACGAGGAGCAGAGGCACACATGTACATGAGGAGCACAGAGGTACACATGCACATGAGGAGCACAGAGGCACACATGCACATGAGGAGCACAGAGGCACACATGCACATGAGGAACAGAGGAACACATGCACACAAGGAGCACAGAGGCACACATGCACATGAGGAGCATAGAGGCACACATGCACACAAGGAGCACAGAGGCACACATGCACATGAGGAGCACAGAGGTACACATGCACATGAGGAGCAGAGGCACACATGCA
>NW_022196906.1:109798234-109800480 GCF_008632895.1 Mastomys coucha | reverse complement strand
ATGAGGAGCAGAGGCACACATGCACACGAGGAGCAGAGGCACACATGCACATGAGGAGCACAGAGGTATACATGCACATGAGGAGCAGAGGCACACATGCACCTAAGGAGCAGAGGCACACATGCACACGAGGAGCACAGAGGCACACATGCACACGAGGAGCACAGAGGCACACATGCACACGAGGAGCACAGAGGCACACATGCACACGAGGAGCAGAGGCACACATGTGCATGAGGACCACAGATGCACACATAGACATTGATGTGACGAGAAGGAGAAGGTTAATCCTTTGAGAACTCTCTCTACTTCCTCCCTGGGTGGTCCTCATGGCGGTTACCCTGCAATTCTGTACATTCTCCCCACAGGGCTACTTCAGTGTGAATTTCCATCCAGGAACAAAGCAGTGAGCAAAGCCACCAGCAGGGGGCAGCTTTGGTACTGGCAAAAGAGCTTCAAAGATATTTGGAAAACCTTTTTTTTTTTTTTCTTTAGCACAGAGTCCATTCTTAATTCTGCAACAATAAATCCTCATTGTGTCCAATGCAATCTCTCTAATGGCTGTGCTGTGGGTATGAATTTTGCCCTGTAAATGCAGGTGCTCACGAAATGTCACAATCCTTTATTTCCTCTAAATAAAAATCAAATCCAAGTTGCACCACTGCCCTAAAAGGCCAGGCAGAAAGTCCATTCTCAGTAATGACTATGGCTCCCATGGACCCAAGGGGAATCCTTCAGAGGCCTCAGAGTTCATAGGCCACCCTAAGGCTTAAGGGAACCTCTTCCTCTGTAGTGCTGTCCCCTGCAACCTTACCTCCCCTGAGCCTGCTTCCCCATTCTCTACCCCGAAGTAGCTTCACAAGTTAATCTTGGGCATTTGGAAATACCCAGGAAGAGAGAAAGTCTTCAGGCCATGTAAGCCTCAGGAGAAGCAAGGAGCCAGAAAGCCCCATGCCATCCAGGGATAAGAAAACAACATGATGCATTCAGGCATCTTAACAGTACACAGTCCAGACATGGGTTTGCAGCCCCTACACAGCCCATTTCTACCTCTGATCTGTAGGTTAGGTAGGGAGACAGAGGCTTTTACTCTTGGTGGGTTTCACAGGGATTCCTGGGATTGAATGGTGGGTGGGGACTAACCACCACATGAACCCCCTCGGATGAACAGACAAAAGAGGGTCATGTGGGAATAATATTTTTTTGAAAAAAGTAAAAGAAGATATGAAAATTATAGGATTCTAGTACTGGGGATGGATGGCTCATTTGATACTTTCTTAGCATGCAAAAGGTCCTGGATTTGATCTATGGTGCTGCATGAAATAAAGTGGACACACACACACACACACACACGCCTACATGTATACACACACACACAAGCACATGGAAGATAGTTCAGTTGTTCAAGCATGAAGTCCTAATTTTGATTCCCTGGTACCCATAAAAATGTTGGGTGTGGTGGTATATAATTATAATCCTGGCATGAAGGAGATGGAGACAGACAGATGGATCCCTGGGACTCACTGGCCAGCTTGGCTTAGCTTGTTAAGACCCAGGTCAGTGAAGAGCTCTTGCCTTAAGAAAACAAGGTAGAGAGCTACTGAGAAACACAGCATTGGTTGATCTCCCATCTCTGCAAGGCCACATGTGCACATGAACTTAGCCACTCCCTCTGTGAACATACATACATACACACACACACACACACACACACACACACACACACACACACACACACACGCATGCGCGCGCGCGCACACACACACACACACAGATATACCCAAATATAACAAAATAAAAAGTAAATAAAATCATTGTCTACAGTAGCTTCTCCTTAAATATAAATCATAAAGCAAGTGTAACAGCTTAGTACCTCCCAAAACTAGAACTTTTCAAGAATGTAATCGTGTACCACAAAATTTCCAAAAGGACCTTATTTTTTAAATATTTACCAATAAACAAAACCTAGACCTGGAGAGGTGTCTCAGCAGTTAAAGGCACTGGCTGCTCTTGCAGAGAACCCAGATTTGGTTTGTAAGCATCCACATACTGGCTTACAAGTGTCTATGACCCCATTTCCAGGGGATCCCATGCTATTTATTCATTTATTTATTATTTATTTATTTCGGCTTTCACAGACACCATGGAAGCATGCAGTGCACAGATATACATGCAAACAAAACACAAATACACACAAAATAAAATCATTTAAAAAGCCAACCAACAACAACAACAAAAAAAAAACA
>NW_022196906.1:109764039-109798033 GCF_008632895.1 Mastomys coucha | reverse complement strand
AAAAGCCAACCAACAAAAAAAAAAAAAATCCCTGTCCTGTCTTTAGAGAAATAAATACTTTTAGTTCACAAACCAATAGAGTGGCTGGGTATCCCATTATCACCAAGTATGATTAAAAGAAAACCAGAACCAGGATTCTCCATAACAGGAGATGTGCAAGTTCTCTTGAACAATGCACACCAGCACACTTTCACAAGATCATCTCTAAAATGCCCCTGACAGATTGAAGAACAGAGTCTTGAAGTATGTAGATATGGCTATGCATCAAGCCATCAATGGGGCATGCCAATGACCCCTGAAAGCTGCTTACAGTACTAAGAAGAGCCCTGTTTATGCATCTGCAGGCACCCTCCTCTAGAAGGGTGGCTCATCGGAAGCCTCGCGAGGCAACCCAGATTCTCCTAAGGATATCAGGATCATCTGTCAAATTACATCCACAACCAAGCAACAAGACAACAAAGATGTCAGGAAGGCTCCAGAAAAACTGATTCCTCTATAACTGACAAGAAAGGACACTGTCAGACATGGGCAACCTTAGCCAGGACTCTGCAGCCAATCAGAGCAGGCTGTCATGAGCACACAGGCGGGCAAAGGAAGATGTGTTAACTCCTTGTAAGAATGTTAGGACTTAGGAATGGGCTACGGACTTTAGAGTGAAATGCCCACAGAAAAGGGAAATTTCATCAGAACACCAAGGACGGGGCAAGGAAGGCTCATGGAGTGTTCTAGGGCCTGTTTCTGGTTTGTGTTTATATCCCATTCCCAATTTCCTGTCCTCCATTTGTTACTCCAAGGCAGCTCTTAATGAACACACACACACACACACACACACACACACACACACACTTAGTTTATATAGATCTTGGCATCTACTGTCTGTCCTTAATCTAAACATACACACAAGATTTTATATACACTTAATGTCTGTGATGGTTCATCTCCATTGTCAACTTGATGGGGCTTAGAGTCACCATGGAAACACATCTCTGGGCACGGTTATAAAAAATGTTTTAGATTAGATTAATTGAAATGGGGAGGCAGATGTTATATTAGTGGTATCATTCTATGGGCTAGGATTCCAGACTGCACAAAATAGAAGAAGGAACTGGATACAATGTGGCCGGCTGCCCGCTTCGAGCCCACATAAAGCTTTGCTTCCTGAAACCTCTTCTTGTCAAAGCAAGGGGAGAAGTGACCAGTATAATCTCTATCCCCTCTCTTTACACACACACACACACACACACACACACACACACACACACACACACGCACACAACTGCACACAAGTATGCACACACATGCACACATGTACACACTCATGCACACATGCACATATACAGAAGATAAAGAGATCACTATATATGAACATAATTTTTCAAAACATGTGTGCTATAGCAGCTGATTTGTAATTTTTTTCCAAATTAATGATCTATTTTAATTGTCTGACCATTGAATTTGCCTACAAGTCAGGAACTGATATTTATTTATTTATTTTTTTTTTTTTTGAGACAGGGTTTCTCTGTTTAGCCCTGGCTGTCCTGGAACTCACTCTGTAGACCAGGCTGGCCTCGAACTCAGAGATCCACCTGCCTCTGCCTCCCAAGTGCTGGGATTAAAGGCGTGCGCCACCACCGCCCGGCTAGGAACTGATATTTAATGAGCACCTTGGAGGTAGCTTTTTCATTACTTCTCAGCATTTTGTTCTTTTAAAGAACTGTGAAACTGAGTTATCTTTCCATCCCCCACAACTCTGCTACGATTTAAAAGGAAACAGTTTTTAAGATTGGAACTGCTAAAACATATGTAAAATTAAGGTTTTCCTGTGTTTTATGTGACTCCAGTAGGCACATTTATGTACCCACAAGAAGCTTAGAGGATAGACTGGGGACATGGCTTGGTGCAAGCACAGGGACCTGAATTTACTATGCCAGAACCCACATGAAAAGTCCACGTGTGAAACAGGTACCTATAATCCTAGCACTGGCACGGTATGGGGAGGGGGATATGGATTCACAGGATGGGCATCCTGTCCTAACTGGGTTCAGGACAGGCTTGTAAAAGATTCAATGGAGAGAGCTGGAGGAAGGCTGATATAGACGTCAGGCATGAACATGCACATACATGCATATGTAAGCATGTCCTACCTCCTCCCGTCCCCACCCCATACACACAGTAAAGGAAAATCCCAGAAAAGTCTGATCTGTGATGCCCCGGAGACCCTGAAGGGATGGTCAGAGCTTCACCTGTTCCCAGACACCAGGCCCATGTCACTAGTTGCAGTCCCCCATAGATTTGTGGCCCTCACTCATGTAGGGGCAATGCCCCCAAACCCTCCACATGTAGATGAGGCATCCCTAGCATCTCAGACCAAGGCAATAGGAAAAGAGATCTGTCCTGTGATCATGTAGGCTCAAGACAGAGATCTCTATGATAATGAGGTACTTAGAGGCCTGGAGTACATAGCCAATGAGCTTTCCTTCCCAGACATTCCTCCCTGAAAAATGTATTTACTCTCAGCTCCACCCTGAGAAGGAGGGTGTGGTTTGACACATCCACTTTCTACCGTGGCAATAAATGGTTTGGAGCCACAGACCATGGGGAACCATGGAGAAGGCCTTTGCCTACAGAGTCACCGTCTAGGAGGAACCATGGAGAAGGCCTACGCCTACAGAGCCACCATCTAGGAGGAACCATGGAGAAGGCCTTTGCCTACAGAGACACCGTCTAGGGGCAACCATGGAGAAGGCCTTTGCCTACAGAGCCACCATCTAGGAGGAACTATGGAGAAGGCCTACGCCTACAGAGCCACCATCTAGGGGGGAACCATAGAGAAGGCCTTTGCCTACAGAGCCACCGTCTAATCTCCCGTAGAAGGCCACTCTGCACTCCCAGCCACAACAGCCAGCAAGCCAAGCCTCGCACCAAGGACTCTTCCTATGGGACCAGCCGGAGCTCCCCTCTTCCTGTGGCCCTGGGCTAGATCCAGCCTGTGGGCCCCCACTCCATTCTCAGCTCTTCCTTGGCTCCCAGCAGAGCCTGGACGTCCGAGAGCCTGAGAACCAGACAGCCCTACCTGCGGACCCCCGAACCAGCTCTGGCTGTCCCACCTTACAGCCCAGCACCCGCCCAGTGGATGCTGTGCATGGGACAAGCACAGTCAAACTCCCCACATTATGCCTCCCCAAGCGGCCATTCCCTAGGGGACCCACAACCCTACACTCTGCTGACTCATTTCAGGCAGCAACATTCATAATGGCATATGAGTACACACATGTGTGCAGATACATGTAAGCACATGTATGCACATACATGTAAGTATGTGGTTGTGGGTGTATGTGCAAAGTTCAACTCCAGGTATCAATCCCCACCATTTTATTTTTATTGTCTCTAAAATTTTGATCACTGAGAGGGCCTCTCCCTGGCCTGGAACTCACTAGACTGTCTGGTCTGTAGACCTCAGAGATGCCTCTGTCTCTGTCTCTCTAGAGTTGGGATGAGGAGTGACTGCTCACCCTTGGCTCTTTTTCTATCATGGGTTTAGGGAACCCAATTCATGTCCTCAGGTTCACACACCATCAGTATACTGACTGAGCTATCTCCTTAGCCTTTCTATGACCAAATAAACATTTGGGATACATTTACTCATTCGTGTGTGTGTGTGTGTGTGTGTGTGTGTGTGTGTGTGTGTGTGTGTGTATACGTTCCAGGCTTGTAAAGGTCATAGGACATCTTGCCAGATTCAATTCTAATTTTCTACAAAGTGGGTTCCAGGGATAGAACTCACGCCATCAATTCTGACCGCAATCACCTTTGCCCACAGAGCCATCCCTCCAGTCCCTTGGACTGTTTTTAGCAGATGCTGTTTTGACTTCATGTAAAACAAGAGAAAAAGTATTTCTCCTGAACAAAGTTGTGTGCCATCTGAGAACATGGCCACTAATACTGTACCGTCCTTATTACTTTCAAGACGGACATCACTTATTTGTGGTATTGTGCCTTTGTGTGGATCACACTCTCTGTGCTTCTCAGAGCATGGTTGGGAATTCTATCAAATCCAGGCATCTTCTGAAGATGCCATGTACAAGTACTGATGTGATATTATGACCCATATATCTAACCATTAACCTTCCTTTCATTGTATAAGAGATCTCACGTAGCCCTTACAGAATGCCATGCGTTGGTTCTCCCTTCTGGAAGAGCAAAGGGGATGTTAGCATTTACTGTGAGTAGTGATCTGTGATTGGGTCTAGTGTGGTTGTCAACTGCTGCTGCAGAGATGGAGACAGTTCACAGTCTTGCTGCAGGCCAGTGCCGACGCAGCAGGATCGGACTTAGGGATGAGCTGGGAGGAACAAAAATAAGAGAGAGAGGATGCCAGGAGGCAAAGAGACAGGCAGGATCGAAGGGAAGACCCGAGACAGACATGGTCATGCCTGAAAGGATCAGAAGGGGACACATCTGGAGAGGACATCTGAAAACAGAAGTCATGGTAATGTAGTGACTGAACAATGTCACAGATTGGCTGTCATAGTCTGCATTCTTAGAAATAGTCTCACATTCTTGCAAGCACACTCGTACACACACACACATATACACACACACACAGCCTGCAACACACCAGATTCATTTCTCCCTCCACCTGTCAAATGAGCCCATCACTCCAGTAGCTCTGTGGCTTGTCAGCTCACCTGGCTCACATGACCAGAGGAGCAAAACCAAAAGCAACCAAAGAATTTTTTTTTTTTTTTTTTTGCTTTATTTATGTGTTTGTGGTTCTCCGTAGGAAATAAATGAGGAAATAAATTCTGAGTAGGCTTTAAGTGGCTCCATATTATAAATCTCAAACATGCATTCTCACAACTCACCTCTCCCCTCCCAAAGTCATCAGCAAAGCCAACAGCGTGCAGAGAGAGAATGGGGTAACCAAGAATCCAAGGCTGCCTGCAGCACGTGCTCCGCTGGCCAGAGCAACCGCGGCAAAAAGCAGTTGTTCTTTTGTAAAAGATTAATCTCTCCCTCCCCCTCTCTCTTCCTCCTCCCTCTCTCTCTCTCCCTCTCTCTCCATCTCTCTCTATCTCTCTCCCTCTCTTTCCCTCCCTCCCTCTCCCTCTCCCTCTCCCTCTCTCTCTCTCCTTCTCTCTCCATCTCTCTCTCTCTCTCTCTCTCTCTCTCTCTCTCTCTCTCTCTCTCTCTCTCTCTCTCTCTCTCTCTCTCTCTCTCTCTCTCTGCGTGTGTGTGTTTGCCTCTGCATGCCATGTGTATATGAGCACTGGCAGAGGCCAGATAAAGACATAAGAACTCCCCAGTTGGGAGCTGCCTGATATGGATGAACTTAGGTTAGGTTCTGTGGAAGAGCAGCAATTGCTCTTAATTGCCAAGCTCACTCTCTTTCTCTAGCAGCAAAGAACAGGCTGTGGAGGCTACTGACTCTTCCAGAACAACTGTTGCCATTGCTGGGGTAAAGGAGAATGTCTTAATGTGTGTTTGATATCCTGTGACTGTGTGAAGCACAGAATATAGGGACTCTGTGGTTTTAACTCACATATGGCTGGTACTTTAAATGAGAACTGTCTCCTGTAGACTCAGCTATTTCAGCACTCAGCCCCTAGTTGGGGAAGTTACTGAGTTTTAGAAGGTAGAGCCTTTCTAGAGGAAGTATATTGCTAGGGGCAAGCTTTGAGAGCTTATACTCTTGCTCCACTTCTGGTTTGTCCTCTCTGCTTCCTCTGCATGGATAGAGATGTGAGCTCCCAGCTTCCCACTCTGACCCCTTCCACCTTGAGGGCCCTTTGCCTGTAAGTCTCAGTTGGTCACTATATTTTTTCAAAGCAACAAACAGTAATTAGCACACGATCCTTTATTGATTTTGAATTTTCTCAGAGTTGAAGCAAAGGAGAAGCCAGATGAAACCAACCCTACACTGCTTCCAGGAAGCCGTCTACTTATCTTAATCTCTGTCTGCGATGCGGCACTGAATCAAAGAAACACAAATGTCACATTCTATGTAAATTCTCTTAACAACCAAAAAATGATTTTTCAGGCCTGTGACCATTTTTCTCAACTTGAAGTGGCTTCTCTTTAGGCTCCGCTCGACAACCTCCATCTCCATCGATCAAAGTAAAAAAATCCTCCTCTAATCCTCACTCAGATTCATGACACATTGTTCCTTTATCCCTTGCAGCTCAGCTACCGTCTGCTGTGCATCCTCACAGCACTTAGCTCCTTACATTCTGTGACATAACACAAGCCAGATCTCAAGGCCTGGCGACCTTGTTGCAGTGAAAGTGACAGTGACCATGTGGCAAAGCCAGGACACCAGGGCCACGTGACTCCCAAAATCTATGCTCCTAAAATCACTCTCTATCCAAATTGGGGACAGGCAACAACTTGAGAGAGGGAGGGGTTCTTTGGCTCACCATTTGGGGGTACATTGGGGAGGTCACAGCAGCAGGCCACTCACATTGCACCCACACTCAGAAGATGGAAACAGATGCTAGGGCTCCACCCACCTTTCCTTTTACATTCTGTGTGGACCCCTTGTCCAGGGAGTGATGTTGTTCATATTTAGGGCAGATCTTCCACCTTCCGGTAGACGTTTCTGGAAATGCCCTCACAGACACACCCAAGGATATATTTCACCAATGCCTTAGGTGTTGTTCTTTAACCTAATCAACTTAGAATTAAAGGTAACCATCATTCTCCTTGGTCTCAGGCTTGACAAGAGGTAGCATCATCATGTACTTATTGGCATATGTTGTGTGTTACAGTACAGGGGCATAAATGTGTCACGGATAAAGAGAGATGACCCAAAGGGAGAGGTCACACCATCAGGTAAGGCCACACAGGGCTGTAGCTCCCAGGCAATGGAAGGCTTTCACCCTCTTGATTTGTTTATGGGGAAAAAAAACCAAAAACCAAAAACCAAAAAACAACCCAAGTTCTGCAGGCTCTCTTGACTCTCATGGTCTTCACACTCTGAGCTTTCTTAGGATCTGTTTCTTTCTTAGTTCTCTCCTCCCTGGCATCTCTCTGCTGTTTAAGGCTCTGAGCCAGGGTTGGACACTGAAGCAGAGTTTTGTCCACTCTGCTTTCGCTGCAAGCAGAGCTTATCTTCCTCACTCCTAGTGGCCTCTTTACCTGCTCTATCCTTGAACATGAACTTGTCAAGGGCGTAGACCAAGTTCTTTTGATATTTGTCTCTCTGGTGCTTAACCTACCCACCCTCGGTAAATATTTACAGTTGCCTGCCTGGTAAGTCCTTTCTTTTCCTTCAAAGGGCAAGCTGAAGGGCTATCAACTGTCAAAAGCTGTTTAAATAATTAGTGTTTTCTCCAGTGAGAGGGGGAAAGGGATTGCAAGCCAGAGCTTTTATGAACTTGGATGGAGCCTTCTCTGCTTGCCTCACAGGGAAACATGCAGAGAGAAGGACTTGCCTAGTTTTAAAGGTACCAACACATGAATTCCTAAATGTGCGTATCCCATGGCTGAAATTCCCAAGTAAAATTGCAATTGCAGTGGGGAGTGGGGATAATGAGGCTTCACAGTCTTTGGAAAGCTGGGGGAAAGGCAGGTTTTGTCTGGAAGAACCAAGTGAGGGCACCCCCTGGGGCTCCTTTTCTGCATTGTCAACTCTCCACAGCTTTCCCTGGAAGCCTTTGTTTGTTTTCATTTGCCTGGGCTCTGACTCAGGGCTTTGAACCTACAGGGAAAGGTCAGGCAAGCACCTTACCACTGGGAGAGACCTCAAACCCTATGCAAGCACACACTTTCAAGCACTTTTTTCTCCTTTTCATTGAAAACCCAGGCCCTGCATCCTCTATTGGTTTTTTTGTTTGTTTGTTTGTTTTCTTTTTTCCTCTGAGTCTCTTGGGCGCATGGTGCATGGTCTCTTTTCTGGTAAAGACAATGAAATGTTGCTCACTGAGTATTGACACAGGCTAGGCAAGGAGTTAGATGTGACGTTACTGAGGACTACGGCAGTTGGATATTAGAAGTAGTTAGGAAGCCTTGAGACTTCAGTTAGCTTGTTTACTCCGTAGCCTGCACATTATCACTTGTCACATGGCTCTGACATGACCTGCTTTTGTTGGCTTTTCTAGAGGATCATGGGAAGAAATACTCTACAAGAGAGATCGATTCAGCTCACCCCAGTATTAAAGAGTCTTAGGGTTCCTGTTGCTGTGAGAAGACATCACAACCACAGCAGTTGCCATAAAGGACAACATTTAATTGGGGCTGGCTTACTGGCTCTGAGGTTCAGTCCATTTTCATCATGGTGGGAAGCATGGCAGTGTGTAGACAGACATGGTGCTGAAGACGCAACAGGAAGTTCTAGACCCCAGTCAGCAGGCAGCAGGAGAGAGAATAAGCCACTGGGCCAGGCTTGGGTTTCTGAAAGCCTCAAAGTCCACCTCTAGGGACACATTTCCTCTAACAAGGCCACATCTTCTAATAGTGCCATTCCTTATGAACCTATGGGGACGACTTTCATTCAAACCACCACTGAGGACAAAAGGGCCCCCTTATCCCATGAACATCCACAAGTATCAGAAACATTCATTAAAATGTTTTTAGAACCCAGAACACAGAATCTACTGGGCTCCCCCAGCCTACCCTGGGGTAGCCCACTCTAATCTCTCTTTGGAGTGTTTAGCTAAATATTCTTCCACTAAACTTTATTCATACGCTTATCTATCTATCTATCTATCTGTCTGTCTGTCTGTCTGTCTGTCCGTCCGTCCATCATCTATCTATCTATCTATCTATCTACCTATCTCAATCTAGTTTTTTCCTGCAATAATACAAGAAGCCAGAGATACCTTCCCCACAATAACAATATCAGATTTAGGTTTTTGCATGTTTTCAAGTAAGGCGACAAAATGCTAAGATGGTGATGTGCCCACAGAACTATAGAATTGAGAGCTTTGGCTGCTTATCCCACAACTGTGACTGTGAACCCTGCAACCAGCTCACCTTTTCTGAAGCTCACTGCAGGGCAGAATGTCTAAGAAAGTCTACAGTTATCTTGCACATAGCATAGGTGTTCGCGCATGCCTGTGTGTATTGATCTATCAAGTTAATAGACTAGATATAAGCATAGTTCACCACTGTTGGCATGCCACTACTTTCTGCTGAGAGAAATGCCAGGAATAGAGGGAGGCGCTTCTCTGTACCCTCAAGAGGCAGTCACATATTGGAGCTACCCACAGACCAATAGGCCATAGCATTGAGTTCATCTCATCAAAATTTAAAAAAAGAAGTACAACCCACTCGTTACTCACCAAGCTAAGCCTTCTCCAGAACTCTGGACCTTCTTCCATCTCTCTGAGACTCGGTGGAATGTACCAAAAGCAAACATTGGTGTATTCAGGCTAAGGATTAAAACAAAACAAAACAAAACACAATACTGCTTTATTACTATAAGATTCATTGTAGAATGTAATTAAATCAAGGCTTTTAAACTCTGTGATAATCTCTTAAAAGTCATCAAGTGTGTATAACTTATAACACAACCAAACTCCTGCAGGGTAGGTCTATACAAATTCTGAAAATATACTACTGAAGTTTGAATCTAGACAGTTCTCTTTTCTCTACATAAAGGGTAGGCTCAGATTACACACACACACACACACACACACACACACACAAACACACACACATATACACATACACACGGGGCGGGGGGCAATATACCCTTGTCACACTGTCACATGACAAGTCTCTGTCTTCACTGAAGCACAATGTAAGACTGGCCATGCCAAAGACTATCCCAAGACATGTTCTCAGCCAGCGCTGAGTATCTTGTGAGGTAGATACTCAAATGAGCTACAACTTCCTGTTTTCAGGAGCCACCCTGATGACATCCGCCTTCTTCCCCAGACCTTCAGCACTAACGGTTATTGAGATGTCTTTGATACCTTTTCACTACAAATGTAGCTTTTTGCCAGTAACCAAGGCTCACAGTTCTTACTAGTTCCAGGGTTGTCTGCACACCCACTATGAAGCCTGCCGTACTTCAGAAAGAATAAACAGCTACCGTCTCATATACTAAGATCAAGACCGGGACCACATGGGGTTCTGCTGTCAGTGGATTCTAAGCCATCACTGAGAGCCTAGGGAGGTTTCCAGCTTCACCACAAGAACTTCTTGATCCATACTCCCTTTCATCTTTGAAATTTCCAAGATTCTCATTGGAATTGACAAAGAGAAAGTGTTACAAATCTTTAAACTATAGAGTCGTTTTCACAAAGGGAAGGGCCGTGTAATTCAGCTCAATTTCCACACACTTTTATCACAAGACAATGTTTTATAATACGAATCTACAAAATTTACATTTGGCTCCTTTGCATAAACCGTGCTGAGCTTCTACATTCTTTGATCATTTAAAAAGAATAATTTTTTTTTTTTTTAAAAAAGAGCACTAATTAGAATGTGGAAAAAAATCAGTTTGCTTTCTACCTTTGCTTCTAAGAATCGATCTGTAAGTCAAAGGCATCATTCCCCAATACTGGCATCTGTTGCTCCAAGACTCCTCTTTCTTGGTGCTCTACAATGACGGCGCTGGGCCCTGTAAATATTTCCTTGTTATTGCCTGATTCTATATTCTATCTTGTCATCAATGGCTGCTGGAGAAATGCTAACAGAGGTGCCTCTTCCCAGGGCACTATGTGAATTTCATGAATCCCATGCAAAATACACGCTGTTTTCAACTGTCCTGGCTGTCCAAAAACAACTATTTATTGCTTTAGGGACATCAGAAAAACGGCAGTTCTTCCTGGCACACTGCCCAGACAGTGTCACCAGCCAGGCACTTTGCTCCAGTGACTTGGCAGGTGCCCTCTGTGAGTAGCCTGCAGCCACTACCAAGATATGATCCCTCCAGGAAGACAGCTGCCCCCAGGAAGCGTAATAGAAATTTCTAGTGAGTCTTGCCAAGACGATATCTCAGTGAACTCTGCCTTCCTGTCAGCCACACTCATACTCTGTGAATCTGAGTAGAGGGGATCTGTCTCTCAGCTGTCAGGGAGTGTCTCTTCCTCCTCTGTTCTATCTCAGTTCTAGAAGGGATGATGGTTCTTTATAGGTCAACTATACCTGTATAGTTTTAGGGAACTATTTAATTCCTAAGAGATCATCTCTCATGCCTCCTGGTCTTCGTTCATCACTGTATGTATGTATGTATGTATGTATGTATGTATGTATGTATGCATGTATGCATATCCCACATGCACAAATCTATATGTGTGC
Source organism: Mastomys coucha (assembly GCF_008632895.1). Classification (NCBI taxonomy): domain Eukaryota; kingdom Metazoa; phylum Chordata; class Mammalia; order Rodentia; family Muridae; genus Mastomys; species Mastomys coucha. Next base: position 109,786,786 of record NW_022196906.1, on the reverse strand, counting down.
ATGTACATACATCTGTGTGTATGCACTGCTGTTTTTATCTGTCTAGCTATCCATCATTTATATATCTACCTTCTCATCTGTTTTTATATTTTATATCTTTCTCACTTCAAGTTGCTGGATCACTTTGTTTTATTTATTTTTTTATCCTTTTGAATAGACCCTGCTATGTCATCAGTTTTTATTCATTGTTATTTGCCTGAGAACACTATAACCATGTCACATGTTTACAGTCTGTGTGACAGACCAGCTAAGTCTCAAGTCAGGCCCAGGCTGTTCAAGTCTGTTTTCTTGTACAACTTTCTGTCTTTCAGCTGCCTTGATAATTGAGATAGTAACATTTTCCGTGCCCCCCCTCCCCCCGCACCTTGCTCACACATTCTCTTTTGAACAGCATGGCTCCTGAAGGAACAGTTGACAAAGCATAAAGCCCTTTTGACCCTTCACTAGATGGTGTCTGATCCTCCATTTGGTGGCATAAATTCACTTCAGTCGCTTCCAAAATAAGCAAGTAGGAAAATGTCATTGAACATTCACAAAGAGCATACTTGAGTTTTCCCCTACTGTCCCCTCTGTAGCTTCTGTCTTGTGTGGTGACTTCCTGCAGGAGCAGGACCAATGGCTGCTTTTAGAGTAGAGTCATGCGGATGCCATTCATGCTTTATTTCTGTCATATCTGGAGCATGACCTCTTATCACCATGGGAGCACATTCAGTCTAGATTCTCAACAAACTGTAACACTCTGAAGCCTTGACAAGGAAATTGGCCACATAGAGGAGAGTGGGGGGAAAATGGCAGCAACAAGGACATTGTCACCTTCTTCTAAGGGACATCAATGATAGCCATTCATCATACTCTGGTTTTCAGGGAGAAAAACAAATAGGTACTTTGTTATTAATACTAGGGAGGGCCAATGACATATAAATTAGTAGTAACCAATGGTTATTGTTAAATTACTACAAAACAAAGTTATGTCTGTTTTTTATAGTATCTTCTGATCAAAATAATAGGAACAAAAAGAAGGTGGCATGGTGTATTTTATTAAGTATAAGTGCAGACCCTAGAACACAGATTAAAATAATCAATTATGTAAATATAGAATGAAGGGGAAGCTGATGAGGCAGATTTCATATTCCTAAGTTTTAAATCAAGGCTGTAGGACTGAAAACTGTTTAAAAATAGAACCCCAGGGTGTAGAATCTACAAGATTAGAATTCTAAACTCACTGGGTCATGTGTGCATGTGTGTGTGTATATATGTGTGTGTGCATGTGTGTGTGTATGTTTGTGTGTGTATACATTTGTGTGTATGTGTGCGTGCATGTGTGTATTCATGTGTGCATGTGTGTGCATGTGTTGCATGTGTGTGTGCATGTGTATGTGTATGCATGTGTGTGTTTGTGTGCATATGCCTCTGTGTGTGTGTTTGTGTTTGTGTGTGTGTGTGTGTGTGTGTGTGTGTGTGTGTACATAGACCAGAGGTCAATGTCAAGAATCATTTCCCAGGTACCTTCCACTTATTTGAGACAGGGTCTCTCACTCATCTGAAACTTGTCAAGTAGACCAGGCTGTCTGGCCAACAACGCCCCAGGGATCCATCAGCCTCAGTCTCCCCATGGCTGACATTCTAAGCATGCACCATATATTTAGCTTTCTACGTGGGTACAAAACATCAAACTCAGGTCTTTTTGCATAGAAAGCATGTCACTAACTGAGCCATTTCCCTATCCCCTCACCAGGTCATGGCTTGTACAAATGCCACATGTTCTGGGTCTCTGCTTCCTACCCTGTAATATGGAGATGACAGTCTGCACATAGGCTCAGCTGGGCGAGCAAAAAGAGAATTTATTTCCAGTGGTGGGCAGCGTATCTGCCACATAGCAGGCACTCTGTGAGGGAGGTTAATCACTGTTCCTTGGGGCCAGCCTGGGAGAAGGAGATGTCCTTTTCTAGTGGATGTACAGCCTCATTAAAATCTGCACTCGCTGAGACCAATCACTAAGAACGTTTCTGGATACCATATGTGAAAGGAAGTCCTAAGATCTATAGAGCATCCAAAGAAGGCCAACCACATTTCTCAGCTTCAGAAGCAGAATTTCTCTGTTGTGGAAACGAGGCAAGAAATTAGGATGAGAAAACTACTTATGTCACATGCCTGTGCCCAGAAACTCAGAGACTCAGGAGGAAGGGGAGGGCAATGGCTCATTCGTCATGGGTGCGTGTTATCAAAAGAGAGATTTCTCATAATGTAAGACACAAATAATGCATCAATGGATTCCAGAGTCGTCCAAGGACAGAAAACTAGAAGAAATGAGCAGGTGGGGGCAGAGTTTAGTGGACAGGAGTTCAGCTAGAAACAGAGATGTGTCCGCTCTGCAGCAGAGCTCTCCACTTACCATGCTTGGGGAGGGGATCGAGCCTCTGCTTGATCCCAGAGGCAGCACCGTCACAGTAGAGTGGCAGCCTAGCTGTGACTTAGATTGTGGAAGACCACTCAAGCCGTGGTGTAGAGAGATTGGCCAGAGAGTGTTCAGACGGAAGGGGATGACATTGCTCACCTGAGAAGAGGTTGACAATCAACCAAGATGGAGAGGAGAAGACTAAGTAGGAAGAGGAGATGGGGAAAGGCCCCAAGAGTTTTGGTTGGAATGATCATGGTTTTAAAAACCCAAAGAAGAGTGTGAACTTTCCGTAAGAAAAATGGCCACTTCAGCTTCAGGAGTGGCAAGTCAGAGGTCTAAGCAAACACAAAGTCAAGGGTGGAACCAAAGACAAAATAACCCAACACATGTCAAACCTACTGAGAGAGCCGTTTGGGAGACTCTGCTGACAGACTAAAGGGCCAAGGAAAAAGAGTGGAGACAAACACCCAAATGGTACTAGACAAGAGGACCTTCCTTGTACCAAAGCTGAAAAGGAAAAGAAATTAGTCAAAGAAAGCACAGCAGGTGAAGATTCAACGTGGAGTGGTAACTGTGTAAAGTACAGTAGAAGTCCAAGAAGTTTAAGTGAGGTGCATTAGATATTAGCAATTAATGAGGTAACAATGATCACATCAAGCAGTGCGAGACAAGTGATCACAAGTAAGGCCCAGGTGCTGGGTCCACAGGGCGAGTAAGTGGCCACAGCTCAAACACAGACAACCACAGCTAGCATGTAGGCAGCCACAGCTCAAATGCGAGCATCCAGGGCTTGAATTCGGGCAGCCATGGCTGGAATGTGGGCAACCACAGCTCAAATGTGGGCAGCCACAGCTCAAGCATAGGCAGCCACAGCTCAAATGTAGGCATCTAGATCTATCTGCAAGAGGAAGAATCAGTGGGCTCTCCATAGCAGGAAGTTGTTCAAGCACAATTTGATGCCCTGTCACGCAGGCTCTTTTGTGAGGCTTCCTGCCATGCACAGGAGGTCGACAAGATGTCATTCATGCCTCTAAAGTCTATGAATCCCAATAACACTTTCTAATGTAGAAATCAGAAAGAAAACAAAACAAAACAAAACAAAAACCAAAAAGGTGAATAATTCAGACTCACCCACGAGATTGAAATGGAAAATACAAACGGGAGTCTAAGGAGAAGTACACCTCTAGGAAAATAACTATCAGATCTTAGATCCAATGCAGAAAAGAGAGAGAGTTATGGTTTTCAGGGGAGCATGAATATTGCAGGATTCATTTTGAAATGATAACTTTCAATCATCTTCAAGAAGAGAGACATTACTTTAGCTCTTTTCAGGAAAAGGCATTCAAGTGCTAGATGCTCTGTTTCCCTATACTCATTTACAATTTCTAATGTGGTACTCTCTCTCCCTTCCCTCCCCCTGCCTTTGTCCCTCCCCCTTCCCACTCCCTCTCCCTCCATTTCTCTTCCCCTCTTATTCTTCCCCCTCTCTCCCTCTCCCTCTCTTACTCTCCTTTTCCAATTTTAAAATTAACTTAGCACTTAGATGTGGAGTTGAAGGTCTAAGTTTACACGATTTCTTGAAACAAAAATCAAGGGAGGCAAATGTGAATACAATACAAAAGTCCTTCCAGCAGGGCTGGCCTGCAGCCTGGTGGGGCACATGTGCTGCGTCTGTGGACTCTGTCTCAATTCTCAGGATCAGTAAGGAGGACAAAAACCCCAAAACCCTGCTGTAGAAATTCTGGAAGGGTCATACAGGAAGCCTCCCACACTGTAGGAGCCAGGCAGTTTCTCGAGGGAACACAATACTCATGGGTCTGGAGAGATGGGTCATCTGTTAACAGAGAGTGCACTGCTCTTAGAGAGGATCTGAGCTCAATTTCCAGGATCCACTTCAGGCAGCTCACTAGCATCATGGGATCTAACACCCTCTCCTGGTTCCTGTAGGTACTACACTCAGATGCATATAATCACACATGAACACACACATACACACACACACACACACACACACACAGAGAGAGAGAGAGAGAGAGAGAGAGAGAGAGAGAGAGAGAGAGAGAGAGAGAGATGATTAAAAAATAGAAATAAGTAAACCTTAAAAAAAATACCCAGGGCCAAAGTCTGCTTAACAAAGCTTACCTTTCCTTATCACAATGATATGTATGTATTTCCCCAAAGATGGTGGTGCTTAGAGTTCCCCTCCCTTTCCATGGCCTTTAGGAAGAAGTTATTAATGCCATTTGAACATGTCATCTTTTTCTGCCATCACTTTTACTCTCATCTTCACAAAAACAAAAACAAACAGGCAAAACCTCAATAGGTAGTTCCAAAGTTTTTCATGGACACTGTGAAAATTAGGGGAAATAAAGAGCAGACTCAGTCTGCTGGGTCTCCACTGTGTGTGTAGATGCTCGCAAGGTAATGGAGCCAGCCAAGAGAGTCACCAGCTTGGGAATGGCTATGGAGGATAGGATGCATCCCTTCATCTATAATGAGTGAAAGGGCATTTTCAGGAGAAGTGGGTGGGACTAGAGACCAGAAACCAGTAGGTTACATGAATGAGAGGTTTAGTTCTTTCTTGTCCACTTGACACAAATTACAGTCATCTGAGAGGAAAGAACCTCAGTTGAAGGCCCACCTCTGCTCAGTTGGTCTGTCTGTATATGTGTGGGATGTTCTAATGATGATGATGTAGGAAGGCCCAGTGCACCGTAGGTAGCCCAACACCTTGGACAACACACACACAGATCAACCACATATATATACACACATATATATGTGTATATATACATACATATATACATGCATACATACATAATACATATATGTATGTATACACACATATATATGTGTATACATACACATACACACACACACATACACACACACACACACACACACACACACACACACACACACACACTCCAGATAGACTGGAATCTAGAAGCAGAAATAACCCCTCCCTTCCCAAGCTACTTGTGGTCAGTGTTTATCACTGCAGCAGGGAGGAAATCAGAACAGTGAGGTCAGCACCCTCTACCACACTTGACTCAGCACCCTCCACCACACTTGACTCAGCACCCTCCACCACACTTGACTCAGCACCCTCTACCATGACTCAGCACCCTCTACCATGACTCAGCACCCTCTACCATAACTCAGCACCCTCTACCATGACTCAGCACCCTCTACCACACTTGACTTTTGTTTGCTTCTTTTTGTGTGGGTCACTGGATGTTGAACCTGGGTCCTCATGCTTGGAAAGCAGGCCCTTTACCAGCTGAGCTAGCTCCCCTGTGCTAATTTCAGAACTTCACCCTGCTTATATAGTATCTCCGTTAGAGCAATTGCCACACTGATAACGTTATTTGTACCCAGTCTAGAGTAGGCCTTTTTTTTTTTTTTTTTTTTTTTTTTTTTTTTTTGAGACAGGGTTTCTCTGTGTAGCCCTGACTGTCCTGGAACTCACTCTGTAGACCAGGCTGGCCTCGAACTCAGAAATCCGCCTGCCTCTGCCTCCCAAGTGCTGGGATTAAAGGTGTGCGCCAGCACCGCCCGGCTTAGAGTAGCTCTTATGAATGTCTCTTTTCCGAAGGTTTCTAATGGCTTGGTGCTTCCCACAAGTTCCTTTCACCTCCCACTGGAACACAAGCACAGAGCAGGGGCCTCTCTGGAGGCTGGAACTGCTGGCACACACTGGAGTCCATGTATCTTACTGAATAAATGATTAGCACAGATTATCTAGACTTCTCATATGCAGCACGAGTTCCTGCAGTGGAATCTATAAGTGGTTTTACATTAGGTTAAAGACTGCAATGAAGTTTAGCAAGATCTAAGATAAGCTTGCCCTTCACAGTTCTTAAAAAGTCAGAAAGAGACACGAGGCTGGAGAGATGGCTCAGTGCTTAAAGAGCCCATACATTCATAGGACTCCTGCAGAGGGCCTGAGTCCAGCTCCATCACACACAACAGCCTGTAACTCCAGCTCCATGGGATCTGACGTCACCTTCTGGCCTCCACAGGTAACTACACTCATGTGCACATGCCTCCCGTATGTTGGCATGTCTTTGGGGTACTGTTTTATTGATGTGGGAGGGCCGAGATCACTGTGAGTAGCTCAACACCAAGGTTGTGTGAGGTCAGAAAGTAGGTATACATATATACATAATTTATAAAAAAAATTACACTCCAAATGAAACAGGACTCCCGAACTTGGGGGATGCATGGATGGGTAAGTGTACTTGCTAAGAAAGCATGAGAATATGAGTTGGGGTCCCCATCAGCCAGGTAAAAAGCCAGTTATGGCTGAGCATGCCTGTAAACTCAATATTGGGTGACAGAAACATGCAGATTCTGAGAGCTTTGAGAATAGTCAGTCTGGTTGAAGAGACAAGCTACTGGTCCAGTGAGAGATGCTATCGCAATAAGGGAATGATGTAGAAAAAGATAGCTGATGTCTTGCTCTGGCCTTCCACTCACATGTGTACACACTCATGGATATTAATCACACACACACATACATATAGAGGGGGGAGAGGTTATATTACTTGCTATTTTAACAAAAACATTCATCTTCAAAATCACCTGACTTCTTACACATAGCCAGAGAACCAATATCTACAACAGAATATGCTATTTCCCAGTGCTCCAAAGCTCACACACGTTTTCATTATTTCAGTAAAAGAGGGCATGTATGCACATTTTATACACCCTTGGTCTCACACATGAAGGCCCAGTTCACAACACAATCACTATGCCATTTCTGTATCTGGAAAGAGGTCATAATTTATTCAGCATTATCTCTGCTAATTATTATTGAGCATTTTAATTTTCAACACTTAAAGGCAAGAGCATTCTCTGTAAATCCAACCAAGGGGGAAAATGTTCACTAATACAGTAAATTAACATAATGGGCTGTATGAATTAAGCTAATGACTTGTTCCTTAGCCGGCAACACAGAAAACAATGCAACACAACACAACCGACTGCCTCCATCACTGTTGATGACAAGCCCAGGCACCCATTTCCTCAGCCACTTACTTCCATCAGCAACTTGAAGCCTTCTCGTTTCTTGATTTCATCTACCAGGTACCTAAAATTAAAATAACATTATTTAAAAATAATAATATTGGTAATTTGCAATCCCCAAATACCGTGCACTTGACTTCCATACCCCAAAGCATGGTTTCCGGTACGGAACTGAGGCTGGGATCCAGGAAGCACAGGCAGAGCTGTACTTGTGAGCAGACCCCTGGGATGTCTGTGCGACCACACGCTGGGCCTCCCTAGGAGGACATGTCTTGTTAAGGTGATAAGGTAAATCTCACATTCTAACAAGAGCTTTAACTCTGGCATGAAAAGTCAGGGCGAGTCACATCCAACTTCCTTTGAATTTACTGGATTTTTTTTTCATCTTATTTTATGTGCATGGGTGCTTTGCTTGCATGGGTTTTTGTGTGCTGCATGCATGTAGTTGCTGTGGCATTCAGAATAGGATTTCAAATCTTTTAGAACTGGACTTATGAAAGGCTGTGAGCAGCCATGTGGGTATTGGGAACAGAACCTGGGTTGTCTGCAAGTGACCTTAACCATTGAACCATCTCCAGCCCCATTTGTATCCACCTTCCCAATGGGGATTCAGTGCAGATATTTAAATAACTTTGCTAGATCGCAGAGAACATTTTTGGTGTGTCACTTTTGCTTGGGTTTTAAGTTTTAGGTCAAAGAACATAAACTGACCATATCCATGGCTAGAGCAGAGGGAAAAGGAGCAGTGATCAATGTCACATCACAAGTGTGGATGCCGCTAGGGTGTCTATGACGGCCTAACAGATAGAAAGAGCATCATTTCCTCATAAGCAAAGGTCTCGACACGCAAGACTTGGGATACGACTGGAACAGAAGGACAACACTGAACAGTGCAAACAACAATGACCGACTCTCCTGTGGCTTAGTTTTGATCTTCACATAAACAGGGACATTTTACAAGGTTCATGCTTAGGTAAAGAGCTATGGGCAATCAATGTCTACTCAGAGAGGGAGAATTGTTTTCTATAGGGAGAGCCTCCTGATAGATTATTCAGACCAAAGTCCTAAACAAATGTACACACAAGCAATGATAAATGGACTTGGAAGGGTGTGTGTGTGTGTGTGTGTGTGTGTGTGTGTGTGTGTGTATCTCTGTCTGTGTGTGTAAATATGCAAAACTTTGGAAAGAACAGGGTTTGCCAGGGAATTATTATATTTTACTCTATGGCAAAGGTGGAGGTCCGGGGGGAGGGAAGATAAAAGGGAATAGCACTTACCAGCCAGAACTGGCTTCAAGGGTTACGCTCTTACCATGTAGCATGGCAACATGACAATAACTGTAAAGTCTATATATTCAATTACTTCTTGGGAAACTCTCCCCAATAGAACTTTGACACTTGAGTCTCATTTGATTACATCAGAGACCAGACTAATGCAGCCTTTTTTTTTCTAGTCTGCAATTGTCACAAAAGTAAGAAAACCCTACAAACCACATTTTTGTTTCTGTTTTAATCATTACATTACTTTCTATAGGAAAACCTAGAAACCACATTTTTGCCTTTGTTTTAATCAGTATATTGCTTGCTATAACATTGCATTACTTGCCATAACCATTCTAAAATGTGGACACAAGGTACAAGTTTAAAAAATTTGGCATTTTTCACCTGTTGATTTTCTTTATCTAGCTTTTTACTGAAGATACAATATTGATCCTTCCACATAGATATTACTTTTAAATAAACAAAATCTTGCAAAAATTCTGTCAATATTAACTATTCATACAAATGTTTTATTTTAAAGAACTGTGTTGTAGGCACACAAACAGAGTCACAAAATGATTGACACTCTACCTGCATATTCACATCCCTGGTACAGAACTTGTTTTGAGACATGGTATAAGGTAAGTCTTGAAATCTTTAGTACATAGCAAAGGGTGATTCCAGTCATTAGTAAGTGTCATAAATGGTGCTTGAGGTCAGTAGCAATCAAGAAATGCTAACGACATCACAGACACTGGACTGTGGTTTCACCCACATGGTGCTGGATGCAAGGCCAGTGGCACCAGGGCCAGTAAGCACAAGAAGGGGAGAAACTGCTTAGGGCCGTTCTTTCTGACTCTACCAACCATGTTTGTGATTCAGCTAGGAAAAGTCAATCGTATGAACACACAGAGAAAGATACATATTCTATTTAAATATGTGTGTGTGTGTGTGTGTGTGTGTGTGTGTGTGTGTGTGTACAGGTGTTAAACTACAGCCATTTGTGTATCTTCTCTAAACAATTACCAGGAACAACTTTCCAATACAGAGGTCAGAGGTTGAAGGACTATAGTTTTCTGGGTGATCCAGTTGTATGGCGCAGCTGTTAAAATGAGCAGAGTCTGTCAGTCAAACCCTATGCTGGAAATGACACAATCTCTGAAGCTCGAGAGCAAAGCACTGAGAAACATAGATAATTTGATTCCACTTTTCATCACTGTTTTGTAAGAAGTAAAGCCCAAGGAAGGGCTGGAGAGATGGCTCAACAGCGGAGAGCGTTTGCTGAGGAACCCTGAAGACCTGAATTCAGATCTCAGCACTCATGGAAGAAGACAGGTGCCATCCTGCACACACCTTTCACCTCATCTCCAACAAAGCCAGAGGCAGGAGGATTGCTGTGGCTCGCTAGTTGAGACACTGACAGCTCAGTGTTCAGAGAAAACTCAGCCTCAAAGTTATGGGTAGAGGGTGATAGAGACAGGGACCCAACACACTCTTCTGATATCCATGAGCACTCACTGGGGTGCAGACTTCCCCAACACGTGTGCCCATACACTCACAGATGTGCGCATATAAATGAATAAATAAAATCTTTTAAAAGTAAGACAAAAATAAGCTCTATCTACATATAAGCTCTATCTACATGGTCTACCTGAAGACACAAGTCTGGAGTTGAATGCTCAGGGGCTCATCAGACCCTGTTTGAGACAGTATACTTGAAAGTGGGAGAGAGAGGACGCCATGGGCTTGGCAGTCACTCTGCTCATTTTATGACTTTGTGCAGAGTTTCATAGATGTAGTTTCATGCCTAGCTTCTGAAAAGGAACTTTAAAGAAAGATGTAGGCACCGCAGAGAACAGACCTGGCCTCTACCCACATAAGGGAAAATTGAAAACTCATTCTTTATCTTGGTCTCCAAGACAGAAATGTGCAGGCAACCTGGTGTACTCAGAACGCTGAACTACGATTATTACTCCAGCCTCCGCTATCCTGAAATCCAGGCCAGTGCTCTGCCTACCAGGAGACAAGTTAGAAATTCAGGTTAGAAACTGCTAATGGGTTCCTGGTTTACCTGTGACTGTAGACAAATCATGTAGGGTTGGTCCCTGAGCCCGCCTCAGATTCATCATGCATGGAATGGAGATGGGGATACAGTCCAGAAAAACCCTGGCCTGATGTTATTACTGTTTGGCACTTCCTCTTGCTACATGTGCTTTCTACTTAAAATACAAAGTAGCTGAGACTGCCTTTTCGAGCCAAGCCAAATCATTTCCATCCCATTCTGCTTGTGTAGCTGTCCTGTCTGGGGCCGAGTCCTCAAATACTCACATGTTCTCAGCACTTCCATATCACCTCCCCCAGGTTCAGAGAACATCACAGAAGAGGGGAGGAGAGACTGGAAGGGCTAGAGTGTTGTGGAGTGCCTACTATGTGTGCCTCCACCATTGCACTAATGAACCCATAGCAGTTGTGGTTTCTTGCACACCATGGTGCCTAAGGACATTCCGTCATGAGGAGTGAGGCCCTGGTGAGGCCCGCTCTTCCCTGGACATTCCTATGCAATTAATGGTTGGTGGGGGAAGGAGAACCATTTTCTTCAGTGGTGTAGCCATGGGTGTATACAGGAGCATGTGTACTCCAGTATATAACTCCCCCTAATTAAGCTCATTAGCTCACCAGAGAATCAAACTCGTATGCAGATGGTTTATTATTTACAACTTTAAATATATGGAAGCAACTTAAAGTAAAAGTATGCTTTTATTTTTTTAAAAAAGGTCTTCTATTATATGGAAGAACCCAGATTAAAAATATTCATTCAGCAGATAGATGTCTTTCTATCAGAGCTATACAAGTAAGTCAACTTCAAAAGTAACTCTAATTTCAATGAATTAATTTTTGTGCCCCCCCCCAGTAGGTTTGGCATAGAAGACAGAGGAGAAAAGGTATATATATCAACAAAAGCCTTTTCAAAGCTGACTGCAGAAAGGCTTACCTTAGTTTCCTCACTTGACGTGGAGGTGTTTTTAGCCAGCATCGTGTTCAAAGTGTGGCTCATTTTATGCGGGCATGCTTTCTTAATGCTGCAGAGCCTCCTCTCTGAGGTCTTACATTCAAATGTTCAACTCTGGGCTAGAGAGGTGGCTCAGCAGTTTAGAATACTTGCTGCTCTTCAGAGAACCCAGGTTCAGTTCCCAGCACCCACATGATTCCTCATAGCAGCCTGTAACTGCAGCTCCAGGGAACCTATCACCCTCTCCTGGACTCTGAGGGTACAGAACCGCCCATAGCTCCAGTTCCAGGGGATTTAACGCCTTCCTCTGGCCTCTGTAGATAGCAGGTAATAGATACGCTGCACATACATACATGTAGGCAGAACACTCAGACACGTGATGTAAATGTAAATAAATACATCTTACATGCTAGGATTTTGTGTGTTCTGGCAAGCCATTAGTTTCTTCGTGGAAGCAGCCACCCCAATCCCATTCTCAATTCAGCAGCCACTTAAGAGTTTCCCTGCCACACTCCAGGCTGTTTATCTCTGGGTATCTTCTCAGAATTTCTTCTGATGGATTCATGGAGGCTCCCAGAGCTCTGGGGCTTTCTCCATCTGTTCTCTGTGCGCTGCCTCTAATAGGATGTGTATCAGGCTTGTGTGTTGCATGGCAGCTGCATACTTAATTCTGTTCCATTGTGTTTGCCTTCCAAATTATCATGGTTTAAAAAAGTTTTATTTATTTGTTGTGGGGGGCAGAGGGAACTTTTGTGCGTGTGTGTGTGTGCATACTTTTGTGTGTATTTGTGTATGTGCATACTTTTGTGTGTGTATGTGTGTTTGCATGCTTGCATGTGTTTATATGTGTTTGTGTGTATGTGCGCATGCTTTCATGTGTGTGTACATATGCTTTTGTGTGTGTGCATGTTTTCATGTGTTTGTATGTCTTTATGTGTATATGTGCATGCTTTCATGTATGTGTACATATGCTTTCATGTACTTGTGGGTATGTGTGTATGCTTTTGTGTGTTTGTTCATATTTATGTGTGCATGCTTTGTGTGTGTATGTGTGTGCATGCTTTCATGTGTTTGTGTATGTGCACATGCTTTTGTGTGTTTGTGTGTGCATGTGTGCTTCCATGTGGGTATGTACAAGCTTTTGTGTGTTTGCATGTATGTGCATGCTTCCATGTGTATGTGTGTGTGCATGATTTCTTGCATGCCTGTGCATGCGTGTCTGACTATATGCATGCCACATGTATGTGGATTCCCACAGAAGCCAGAAAAGGATGATGGTCCCCCTGGTGCTGCTGTGAGCCACCTAAAGCGAGTAGTGGGAATAGAACCCAGGTCCCCTGAAAGAACAAGTGTTCTCAGCCACTGAGCCATCTCTGCAGCCCCTTAAATGATGAGTTTAGAGAAAATAAATCTGAAAGTGTTAGGTCCTGCTGGATTCTGCCCTTCCCTGTTATAAGAGTCCCAAAGCACTGCATAGCACTACATAGCATGCATGCCACTGCATAGCACTGCATAGCACTGCATAGCATGTATAGCACCACATAGCACCACATAGCACCACATAGCACTACATAGCACTGCATAGCACCACATAGCACCACATAGCACCACATAGCACCACATAGCAGGTATAGTACCGCATAGCACCGCATAGCACTGCATAGCACCACATAGCACTGCATAGCACCGCATAGCACTGCATAGCACTGCATAGCACCACATAGCACTGCATAGCACCACATAGCACCACATAGCACCACATAGCACCACATAGCACCGCATAGCACCACATAGCACCACATAGCACCACATAGCACTACATAGCAGGTATAGCACCACATAGCACTGCATAGCACTGCATGGCACCGCATAGTACTGCATAGTACCGCATAGCACCACATAGCACCGCATAGCAGGTATAGCACCGCATAGCACCGCATAGCACTGCATAGCACCGCATAGCACTGCATAGCACTGCATAGCAGGTATAGCACCGTATAGCACTGCATAGCACCGCATAGCACCGCATAGCACTGCATAGCACTACATAGCACCATATAGCACCGCATAGCACTGCATAGCACTGCATAGCACTGCATAGCACTGCATAGCACCGCATAGCACCGCATAGCACTGCATAGCACTGCATAGCACTGCATAGCACCGCATAGCACTGCATAGCACTGCATAGCAGGTATAGCACCGTATAGCACTGCATAGCACCGCATAGCACCGCATAGCACCGCATAGCACCATATAGCACCGCATAGCACTGCATAGCACTGCATAGCACTGCATAGCACTGCATAGCACTGCATAGCACTGCATAGCACTACATAGCACCATATAGCACCGCATAGCACCACATAGCACCGCATAGCACTGCATAGCACCATATAGCACCATATAGCACCGCATAGCACCGCATAGCACTGCATAGCACCACATAGCACTGCATAGCACCGCATAGCACCGCATAGCACCGCATAGCACTGCATAGCACCGCATAGCACTGCATAGCACCGCATAGCACTGCATAGCACCGCATAGCACTACATAGCAGGTATAGTACCACATAGCACTGCATAGCACTACCGGCTTCCTCCAAACAAGAAATGCTTACTTCCTCAGCTTTCACACAACTCTATGCAGTGGATTCTACCGGAGAGACTGCAGATCATGTGTCAGGGGATTAATGAATGGCTCGCTGGAGACCTAATAAAGGAACAGAGTGGGAGCTTCTGCTGCTTGTTGTTGGTGAGACTTGCACAAATGGTTCTTCTAGCCTGCTTTAAAAACTGCCCCCCAGTGACCATCCATTTAATGCCAATGCCACCACAAAGGCCTAGGAGGAGCCACAGGCAGCCCTGGGTGGCTCTCAGCAGCAGGTAGCCCTGGGTATGAAAGCAGGGCAGGGCCTTTCTAGGCACCTGTCAGAAATACAGTCATCCATTCCTCACCCTCCCCTCTTCCTCTCCCTCCGAGGGTGTGTGTGCATGTGTGTGGGTGTGGGTGTTCCTGTGTGTGTTCCTGTGTGTGGGTGGGTTTGTTCATATATGTGTGTTCATGCATGTGGGTGTGTGTGTTCATGTGTGTGTGTGAGTGTGAATGTGGGCATGTTCATGTATGTGGGTGCATGTGTGTACTGTGGAGATAAGAGGGTAACACTGTTTTTTTCAGTTGCACTTCACTTTATTTTTGAGACAGGATCTCTCACTAACCCTTGAGTAATTGATTTACCTAGACTACCCAGCCAGCAGCAATCACAGGGATCTCCTGGGCCAGAGTTCTCAGCCCTGTGATTCCAGAAATGGTCAGTGTAACTGGCTCTTTTCCCTTCCCTTCCCTTCCCTTCCCTTCCCTTCCCTTCCCTTCCCTTCCCTTCCCTTCCCTTCCCTTCCCTTCCCTTCCCTTCCCTTCCCTTCCCTTACTTTTCCTTTCTCTTCTCTTTTTTTTCTTTTTAAAAGTTTTATGTGTCTAAGTACATGTCTGCTTGCACTCTGTGTGTGTGTGTGTGTGTGTGTGTGTGTGTGTGTGTGTGCCTATGAAGGCCAGAAGAGGGCACCAGATCCCCTGGAGCCTCACAAGGGTGCTAGGAAGAGATCCTCTGCCAGATCAGTGAGTGTTTTCAACACTGCTCTGCCTCTCCAGCCTTACGTTGACTTTCGATGGGGTACTAGGGGTCCAAACTCAGGTTCTCTTGCTTTCATAGCCATCACGTTTCCTACTTAACCATCCCCAGCTCTGGAAGAGATGAGGCTAACGAGCACCCACCCTCCCACCCAGGCTTTCAATAATGCCCACTCAGTGCACCTTGCTTTGGACTCATAGGGACACTGATTCCTCAACAGCCCAAAGGGAAGGGATTTTTGAATCATGGCTGTTTCTTGAGAGAGAGATGCTGTGCTCCCAGTTGGAATGGGAGGGTGCCATGGAGAACAGTAGAACCCCCAGCAGTGGTCCCCTTCTCTTCTCACTAGATCCTGACAGACCATGTGATCGAAGTCCTTCACATCTTAAATGTGTCTGCTCCTTCAGAGGTCAGGAGGACCAGGATGAAACTGTCTCCTAAGCACGACATGACCCTCAAATGCACAAACTCACAGCAGCTGTGGTGGCCTGCACAAAGTAGCTAGCCAACAATCCAGCCTGGATGAGGGAGGGCTTCAGGAACCCCCGCTCCTAACTGGGGACCTACAGAGGGGAGGGGAGTTGGTTTTCTTTATGACCCCTGGCTAGCACACCATTCTCCAGTGATTAATTCTGTACCTGTGTCTATATGGGCTGTACTGAGAGGGGTTAACAGAAACACAAATCAGAAAGACATGAAGTTGGGAGGGGGACATGGCAGAGATCCAAGAGGAGTCAGAAGGAGTGTGTATGAGCTGAATACAAACAAATTCATTGTATGTGTATATGAAATTATCGAAGAATAAATAAAAATGTTGTATTAAAATATATCTTCTCTTGCTTTGCCAGGAGAGGAGAGAGAATTATTTGGACACTGGCCTCTACAAATCTGATCGTTCCCTCTTAAGGTAAACGTATCAGTTTCAGAATGAGGCTCTGCCTAGATGTAGGAATGTGGCGGAGTGGTTCTATAGACTTAGGATGATTCTGGCTGTAGATGCAGGAATGTGGAGGAGTAGGTCTATAGACTTAGGATGATTCTGGCTGGCCAAAGCAGGGGAAATGCTCCACAGGTCTCTATCCAAGACACCTGATGGAGGACCTGAGGAGTGACATCTTAGCTGCACCAGGATGTCAATGATGCACGTGCATTCTCAATTTGGTCCCCTCATCAGGCCCGCCTTGCTGAGCACAGCAGTAGTCTACAGGGGAAAGGTGATCCCTCTTGAAGGTAATAAAACAAACAAACAAACAAACTAGTTAACTCTCTTAGAGGGAAAACAACTAGTTGACTCTGAATAGAAATGAAAAGCAGCAGGGCTTTCTGAACATGGGTGACCTCTGATAAAGTCCAGACTGAATTCCCATGGGCTTCGGGACAAACAATATCAGAATGGTAGTGTTGCGGTCAAAGGAGATTACCTGACTCTTGTCATTCCAGGGCCAGTTCATGGTGGCTAAGGAGAACTCACTGCTGAATGTAAGGGATTCTGCAAATCCAACTCATGAGAGCTTGCAGGTACTACAGTGGTGGTATTTGACCCCACTTAAAAGGCTGTGGTGGTTTGAGTGAAAAGGGCCCCCCTTAGGTTCATGTATGTGAATGTCTGGTTGGTGGAACTGTTTGGGAAGGATCGGGGCTGTGGCATTATAGAAGGTCTGTCCTTTGGGGTGGGTTTTGAGGTGTCAAAAACTATACCAGGTCTATGTCTGCACTCTGTCTGCCTCCAACTTTTAGATCAGATGAGAGCTCTCATCTACTGCTCCAGCACCATACCTGCCTGACTGTCCATCTGCCTGTCTGTCCATCTGCCTGTCCGCCCATCTGCCTGTCTGTCCATCTGCCTGTCTGTCCATCTGCCTGTCCGCCCATCTGCTGCTGTGCTCCCAGCCATGGTGATTATAGACTAACCCCCTGAAACTGTAAGCAAGCCCTCAATGAAAGGCTTTCTTTTATAAGCTGCCTTGGTCACGCTGTCTCTTTATAGCCCCAGTAAGCCTAAGACAAAGGCAGAGAGTGTTAATTGGGATTTTTCTCCTGAGAGCCAGTAGCCTGCTTTTAACCTCATGGTTCACGCCAAAAGAACAACACCAGAACTGAGATAATATTTAACCTTTTCTGAAAACAGGGCTACAAGACAATCAGTAAGTTCAGAGAGAAATGAGACCAGGATTCTAAGATTCTTAATCCTGGAGAAACACTTTCCAAGTGTGTCACTTCACAATCCTTCAGAGAGAGGTTTTTTAAAAGGACTGTCCCTTTTCTGGGCACTGAGCATAGAAGGCTAAGGTGACTGCTGCTGGCCCCAGGAATACATTGTTGTCCATCAGAAGTGTGGAAAGAGGAGGGGTACAAACACCCATTGTGAAGAACAGTAGGAAAACAGAAGGGTGCATTTCTCAAAGATTTAAATATAGGTCACAGAGCCCGCAGCGTTATTCACTGAAATGTTAATTCCACTCAATTCAACTTGACAAACGTTTACAAACAATAAGGATTTGTTGAATTGAATTGAAATGTTAACATTTATCCTCCTGTGATACTGCGTCTGAAAGAATTAGAAAGTATCCGTAGACTATAAACTCCATTCCACCCTGAGATGAATATTAACTTCAGAATAAATACGATCATCAAATATTTATATCTTGCCTTATTTCAAGACACCTGTCACTGAGTCATTTAGAGGCTTTGACAAAACAATACAGCACCCTGCCACATTTAAATAGCACAAGAAAATAAGAAACGGGGGCAGAGCTTGCTGACTTCTATTTTAATTTAATGGGCAGGTATGAATATTTATGATAAACAGTCTCCTCTTCTCATTGCTGGGTCATTGTCTCTGTACTTCTAGCAGGGGCACATTAACCCCATCTCTAGTTAAGGCACGTTCCTCTCAAGGTTCAATAGAGTTGTTGGGTTTTTTTTTCTTTTAAGATATTGATTTATTGAATTGTATGTAAACATATATATGTGTGCTTGAGTATATGTATGTGTACTGCAGTCTCTCCGGTAGAATCCACTGCATAGAGTTGTGTGTGTGCAGGAACTCACAGGAGGTCAGAAGAGGATAGTAGATCCCCTGGAACTAGAATTACAGATGGTTGGGAGCTGACATGTGGGTGCTAGGAACTGAATGGGGTCTTCTACAAAAGCAGTAAGCACTCTTAACCACTGAGCCATGTCTCCAGCCCACTCCACTGTGGGAACTAGGATCCAGGAGTGGGGTGAAGGAGGAGGAGTCACAAACCCAGGTAACAGACTCAGGAGACCAGCATCATGGTGCAGGCCTACTGTATTGCACAACAGCAAGCGTTTTTATACAGCTTTTGGACCAATGGAGAATTGACACAAGCTCTGAAACAGCCAACCATCTCACTAGCACTATGGGGAGGTACCAGGCTGCCAGCACCCACGTGGACATCCATAAAGATGGAGGGGGGGAGGTTGAAGCATCCACTGCCCTGTTTCCAGTCTATTCTGAGGCTCCATTAGTTTGCTAGGATCATCTTATTTTGTGTCACACAGTGTGCCAGGGGATATGGGTACTCGTACTATTAGGGTAGTATGAAGGCCTCTGTGTGTATGTGTGTATGTGTGTGTGTGTGTGTGTGCGCGCGCGCGCGTGCGCACGCATGTTTTACAGTGTGGACACTTGTGTGTTAAAGTCATAGGACTGCCTCACCTGCTGCCCTCTGCTTTCCACACAGCTTGAGGTAGGGTCTCTTTATTGTTCTCTGTACCTTGTGCCAGGGCTGCACACGGGGGGGGGGCTCTCTCGTCTCCCTGTGGTTCTCTGGGATCACAGGGCTGCACACTGGGGGACTCTCCTGTCTCCCTGTGGATCTCTGGGATCACAGGGCTGCACACTGGGGGACTCTCTCATCTCTCTGTGGATCTCCGGGATCACAGATGTGCATTCATTTGGCTTTACTTAGGTTTGGGAGACCCAAACGTGAGCCCTTGTGCTTGCACAAGAAGAGCTTAACCATTGAGCTATCTCTCCAGCCCTCTTGGGCTATCTCTACTCTTAATAACCATTCATTATGGGTTGGGGTCCAGGTACTCTGCCCTTCCTTTCTGAGACACAAATCCTCCAGAGACATAGCTACATGGCTGTAGGAAGCTAGAGGCATATGATAACCTCTACGGAGGAAAGCCCTCAGCAACAAATAAGACCAAGGGGCAGGGGAGTGTGGAAGAAGAAATTCAGATAAAGGGCTTCAGAAGACTGCTTAAATTCTGCTTTCAGAGCTATCTTTAGTAGCTAGTTAAACTACGGATAAACGGCCATATAAAACATAAAAATTATTCATTCCTGAAATGAATCCAGAGTCCTGCATCTCTGTCTTCTATTACCCTCCTTTCCCATGTTCCCATATTGCCCACAGCTATGTTGCCATTGATAATTGCCTACCTCTGACCCAATACCACTTTGATTATTAGATAAAATCTTTAAAATTTAAAAGTTAGCTGCCTTTATCAATCCAAAAGCTAGAGTCTCCTCAGATAGCCTCTAAAACCTAGAAGGAGGTTTTCACTGCCTTTCTATAATCTGCCCACCTGCCATTCCCACCAAGGCACTTGGTAAATGTCTTGACTTCTGGCTTTCTTTCTGACTGCACTTGTTCTGTATGTAATAAGGTTTCATGTACTGCTCCTATGGTAGAATAAGTTTTAGAAGGCAAATGGAATCTGGGTTCCAAAATGATGGTCATTGATGTTTGGCACAAAATAAGCTGTTTCTTGTTCTCCTTGTGCTAAGAGTTGTGTGTCGCACTGAGCACACCCATGGCAATGTCAGACAGTATTTGTAGGCACTAGGCTAACTGCTTTGTGTTCTTTTGTGTGTATGACTCTATTGCCTGCATGTGTGTCTGTTTATCGCCTGTGTGCCTGGTTCCTTCAGAGGCTGGTGTCAGATCCCCTGAAACTGGAGTTGCAGACCTTGGGAGCTACCGCATGGGTGCTGGGAATGGACCTGGGTCCTTTGGAAGAACAGCCCATGCTTTTACTTAGAGAGCCACCTCTCCAGTCCCCTCAAACCCTTCCTAAAGAACAACCACTGGAATTAGTGACTCCTGACCTCTCAGAGGGCCAGAGCCAACTGCTTACCTGTCCTGATAGAGGCCACTTCCTGCCTGTTGAGTTTGAACTGTGGCCTCTGTAGCCACTGCATACAGAAGGTGCATATACACACATGTGGGGAAACACTCATCCACACAAAATGAAGAGAAATAAAATCTTCAAAAAACTATTTAAAATAACTTCCATTGTTATTATTTTGCTGGAGTAAAACTGAGATAAAGGGAGTCCACACCCTTTTTAAAGCCACACTGTGTTGAGTTGGTTTGTTCTGCCATTGATGGTGGTACACCCCTTTAATCCCAGCATTCAGGAGGCAGAGGCAGGCGGATCTGCCAGTCTGAGGCCAACATGAATTCCAGGACAGACAGGGCTACAGAATAAAACCATATCTTGAGTTTAAAGAATTAAAGTTGAATTGGTTTGTCCTTCTTTTGTGCTTGTAATAGATTTGTAAAGCTCAGCAGTAGAGGTGGGAACTGTGGCTCTCCGTGCACTCAGCAACAGAGGTCCCTCTGCCTGATACAATGGAGGATGAAGATGTTTTGATTTCTTTGAGAAAAAAAAATCCGGATTGGGGAAGGCTAATTTTTAAAGTATATAATTAAATTTATTTATTTATTTATTCATTCATTTATTCATTCCTAGACAGGATCTTTCCATCCAGCCATGGCTGGTCTTGACTTCCCAGAAATCCTGCTGCCCCAGCCTCCTGAAGGCTATGGTTATAAATATGCCACCAGTCTGGCATTCAAGAATTTGTATTATAGTTCCTTCATTCTGCTCTCTTGCCTGTGTCCCTCACTGGCTTGAAGAGAGGATAGTAGGACTTCTCTGTCATATTTCTAAGACATTGTAGGCATGAAGGAAATGCTTATCGTGTACAAGAAGGAACTCAGAAGTAAAGAGTATATGTGGAATCTACCAGTGCTAATTTTATTTGGTCTAACACATACACACATGCACACATATATATAAAAACACATAAACATGTGCACACATGAACATATACATATGCACACATACACATGCACACTCTCACATACACTCTCACACAGATACAGATGCACATTCTCATGTATACATGCACACACACATGCTCATGCTTGCACACACACATACATACACACATACAGATGCACATTCTCATACACACACGTGCACACATGGCGTGCACACGCACACACACACACAAACACACACACACACACATGCACACACACACACACATGCACACACACATACAGATACACATTCTCATACATGCACACGCCCGCATGCGCACACACACACACACACACACACACACACACACACACACACACACACGCACGCACGCACGCACGTACCGAGATAGAGCAAAGGCACGATTAACTCTCTCCTCAAGTCCTGATGTGCCCAGAGCCTTCCAGGTCATCCAGAACTTGAACGCATCAGGTCTCCTGCTACACTGGATGGACTTGTCCCCCGTGTCATAGCTGACATCATAGAATTTATCCTGCTGGAACAGGTACGTTGCTTTGGCAGAGTAGCACTTCTTAAGGAGATCCTTTAAAAAAGAAAGAAAGGAGAGAGTCTGAGCCCGTCCATTTTAAGCTCCATGTCAAATATGCACAGGAACAAACCCTGCTTGACATTTTGCTACTCGTCCCAGTGCACACACCAGTCTCTGGCTGCGGACAGCTGGATACAGCCTGTGTGCTTTAAGGTAGAAATCCAAAGTTCATCCAGGAGCAGGCCGTGCAAGACCCACACACTCATGGTGGCACCAAGGCCTATGAGGACCAAAGGCTTCGTATCTATAATATCAATAAATAAATAAATAAATAAATAAATAAATAAATAAATCTCTAAGTCACTCAAAGCTACTCTAAGTGAAAACAAAATCTTGGTCCATTGTGGTATTTTACACAGTTTCACAGGCAAAACCTAAACTTTTAAATCTCCTTCTCTTCAACAGATATCCACACTAAACAGCCAGATGTGACAATAACCCAGAAAGAACTAATCCAGTGGAAAAAAGAAACAAGATTGAAGCAGTGGCTCATCACCCCGGGGCATCATCACCAGTGGATCATCATCACCAGTGGATCATCATCACCAGTGGATCATCAGCACCAGTGGATCATCAGCACCAATGGATCATCAGCACCAGTGGATCATCAGCACCAGTGGCTCATCATCCCGGGGCATCAGCACCAGTGGATCTTCATCCTGGGGCATCATCACCAGTGGATCATCATCACCAGTGGATCATCACCCCAGGGCATCATCAGCACCAATGGATCATCAGCACCAGTGGATCATCAGCACCAGTGGCTCATCATCCCGGGGCA
>NW_022196906.1:109753927-109763462 GCF_008632895.1 Mastomys coucha | reverse complement strand
AGTGGATCATCATCCCAGGGCATCAGCACCAGTGGATCTTCATCCTGGGGCATCAGCACCAGTGGATCATCAGCACCGGTGGATCATCAGCACCAGTGGATCTTCATCCCGGGGCATCAGCACCAGTGGCTCATCATCCCAGGGCATCAGCACCAGTGGATCATCATCCCAGGGCATCAGCACCAGTGGATCATCATTCCGGAGGCATCAGTACCAGTGGAACATCAGCACCAGTGGATCATCAGCACCAGTGGATCATCATCCTGGGGCATCAGCACCAGTGGCTCATCATCCCAGGGCATCAGCCACCATTGCTCTTTTGTTTGTTTCACCCTGATCTTATTTGCAACCAAATTCCATTCCCATGTCTGGACTGGTGACTTGTCTGATTGTCATCACTCGGCCGTGTCTTCACCTCTTATTAAATGGAAGCCGTGCTTCCTGAGAAGGACTTCCTGAGAGTCCTTAGGAGGGTCCCTCTTCCCTCTGTTGACCATTTTCCAGTGATCATGTCCCCTGAACAAGCTCTTGTCTGCACTTCTCTCTGTTTTACATTATCCTTCTATTTATATTATATTATTTATTTACTGTGGGTGACAGTGCTGTGTATTGGGTGTACCGGCTAATTTTTATGTCTACTTGATACAAGACTGAGCCATCAGAGGAGAGGGACCCTCAATTGAGAAAATGCCTCTATAACATAAGCAAGCCTATGGGGCACCTTCTTAACTATGATTGATATGGGAGGTCCCAGTCCATTGTAGGTAGGACCACCCCTAGATTGGTGGCCCTGGGTTCTATAAGAAAGGAGGGTGAGCAAGCCAGTGAACAGCATCCCTTGTTGCCTTTGCATCGGCTCTAGCTTTTAATGATGGGCTGAGATATGGGAAGCAAAAGCAAAAAAATAAAATAAACACTCTCATCCACAAGTTGCTCCTGCTCATGCTGCTTCATCGCAGCAATAGAAACCTTAGGTAAGACAATGGGTACCTGTGCACATGTGTGCAGATGTATGGATGATAAGGATGGGTGTCCTTCCCTATCACTCTCCACCCTACTTCCTTGAAACAGGATCTCTCACTGAACCTAGAGCTCTGCTGGGGGCCACTAAGTTACTGCAGTCCTGCTGTCTGTCACTTGGCTTTTTATAAGTGTTGGTAGGGATTTGAACTCATGCCCTTACAGTGTGCAACAAGTGCTCTTACCCACTGAGCTATCTCCCCAGTTACTGCATTTTTTTTAAAAAAAAAACTTCCTGTTGCGTGGCTTCTGTGCCTTTTAATGTTACACAGATAGAAGGACATGTCTTCCCAACTTTAACCTCTTATCTGAAACGCCTGCTGGCCAAATCTAGACAAGAGCCAATCTTCAAGGATGCCTGGGAAACATTTAATGGAAGAGTCGGGCCCTTTTGTCTGCAAAGGGCTCAGAATAGATTACACAGTAAAGATAGGCAGGGAACGGAGCTCAGCTTTCACTTTCCCTCTGTGTCACAATGCCTAATCTAGTACATTTGATAACCGTAAGCGCGGCTGACATTTTCTAAAGTCAGACTATTTATTCAGACACTGAGTGTGATGATGGCATTTAAATTCAAATACCCTAGCTCCTGTGTCTCAGATGGTGGAGTTCGAATGATGGCAGCTTGGGGTTGGGGCTTGCCTCTTAGCTCACTGCTTCCTGCGGCTTAAACAGTGGATGCTCACATACACTTGGAGAAGAGTGCGTGGATCTGGGTATTTCAGGACATCCTCAGAAGCTCAGTCCAGCCAGTGGGTTACATCTTCTCCTTGTCCAGATCATGAAAGAACCTTTGACTTCCATGGGAAACATCCAATTTAGCTGTCTCTTTGCCAGCAGTCATCGAACACACAGACTACTTTATGTCAAAACTCTGCATTTCACACATAGACCTTCTGCTTTAGTACTCCTCAGCAACCAACATTTTAGCGTGACATTTTAGCTTTAACAGTTCTCTCCTATTGCTTTGCCCATATTCTCTCCCAGGCTACCATTACTGACATGCAAACAATTTTTTCTAAATTCTTCAGCAAGTGGGCACCAGTAATCATCTTTAGAGCAGTTAATTCATTCCAGAATTGTATATCTTTTTGTACAATTTATACTGTGATGCCAGGGTCCTGGGCATGCAACCCCAGGGTGGTAGTAGGTACTTGAGCTGATATTTGGTGATAGAATGTATGGAATAAAATTCAGCCTGTAGTAAAAAAAAAAAAAAAAAAAAAAAGTGTGGCTTTAACAGAACATCATCCAGTAAGAGCCAGATGTGGAAGAAAATCGTGAACTTCAATGATTATTGCACTGTGAACTAATTCCAGCTGTGCTTATCTCCACAAGATCAATCTAGCCAAAGTTCTGATGGGGGGGGGGTGTTCTCCAAGCCTTCATTCACCGATTGCTGCCCATTGATAGGTGCTGGGGTAGAAAGAATAATAATAGTTCTGTATCAATGGTAGATTGTTTTTCACCTTCCAATAGATAACCTTATCTCATACACATCAGAGTAGCACAAACTGGACTTAGTGGGTTATCAGAGTGGGAGATACTGGAGAGATGGCTCAGCAGTTAAGAGCACCTCATGCTCTTTCAGAGGACCTGAGTTCAGCACCTAGCATCCATGTTGTATAGTTCACAACTGCATATAATTTCATCTCTAGTTGATGCAAACCCCTCTACTGGCCTTTGTGCTACATACACATGCAGGACACACACACACACAAAGAGAGATGAAATGGAAGGAGACATAATGGGGTGTATTGGAGGAGTTGGGAGGGAAGCATGAAGTGGGGTAGACACGATCATGTTCCATTGTATACACATATGAAATACCCAAGAATAAGAATAAATAATATTTAAGAAGTCAACTTAAGAAATGAGCAGACCTTCTAACTGACTCCATTTACTTATGTAGTAAACATTTCAGGTATCTTGGCACACACAGAAACTTGTGCCAGGCTCTCAGAACACCACTGTCATTAAGAAGCTTCTCATGGGAACAGAGGCAGAGAAGCAAATTACACTACAGATGCTAGGACAGGAGGCAGAGAAGTGGGCCTCAGAGTTGTGTGGCAAGGTCCCTTTAAGGACCTTAGAGATGCCATACAGGGCTCTTCCGATAGAACACACCAGCCCAGTGCTGAAAGAAGGGAGCTGGAGAAGGGTGGGATTAGGTGTTAATTCTGAATGACTTAATTAACAAGTTACAGCTTAGCTACAGAACTGGGGGTAAGGAAAAAGAAAGAATGGTCAAGAATCTTAGATGCCACAGTGAGGAGGATTTGTAAGGAGATCCATGCAGGCTCCTGTAGATAGTAAATGTTGGTTCATATCTGGAAAGATGAAGAGGGATCAGACAATGTGATTGCTTTTGATTCAGCTGTAGGTGTCAGCTCAGACAGTCACAGCTGGGCTGGATTTCTCTCAGGTGCCAGCAGAGGTGAGGAATCTTATTCTGTGCTCTAAATGAGGCATCCTGGGAAGGACTCAGAATCCAACATCCACAGGGGACACCCCTCAGTCTCTGAGCAGAGCCACATCCTAGCATCCTACTTCTCCCTAGGGGTGCATGTTAGTGTGCCTGATCCCTCCCAGTAGTGGTCATTCACTCTTTCTTTGACTCCCTCACTTGCAAAGACAGTCACAGAGCAGGCTGTCAGAACCCTGATCCAGAGTGCAACAGTTCTCATTCACCTTTCCTGTGGATTGACATACTTGACCACCATAGAGTCAAAATAGCTCAAAATACAAAGGGCACTGACAGAATAGAATGAAGGTCTTACAGGAAATCTTAGCCTAGTAGGCAGTGTTGCCCATGATCTTCCTCCAAAGAATGCAGCAGATCTGACTCTATCTATCACTGCCCTTCTTAGCAGCATGCCTCTTTAGATGTCTCAGCGTGCAAAGGAGAATCAGCCTTCTCTAAAAACGAGTCCCCAAAGGTCATCTAGTTTCAAGCAGTCAGTCCTAAACACACTAAATGAACACTAAATGCAACACTAAATGAACTCTAAGAAAGTATGTGTGTATGCCTGTCTCTGTGTATGTGTGTGTGTGTGTGTGTGTGCCTGTGTTTGTCTCTGTGTGCTGTGTGTATGCCTGTGTATGTGTATGTATGTATATCTGTGTGTCTCTGTGTGTATGTCTGGTCTGTGTCTGTGTGCTGTGCATGTGCATATCTCTGTGTGTCTGTGTGTGTGTATGTGTGTGTGTGTGTGTGTGTGTGTGTGTGTGTGGCTGATTATGTCTGTGTGTCTTTGTGTCTCTGTGTGTGGCTGTGTGTGTGTGTGTGTATCTGTGTGTCTCTGAGTATGTATGTCTGTGTGTTTTAGAGTGTAGCTATATGTGTGTATGTGTGTGTGTGACAATAATGAAGAAGTCATGAGTCTGAACAGCAATACAGGAAAACAGAAGAGTCTGAAGTGGGGAATGAAATTGGCAAAAATACAATGCTCAGAAATTCTCAAAAAAAAGGTGACTTTTTATTAAGAATAGAGATTCACCATGCTTTGAAGAGAAGTCAATGAAGGCATCTTCTGAAGTGACAGAAAAAAAGGAAGAGGGAGGAGGGGAAAGGGAACAAAGAGATGAGAGAGAAAGGTGAATGGGTAGAGAGAATGAAGGATGGAAGGGAGGGAGGGAGGCAGGGAGGGAAAGAGGGAGGCAGGGAGGCAGGGAGGAAGGAATGATGTGTGAATCAGGGTCTCAGTACTAAAGCACGGGTCACTCAGGGGCCTTTGCTCACACTGAGCTGGGCAAACTGATTCTTAGGAAGCTGCTTTGGTTAACCAACATCACCTCCTCACTTGGACCCGCAAGGCAACTACAGAAGCAAACTGAAGCCTGGCATCTCTGCCATCATGTCCGTCTCTCTCTGACTGAATGAAGAGAGAAAAGTCATGACCACAAACCTTGTCTCCTGAGTCCCCTTGGGTTCTCCCGGGAAGGAGAACCTTTGGGACAGGCACCCTTCATCCACCACCTAGGGGTAATTATTCATGACTGCAAGGACACATTCTGGAGTGGAAATCTTCATCTACTGAGACACGCCTTGTCCTCCCAACCAACCAATAAGGATCTTGGCTGAGTTGAAAAGGCAGGAATACAGCTTGACCAATACTCTTCATGTACATGCCTCTTGAAGCCTGTGACTGGTCAACAAGCCTTGCCAAGTGGGTAGAACCAGTGAAATGACTCTGTTGTTACAAAATAATAAATAAAACAAGGTGGACAGTAACAGGGGTAGACACTGAAGGTTGACCCTTGACCCTCTCAGCATGAATGCATGAACACATGACTACATACCCCACCCAAGTGTACCCTCATGCACATAAATTCATACAGATAAGAAATGGGTCATAGAAATCATTTACCTCTAATAAGTCACAAAGAATTGTACTTTAAAGCAATTCCCCTGCCCCAGTTCTGTGCAACTTCTTTCCCTAGAGTCATGAGTATTAATGACTGATGCTGGGGGTGAACCTCACACACTCTGGGGTTAAGATCTGCTCATTTATTAGCAGTCTCCCTCAATTTTGAGCAGCCAGGTCTTGTGTTCTGAGTCTCAGCTCACCCAAGAGTCTGAACTTTGCTTGATGTTCATCTCTATCCCAGAGTCAGCATCCACTTCCTGTGAGTCCTTTGGTTAGACACCTTTCATTTTCCTTAAAGGCATTTCTTTAATCTGTCTATCTGGGGGGAGGGGTGTCTACTTAACTCATTCTTTTCTTTCTGCTAGTCTAAGATCCATCATTATGTTACAGTGAAAGTTAAAGTCTTCCAGAACAGAATCTGACTTGCAAAAGGCTCTTCCTGTTTTTAAGTGGCTGAACTTTGTGAGAAGCCGGAGTTCTCATCCTGAGGCACTTCAGCTGGGCCACTTTTGGGGGAGTCAGGGGGAATGGATGCATCTCTTTCCCACCCTTGTGAGGTATTTCTGGGCCATGGCCGCCATCTGTAGAATCTCTCTGCTTTTGTGTTTTCGATGCCACACTCCCTTTGTCTGGAGGATGCTAGGCACGGACCTTTGAAGGTGCCTAGGCTGCTTGTGCAAGCATTTTGGAAGAACTGGTGACCAGTCTGCCTTTCTGCTCTACAGTTTGTTGCACAGGTGGGTGAACTTGTCACCTCACCTTTCCAACCTTTCCTTTTATGCCTTCCTGTCGTCACAGCTACTCAAAATGTACCTGCGCTGTCGGTCTTCTGAGACCTGGCTTGCTCAGGATATGCCTGATTAAGCTGCTTGCAGAAAAGAAAAGAAAGTGTCCAGTGTACATGTGTGCAGTGGCCAGCAGCGCAGGACTTTCCCTCTTACTTGTGTTGATAAGTAAATCATCATCGTTTACTTCAGAGTGGTCAGAGAAGGAACGCTGTATGAGTTTGATTTCTGATACTACAAAAGAGAGAAAGATTTAACATACTGTCTGTGTCTTTCTCCTTCAGCCTTCAGGATGACAGCCTCTTGAGAACCTGAGTTGCTTTTTGAAACTGAAAGTAGTTTCTCCTTTCCAGTATGTGCTGAACAAAACCATCCCTTCAGCTCAGGCCCCAGGGCAGGAAAGATGCTCTGTGGATGTGGTGGGCTTAGCTCTCTTCAGGTCCCCCTGATTGTCCCCTGCTGAGTCCTGTAGTCTACCGGATGCAGCCCGCAGCCCCCATGAGATCTCTTTAGCCTTTCACTGGCTAGATCCTTTTATCCCAGGATCCCCCTATCTCCCTAGAGCAGCCCCACAGCAAAATGGCTCCCAGAAAGAGCAGCCTTCAGGCCAGGAAAGGAGGAGGGGAGTGGGGGGAAGGGGAGTACGGGGAGTGAGAACAGAGGAGAGGAGGAGAAGAGAAGAGAAGGGGAGGAGGAGAGAGGGGAGGAAAGAAGAAGGAAGAAATGAGGGGAGGGTAAGGGAGAGAAAAGAGGGGGAGGGAGAGTGATGGGAGCAGGGGAGAAGGGAGAACACAAACGTCCCTGTTAGGGGTTTGAGTGTTGTCAGCACATGATCAGACATCCCAGGTTCTGAATCAGTCTGCTGTCTGCAGAAACCATCCAGCATTAGAGGCCACTGGGTGCTTATGAAGCCCACCCTACCCCTTTTTACAGGAACTATTGCTAAGTTTTCCCACGGGGCTTTTCAGAGTTTTGATAGAGCACAGGCTGAAACTCTACGTTTTCTCCTGAAGCACAATTTTCCCTTAAGCCCTCCTATCTAAGGGTTGGCATGAGCTGACTGGAGAATGAAGAGGCTGAGCTAAAAAGATATTTTTAAGAAATGCAATTTAATAATTTGAAACCATGACACTGCCTACAGGAGACAGGAAAGTTAGACTCCGTCTCTTGGAGGCTGTGTAAATGCTTCTATAAATAGGGAGGCATTTGGTAGTGCAGGGATCACCCGGCAGTCCCTCTGCCACCCAACTAGCGTTTAAAAATAGCCCCATTGGGCTTCTCTCAGAGCAGAGGGAGATTTTCCAGTTCCCCCTGAATGTCCATCAGCACACTGTCTCTGTTAATGACTATCTAAAATGGTGCTTTTCAAGTTCTGATGGCCATCCGCTATAAGAAATTAATTTTAATTACAGAAGGACACAGTACCTGCCCCCACAGACAAACTACAGCACACAGTTCATGGAAGAGTGCTTTACTATGCAGTGAATGCAGCCTGGGATTTTCTGTTCCATCCTATTTTGTTCCATTCATTAAAAGAAAAATAAGACAAGCTACTGTCTCTTGTAATTGACTCTATCATTCAAGGCCAATTAGTACAATGGGGCTTAGCCTCCAGGAACATTAAAATTCCCCATTCTATATCTACAGATACCAATACAAAATCTTATTCCATAGCAAAAAATTCTATAAAAAATCATGTTACTGTTTTTATTATTATTATTATTATTATTATTATTATTATTATTATTACTGCTATTATTATTATTATTATAACACCCAGATGATGCTGACCAGAGGCCACTCTTAGGATGGGTCTTACCTTCACATTGAAAACCCTTGATCTGGGCTGGGGAGGCGGCACAATGGCTAAAGCTTTTGCCCTGCAAGTGTGAGAAGCAGGGCTCACACCCTAGACCCACATAAACACCAGGCAGATGTGGTGACCTATCTGTCAGTGATTCTAACCTCAGAAGGGGAACCCAGAATAAGCTGACTAGTGTAAAACCAACTAATCAGTTTGACTGTAAGATCGATCGTGCCTTGTGTACAATGTGAGAGAGCAATTGAGGATGATTCCTAATATCATTCTTAAGTTTCTATGGGCACACACACACATGTGAACTCACAAGCATGTTCTCGCACACACAAGCACATGCACAAGCTCATACAAACATGCTCTTACATACAAGCATACACACAAGCAAGACACAAGCGCACACATGCTCAGGCACACAAGCACACATGCTCATGTGTGCACAATAGAAACATTTTAAAAAAATTAAAGTAAGTGTCATTCTAAAACTTTCAGTGAGCATGATGTCAAGTTTATGTTGGGTCTAGAGTCAGCTGACATGCTGAGTCCTCAGGAGAACATGAAACTAGGGTGATTATGTGGCTTCTCTTTTGTATTACTTGTGTCAGCATACATGCATGCATACGAACATGCAAAGAACAGCATCCTTTCCTCCGCTCAGGCAGAATGTGGAGCTTGCCAGACTCTTCCTCAGGAGGAGAGTAAGCTCCAAGATATGAAAGACGCAGGTCTACGGGTGTATCTCAGAGGTGACACACAAGCAAAGCCAGCCTTCAGATTTGCTGTGACTTGCTGCGATATGCAGAGCAGTCACTTGTGCTGAGCAGTCAACAAGTGTGTCAGAGCAGACGGGACTAACTTCACCTAGTCAACTCTGCAGACAGGGACTCAGATCCTCCGCAGTCCTGTGGCTTCCACCCCTGACATTCAGTGGCTCCTCCTGCCTGTGGCTTCCACCCCTGACATTCTGTGGTTCCTCCTGCCTGTGGCTTTCACCCCTGACATTCTGTGACTCCTCCTGGCCTGTGGCTTCCACCCCTGACATTCTGTGGCTCCTCCTGTCTGTGGCTTTCACCCCTAACATTCTGTGACTCCTCCTGGCCTGTGGCTTCCACCCCTGACATTCTGTGGTTCTTCCTGCCTGTGGCTTCCACCCCTGACATTCTGTGGTTTCTCCTGTCTGTGGCTTCTACTCCTGACATTCTGTGGTTCCTCCTGCCTGTGGCTTCCACCCCTGACATTCTGTGGCTCCTCCTGCCTGTGGCTTCTACCCCTGACATTCTGTAATTTCTCCTGGCCTGTGGCTTCCACTCCTGATGACATTCTGTGGTTCCTCCTGCCTGTGGCTTCCACCCCTGACATTCTGTGGCTCCCACCCCTGACATTCTGTGGCTCCTCCTGCCTGTAGCTTCCACCCCTGACATTCTGTGGCTCCTCCTGCCTGTGGCTTTCACCCCTGACATTCTATGACTCCTCCTGGCCTGTGGCTTCCACCCCTGACATTCTGTGGTTCCTCCTGCCTGTGGCTTCCACCCCTGACATTCTGT
>NW_022196906.1:109750374-109753742 GCF_008632895.1 Mastomys coucha | reverse complement strand
TCCACCCCTGACATTCTGTGATTTCTCCTGGCCTGTGGCTTCCACTCCTGATGACATTCTGTGGTTCCTCCTGCCTGTGGCTTCTACCCCTGACATTCTGTGATTCCTCCTGGCCTGTGCTTACACAGCAGCTGAAAGATGGAAGAGGTTTAGTGGGTTCATGGTTTGAAGAGACTCAGTCCATCATGTGTGGGAAGGCATGGAGGTGGGAGCATTGGAACTCTGAGGACATCGCATCTCTAGTTAGGGAGCAGAGAGAGACACATGCAAGGGCTCAGCTAACTTCTACCTGTCTTCCCTTTTTACATAGTGTAGGATCCCACCCATGATATCGCTCAAATTCAAGCACGGGCCAGGAGGGGCCTTCCTCCTCAATTAAACTTCTCTGGAAATGACCTCACAGATACACACAGAGGTTTGCCTTCTCGGAGGTTCCAAATTCAGTCAAAATGACAATAACATTTAACCATTACCGTCCACCCTACACTGGGTGCCCAAGACACAAGGCAGCTTATAACAGGATTTGGAGGGAAGAGAAGGAAAGGGGGGAGAAAAGCAAGAAAGCAGGTGAGATGAGAGAGGAGGTTGAAGAACAAGATGGAAAAATACAGACGAGCTGGGCTGGTGGCTGCATATGAAAGGCACGTGGAGTGGGCCCTGGAAGAGGAGATGGTGCTCTGGTTTCTTGCTGCACGCAGTAACCCCAGCTTACCAGCTACCCACACACAGCAGGAATGCCCAGTGTTCATCTGATGCTTTGAACCCTGGATATTTATGGCAGCACTGTCAGCTGGATCCCTCAGCTTCATCCCATCACAGTTTCACTGATGTGTAATTGAGGATAATGACAGTGTGCCGCGGCCCACCTCCTGGGAATGTTTTGATTATTTGTGGCATGTTTAAATGAATGCCTGGAAACAAAAACTTATTAACATCAGACATCTTTCTTCCGTCTAGATGGATTAATTGCGTCTGTCGAAAGTACGTGGACAGGCGCGTTGGGAGATGCTCTCTTTCAAATCGGACAGTACTGACAGGAAACAAGTATGCTACTTGGCATTGATGCTAGAAGATTCCACACGGAGAGTGTGGTATCAAATGAAATCAGCCCGTGTCTCTGGCTTATCCGAATGCCGCTAACAAGGGCATGGCTCTTCCTTACAGAGAATTTTACACTTTCCCCAGCAAGGCCTCTGGCCTACATTTCCTGGACGCCGAGCATCCTCTAGAGGTCTGGCCTCTGAGGCTCGCAGTAGAGGCAAGAGATTGATTTTATGAAAGTGAAAAATTCGAGGTAGGAAGGCAATTTCTGAAATGCGATTTTCTTGTTCCTCCCTGGAAACTGTTGGTATTAGGGTAGCCATGAGGATTCTCGCTTAGAACTGGCCTGGGAAATCACTCTCAAATGAACCCTGGAGGCTGGAGATGTGGGTTTGAGCCCCTGTCCCACATTAACCACCAGGCATAGTGGTGCTCTAAATAGGTTTATAGTGGTGCTATAAATCCAATAGCTGTGACATAGGGGCAGGAAGATCTCAAGTTCAAGGTCTTCCTCAACTCTCTGGGGCATTCCAGGCCACCCTGGGCTGTAACAGACCCTGCCAACCAACCAACCAACAAACAAACAAAATCAATTGGAGAGTTTTATAGTAAAATCTGGCTAGAGTCAAAACTGTCTAGCAGAAAACAAAAAGCATTTTTTTCTATAGTCTTAGGATAAAATACAAGGACATTCTGAAGCAGCGTTTGAGAGGACATTTGTTCAGACCCCCAAAAAAAAAAAAAAAATCCTCATAGTTCACATAAGACTCACCCTTGGATTCCGGCTGAGCGCATGGCCTTCATGCTCCGGGTGCCCAGCAATGTGCAGCCAACTCAGGCCCTGTCTCAGCTAAGGGTAGAGCTGTTTTTCAAAACCCAGCACTTCTACCCACAGTGGAGGTGCCCTGTGGTTGGTTCTGAAAGACCCCAGTGGCCTGTTCAGATCTGGCAGGTCCTGGCTGCTTAGGACTCCAGTGGCCTGTTCAGATCTGGCAGGTCCTGGCTGCTTAGGACCCCAGTGGCCTGTTCAGATCTGGCAGGTCCTGGCTGCTTAGGCACAGACTTTTTGGCTTCCCAGATGGATAGGCTGAGACCCACTGAGGAATTTCTAATCCCAGGACTTCCTGGTTCAAACTGAAATGCAAATGATCAGGCAAAGCTTTCCCCTCAGTCAAGTGAGAGGAGCAGAACAGCTGCTGCCAGCATAGGCTACTGAAAGTTTTTTGTCACAAAGAGGACAACTTAGCAGGCAGCCATGCACTGTATTCAAATAAATGCTCTTGGATATCCACTGGACAGATTTCACTCAAGGGCCAGGATTTTTACGATTCCATTCAAAACAGCTAAACACCTACATGAAATCAGACACATGGAGTTTAACTAACAAAAAGAGGGTGTGGCTCAGTTGTAGAGCAGTTGATGAGCCTTGTTGGAAGCCCTGGGTTCCAGTACAGTACCCTAAGAAAGAGGGGGTGGGGGGAGGGGAGTGGAGAATGGAGCAGGGGAAGAGAGAGCTCTTCCCCAGAGCTGGCTCAGTGGATTAAGTCACTTCCCTCCAAGTGTGATGACCTAGGTTCAATCCTTGGAACCTTAATGGTAGAAGGAGAGAACTTACTGCTGTAAGTTGTATTTTGACCTCTACAAACAAATACACACACATGCACACACATACGCATACAAGCACCACCCCCATACAAATAAATACAATAAGAATTTGTTTAAAAATGAAATTGTCCTTCATGTTCATTGAGGGAAGCTCTCACTCTTTCACACACAGTGACTGTGCTGCTTCTAAGGAAGGTCCTTAAATTCTGAAGATAAAAATCATGGGTTAGTTTCCTCTTTGGTTTGAGAAATACCACATAATGTCCTTAGGGAGGGAATTTGATGGTTCAGAACCATGCGGGAACATCGTTTCTAATTTCCTTTGATCTAGCTGCACTCCAAGAAGAAACACAATTATTTTCTAATGAAACTGGCTAAGTCTCGGTTTGCTCTCTGCTTTCTGCTGAAGTTGTATTGTGCCATTTGTAATGGTTCTGTGAAGAAATAGTGTAGCTGGAAGGGCTTTGAGTCTCAGACTGGAAGCTTATTACCAGCAAACAGCAAGGGGGTGGAGATGGCAGGGAGATGGAGAGGAGGGAAAGCAGGAGGGGTATCAGGAGGAGTAGGGAGAGCAGGAAAAGGAGGAGGAAACGGAAGAGGAAGAAGAGGAGGGGCAGGAGGAGGAAGAAGAGAGAGGAAGAAGAGGTGGAGGAGGGGGATCAGGAGGAGGAAGAGGAAGAAGAGAACGAGAGGAGGAAGAGGTGGAGGAGGGGATCAGGAGG
>NW_022196906.1:109740204-109750359 GCF_008632895.1 Mastomys coucha | reverse complement strand
AGAGGAAGAAGAGAACGAGAGGAGGAAGAGGTGGAGGAGGGGATCAGGAGGAGGAAGAGGAAGAAGAGGAAGAGAAGAGGAGGAAGAGGAAGAAGAGGAAGAGGAGAGGAGGAAGAGGTGGAGGAGGGGGAGTAGGAGGAGGAAGAGGAAGAAGGGGAAGAGGAGAGGAGGAAGAAGAGGAGGGGGAGCAGGAGGAAGAAGAGGAAGAAGAGGAAGAAGAGGAGAGGAAGAGGAGGAAGAGGAAGAAGAGGAGAGGAAGAGGAGGAAGAGGAAGAAGAGGAAGAAAAGAGGTGGAAGAGGAGAAGAGGAAGAGGAGAGGAGGAAGAAGAGAAGGGGGAACAGGAAGAAGGGGAAGAAGAGGAAGAGGAGAAGAGGAGGAGGAAGAGGAGGAGAGAAGGAAGAGGAGGAGGAGCAGGATGAAGAAGAGGAAGAAGAGAAAGAGAGGAGGAAGAGGTGGAGGAGGGGGATCAGGAGAAGGAAGAGGAAGAAGGGGAAGAGGAGGAGAGGAGGAGGAAGAGGAGGAGGAAAGAAGACATTCAGAAGAAAGAAGAAAGAGGGGGAGGCACAGTGTTCTCGTGGGTTTCAAGCAAGAGGACCAGTAGCTCCTAGGACCCTCTGGCCCAACTGATCTCTAGTTATGAGACTTAGAGTTTTTTAAACCAAATAACGGAATGCTTGTCTAAAAACTGAAAGTGTCCTGAAGAAGACAAGAGACAGTGTTTAGAACACCCTGCCACCAGTCCTAGGGGACCATGGCTGCCTGTAGAACTTCTGTACAACCTGGAGGAAGAGTCTGCTGAGATGAGAGTACAGGCAAAGGCCAGAGTAGTCAGGTGTATTCAGAGGAGTTTGAAAGTAGCCATGTACAGCCAGGAGAACCATAGACATGGCAGATTCAGAAGAGACATCGGCCGACATTTTCTATAGTTGCACATTATTGCTCTCAGATCCACAGTCTAGGCTGGAAAATAATTTATTATTTGGAATCTCTCTGCCATCTCCTATGTGTTGGGAGCAATAGACTATGGGATTCAACCATGGGCTGAGGAGGGAGCAGGGTCCTGGAATCAAGGATGACTCTGAATGTCTGACCCTTCTGCCCTGATCTTCTGAGATCAAGATTAAAGATGTGTCAATCCATACCCAGTGTATGAGCTTCACGCCTGCCAGGCAAGCATGTGCCAACTGAGTTGCTCCTCCCAGGCTCACTGGTCAGGTTTGGGTTCTCAATGTCATTGCTTCCTCAAGCTGTGTTATATGAGAGGAAACATAGGACTCAGACAAAGAACAATGTCTGGTTTTCAGCTTGCCTGTAAAAAGGAAGTAGACCTTGAACAGCATGTCCAGAGCCTTCGACATGGAATGCACACCGAACCGCCATCTTCCAGCAGAGCAAACCCACAGTCCCCGGGGACAGACCCAAGGCCTTAGACACTGATGGCACCACTACCTAAGAGACCCTACGTTGTCGATGTCTGAGTCCTGTCCCAGCGCCATGGGGTGATCTGCTGCTTTCCTAACCCAGCTCTATTTCTGACACCAGCATACTCCTCAAGCCCACTGATGCCCCAAACTCCCTCTGGGAAGACATGGTGGACGGACAGTAACCAGACACCATAACCAGACTCCCAGTGAGTTATAAACACCACCACCCAGCCTTGTTAGCCTGCTCATAGAGAGCCTGTGACGTTCTGCAACCTCGTTTGCCTTCACACACTTCTGGCAATCATTACTCTAAAGAAATATAATAAAAGCTTTAAATTCTAGGCAACACAGACCCGAGTGCCTGAAGCTATACCACGGCTGAGATAAAGAAGCTTGCCCGTACAGGAGTTCACACGAATGCATCACTACAGTGTGCAGCCAGTGTCAAACCAGCATGCAGTTAAGACTGTCTCCACAAAGTCAACTTCTCCACAAACCATGGCTGCTTTATCCCCTCCAGGGCCATCGGTTTTTACCCAAAAGAGACATCTAAAGAGTCCCCCTCCTGAGGTTTTCCTGTAAGATTTCAATCGAGCCTTTAAGTGAGGGGAGCCCTGTGGCTTTTGTAATTGGGAAACCAAACCCATTAGAGCTTCCAACCCTTTGCCCCAGAAGCTGCTGCCACACTGCGGAAGGCAGCCTCTCTCTTATTGTAAATAGAATCCTGGTTCTCCGTGGCTCCGATCATGGCTACTGACTTCATGGAATCTTGCAGTATATCTAATAAGCTGGCTACCATGGCACAAGGGCACTGGCAGAATTCTAAATGATTGCATCAGAATGTCTGTGACGAGAGGTTGGTGGCACAGTCCACACGCACTGCTGTCTGAAGCTGGCAATGAAGCAGAGGACTAACATGTCGAGGTACTATCCGCACACAGCAGAGACGCATGCTGCCTCCTGACACAGTGTCATGAAAAGCTCTGAGAAGAAGTAACCTTCAGACTGATGCCCCAAACTGACAGCTGCTGTTTGAAGAGCAGGGGAAGTGGTAACCCATCTCCCTCCTTTCACTCTGCCTCTGGGTCAGGTGTAAAACCCCCAGCCCATCAGTGAGCTGTCAGGTTGGTTTTATAACCAAGGTTCTCTGCTCAGACCCAAATGACCCCTGATGTTTCTTCTTAGCCATAGAAATAGAGAGAACTTCTCCCCTGGCTCCTTCCCTCCTTGAGAGGCCAGAGAAGACTGGGAATTTGGAACTGACCCTGAGGTCACAGTTAACAGTGTCTTAAACTATGCTCACAAGCCCAGTTGGAAAATGGGCAACAGCAAGGGGTCTCTGAATATCTAATGATCAAAAATGTACTCAAAATCAAAGGCACCAAGAGTCTAGGGCAATTCTGGTGGTATAACCCATGTCCCATCTCAGGACATCATGACATCACAGAAACCTCCTCTCTCTCTCTCTCTCTCTCTGTCTGTCTCTCTCTCTGTGTGTGTGTGTGTGTGTATATGTGTGTGTGTATGTGTGTGTGCATGCGTGTGTGGCCACATGCCACAGCATTCATGTGGAGGTCAGTGCTTGTGGGAGTCAATACTCTCTTCTACCACATGAAAGAATTGAACACCTCTATTTTAAGTCTCCTTTGTACAAGTTGTCATACTTGACAGTTGGTGCCGTCTTACCAGCTGAAAATATTTGGTTTTTATATGTAGTTTGTATACCTATGTACTGGAGCCAAGTGAAAATCTCTCAAGTGGTAAAGGACCAGTGGTAGGAAAGGTTTAATGAGTTATGATGGAACTCCTCACTGTGTGCTCACACATATACACTTACATAATTCTGCTTGTATAATTATGCTTATACATTATTTATGATTAACTTAGACTAAAGTTTTACATATTATTTAGTTAAATTCAAACTTTTAAATAAAAATTGTGTGTGTATGTTGGGGGTGTGTGTATGTGTGAGTGCAGTACCCTCTGAGGCCAGAAGAGGGCTCCAGGGCTCCCAGAACTGGAGTTTCAGGTGGTTTTGAGCTGCCAAGTGACTGCTGGGAATGGAACATGGGTCCTCTCTGAAGACCTGCTATTTTTCTTAACCACTGAGCCGTATCTCCAGGTCCCGAACTCACACTTAACTGAGTGTGTCACATTTTTACTTGTTATATGTGGCACCAAGGAGTGCACTTGGTTTGTGCAGTGTGTTACAGGTGCCCTGGCTGATGCCTGCTCCATCCATGGCTCCAGGCAAATTGTTCTTCCCACTCCCCT
Organism: Mastomys coucha; assembly: GCF_008632895.1. Taxonomy (NCBI): domain Eukaryota; kingdom Metazoa; phylum Chordata; class Mammalia; order Rodentia; family Muridae; genus Mastomys; species Mastomys coucha. The sequence goes on along the minus strand of NW_022196906.1, from coordinate 109,746,660 downwards.
GCCTCTGACTGCCGGACCTCCAGTTGTGCTTTTTGCTTTCCACTTCTATTTCACGTCTCCTTTGTCACTAGGAATTTTGCAAGGTCCACCACCCACCAGCTACTATGAAGTATTGTGGAGAAGCAGGCAGGCTGCCCCAGGCACTCTTGGGCATGGACATACCCCCGGCATCACTTCGACATACAGAATGACATGGGGGGGGGTGGAGGCAGAGGCTGCCCACCACTCTAAACGTCACCCACCACTGAGTTGGCTGTGTATTTACACACACTGGAAGGTTCTGCTCCCTGTCTGTGCCTCTGAGTTGGCACATTCTGGTCAGCAGCTGATTCCTCTGCCCACCCCACCCCCACCCCTGAGGACAGAGCATCTATCTATTTGGGAAAGGGGGAAGGGATATAAGTAGATTCTCAATGATGAGTCCTTCTCCCCCAGAGTGACTACGGAGTTGAAAAAGATTTCTCACTCACTGGTTTCATTCTGACACCACCACAAGGCAGAATTTCATGGGATGACTTGTAAGCTCTAACAGAATTGACAGGTCTCTTTTATAAATCAGTCTTGCATAGACCATCACACCAACATTGCTATTATAGATTAATTGAAAATAATTTACATAAGACCATTACAAACTGAAACTTAAGAAGAGCACAAAAATACCTCCGATATGAATTAGCCTTCTTACAGAACAGAAGCATGAACAGGAAAATATAATAATGACTGAGTATATTTAATAAGGACGTCTGTGGGAAAGAAGACGTAGGAAATTATTTATCAGGAGATGGCAAGATAAGCCAATTATTTCCGGACAGAAATGTAAACATATCTTAAAAGTTAAGCTCCCAGGTGACAATGTAAGATTGACCTAAAATATTAACAACGTAAATTAAATATTTTAGAAAATGTTACTGAAAGTGACTTAGGTAGAACCAGAAACGCTTTATTAAGGGTTTAAAAAATTCTTTGAGAATTTCACGTGCTGTGATTTGATTATAATCACCTCACACTCTTCCCTGTCTCCTCTTGGATATACCCAGCCCCACCATACCCCCAACTCATATCCTCTTATTGACCTTTTCCAGAAACATCAAACCCAACTTGTGCTGTACATATTCTCCTGGGTTTTCATCTTTTCTATAGTATGGTTGAACTACTAGGAGCCATACCCCTAAAAACAATGGAGTCTTCCTCCTGTGCAGCCAGCTACTGTCAGGATCTCCTCAGCTAGGGCTGGGACTTTGTCACTCCATCCTCCTCCACACTGGGACTTCATGTGAATCAGAAATTGTCAATCTTTTAATTCAAAGGTAGGCAACAGACGCATTTCTCTCTGAAAATTCCTCAACAAGGGAGTTGTGGGATTCATTTTCCTAGGTTTTCTACAGGGTGGGCACCCCTGGGCACCCCTGTGCCATAGGGATTCCCTTAAAATACATAAGTATTTTCAAACTGAAACTCAAAATACAACTCAGCTGCCCTTGGGACTCACCAGATCCCATTCTACTTCCCAACATGGACTCTTCCGTCTGATCCATATGGGCTGGGCACCCAGATGGGCATGTCTGTCAACCTCCATCAGAGATGCTTCTGTTTGCAGTAGACAGACACTAGCACAGAGAGCCACATCTGGTCTAGATGGAGAGACTAGGAGACTGGAATGCTCAATCTGACTGGGATATCTAGACCACAACCCTCCTCCCAGGCTCAGGGATCACCAGCAGGAAGACTGTTAGAGACAGAAGTGGTAGAATGTTCTAGACACAACAGAGAAGTTACTCCCATGAACTCACTGTAGCCAGGACAGTGCACACAAGACCTGTGCAAGTTTGAGCCAGGCAAGTTCCAGCATGGAATAGAGAGGCAGGAGAACATGAAGTCCTGCCCAGACAGCTAAGCCATTGGCAATTGATGGCTGCTGGGAGAGAGTCAGTTTTATCTAAGGGTGGTGCTTCTCATAGGTCGGCCATGCTCTAGTGGAAACCGTGAACCCAAGAGTATATAGACAGTGTAAATTGGACTCTGTGGACTTAAAAAAGATGAAGATACAAATTTGGATGGATAGGGAAAGGAAGTGGATTCAGAAGAACTGAGGTGGTGAATATGGTCCACACACATTGTATTATATTCTCAGAAAATTAATGAAAAATGTAATCTAACCAAGAAAACATAAACACACACTCATGTGCAGACACATGGGTGGCAGTAATCAATCATAGAATAGACAGGCAAAGTTCTAAATACATAAATCCATTGATACATTAAAATAGCTCATTGCAACAAAACGGGGTTAATCTGTAACAGGGAAAATCTATAAGCACATGTTTAACTGCTTAGGAAGTAAAATGATGGAAACCAGCTTATGGGCTATAATAAAAAGGAATACGGTAAAAATCCAATATTTATTCCCGGAATTGTTTCTCAAGAGAATTGATGAAAAATGTATATCTCAAGGCAACCCAGACTTACACAGATGAGCGTGCCTCCCAGGCAGTATAACTGAACAGTCTCTAAAGTCAGGTGGTGCCTTCTGGCTGTAACCAATGCCGTCCTTGGAGGTCAGAACCAGCACAGAATTGGAAGTTACTCTGATGTGATTATCTTCTCAGGAAAAGAAAGAGGATTACTTTACACCTCCAAGAACTAGTAAAAAAATAAAACATTGGGCCAAGTGCTGAAACACAAACATCCCTCTAAATGTTTCCTCTGTATCAGCATTGCAATTAGAAGGTGAACAAAGCCCCAGGGTGCTGAGCTTGAGTATTTCAATGGGCTTAACAACCTCTAGTTATCTTAGCAAATGCATTCCAGTTTCCAGTCCCCAACACCCCAAAATAGAAATCCTTCAGAATCGAAACTTTTATGGGTAAAATCATGTAACACCTAAAATTGTATTTCTTTTAAATCTCTTTTTACTTTTATCTTTGATTTTGTGTGCCTGTGTGTGTCTGTGTCTGGTTAGGAACATGAGTACAGGGGATAGAGTACAGGGGATAGAGCACATGGTCTCTCGCTCACTGCCTTGTTTTCTCACGTGTGTGTGTGTGTGTGTGTGTGTGTGTGTGTGTGTGTGTGTGCGCGCGCGCGCGCACGTGTATTTGTGCACACACAAATAAATATTTAAAATTTTGTGTACACACAAAGACACAAATAAATATTTAAAACATTCAACACAAAGTTTGTAAAATTAAACATTTCTGCAAAGCTATTAGGAAGCATAAACAGACAATGTTTGGGAACAATAACCTTTAACTATGGCAACTGGCTCCAATGCTTACCAGGATAAACTCTGACAGCACAGTAATTGTAAGAATTGAGCAAATAGGGACACCTCATAAAAATACCAAGGAGCAAGGAATGTCCATTTAGCCTAAAGACAGAGCTTCAGAAAGGTTTATAGAGCAAACACCCATCCCCAAGAAATGCCTGGTTCCAGGAAATGTCCCTGGGAGGGTGGGTCTCCCCCCCCCGACCCCTCCTACATGCAATTGGTATCTCCCCCTCACCTGGGGCATAAAGATCAATGAGAACTAAAGGCAATGGGCACCACCAATGAGAGATTACCAACTCGTGCTGTAAACCTACTGGGAAGGTATAAAAAGTGTGTGTGCTTTTGTTCCTGGTCTATTCCTCAGTTCCTTGAGCTGGGATGAGGGTGCTACACAACACTGGCTCTCAGCTAGTGTCTCTGAGGCGAAGCTTTGTACTATGCAAGCCTGGTCACACTTGATGTTTTTCCTCTGCCGATGCAAAGTTCGAATGCCAGGAAAAGTGACAGAAACTCAACAAATTAGGGATGAAAGAGAGGATGAGATTTCCCGAGACTGGTACCCTCTGCCAGCAGGCTTGGCACTCTACTCTCTCCAGGGAAGCCACTGATGACTCCAGAAATCACAGTCAGAGAAATTCGTAGATGAGGACACAGGAGAGATATGGTCCGCCTTACCACTGTATGAGGACTTCTGAAGATACACGTGGGGTTTTTACACGGTGCACAATTACAGAGCTTGTTGAATCAGCTGCTCCTATGATGGTCATGGAAGTTATTGAGGCTGGGAGATTAGATTCTGGGCCTCAAGAGCTGGCTCAGTGGGCAATGTGCTTCCTGTGCGATCATGTGAACCTGAGTTCAGACCCCCATTACCCACATCAAAGCTGAGCATAGTGGAGTGTGCCTGTAACCCCAGGGTTGGCTGGACGTAGAGATGGGTAGATCTCAGGACTCGCTGAGATCAAGTTGAAATGGTGAGCATCAGGTATAGTGAGAGATACCTCAGAAAATGAGGCAGACAGTGATAGGGGAAGACACCTTTAATTGACCTCTGACCTCTACAAGAACACAGCATGCACACACACACACACACACACACACACACACACATATACACACTTATTGTCACCAATGCACACATTTGTTTTAAAAAAAGAAACTACCATAAGCCTGGTTAGACTCTATTTAAGGAGTAAAGAAAATGGTTCTGGAAGCAAGTAACTCACACGTATTTGTATTTAATGCATGTACTAACATGTGTGTGTCAACAGGCATGTATTCACATGCATGTACTAAGATATGATGTGTATAACTCATATATTACTAGTACATGTACCAACAGGCATGTACTCACATGCATGTACTAAGATGTGATGTGTAGAACTCATATATACTAGTACATGTACCAACAGGCATGTACTAACAGGCATGTACTAATGTGTACTAACACATGTATACTAATATATAACACACACCCATTAGGAAAACTATGGTTTGCTTTTCAAGGTAAAGTCTCATATACCACAAATTGGCCTTGAACTCATAATCTCCCAGCCTCTGGCTCCTGAGCAATGGAGTCACAAGCCTGGTCTCCCAGGCTCAGTTGATCTAATGTTGGCCAAGTAGGCACATGAGTTTTATGATCTTCCCTATATGTGGCTCTCTGTACTCTCATGACTGGGTGGTGTTTTTACTTATAGAAAGAAAATATCAAGAAATGACCACCTTAAAGCCATTTTTAGGTGCATGGAATGGACCAGTGGGTAAGAACACTTGCTCTCTGTAAGATTATGGTCATGAGTTTGAATGTTCAGTGCCCACGTAGAAAGTCTCACATGGCTAAGCATGCTGGCAACTCCAGCACTGGACTGAAGAGACCAATGGCTCCAGGAGAGCTAAGAGGCTGCCATTCTTGTCCAAACGGCAAGCTTTTTGTTCAGTGAGATGCCCTGTCACAAAGCAATAACATGGAGAATACTAGAGGAATACAGCTACCCAGTGCCCTGCTCTGGACTCTACATGTACCCACATGTGCATGTCTGTCTGTAATTCACATGCATGAACCCCCAAACACACAAGAGCATCTTTGATGCAACCGAGTTTTCTGATCAACCCCTAGTGACATTCACTTTTCTGATGCATACTTTCTTAGCACCTATTCCTCATTCATTGTTAAAAGCAATCATATCTTAGATATTTGCTTACAGTCTCTTCTATTAACATTTGAATTTACTCACGGTATAGATCAGGCCTTATTTGGACACACAGTGGGCACCATAATTATGTAGGTTGAACAGAGGGGATTAGGATAATTGGCGTTCCTGATCCCAGATGCCCCCAGTGCCAGATGCCCCTGGTGCTAGATGCCCCTCAATGTCAGGTACCCCCATGTCAAGTGCCCCTAATGGCCATATCAAACCAAGGCTGAAGGTTACAAATCAAAATCTTGCTGCCCATCAATCAGTTTGTCAAAATCCTCTTACAAAATACAACCTGAAAAGCTGGAGCAAAGCATAAACTCCACTCTCATAGTTACGTCTTAGATCCATCTGGGGCGGGGACAAAGGGGATGGCATGTGAGGAGGAGATTTGTTATATTTCTCTCCTGAGACCTGGGTGGACTAGGGGAGGTTCCCAAGATGAGAGTCAGAATGAGGGGATGAGGGAGCTCTGTGGCCACCATTAGCCTGATGTGACTGTCACTTCTCATAGTAGACACCAATAGAATGAAGGGAACAATTCATAGGGTTCAGTGTCACCATGGCCAAAAAAGTTTGCTTTCTTATCCACTTCTCTAAAGTCCCAGTCCTAAAATGGATAAACAAGCCATGTCCTAGAGATTTAGAAAGTCTTTGAGTTATGACCTCTCCTGAGGCCAAGAAGAATGAAAATAAAATCCTCCATGAGGGAAGTTGCTTTATCTTGGGCCATAAAGTAAAAAATTGAATACAGCATCCTGTGACCATTGTGAAGAGCAAGGCATTCTCCAGGGGATGTGGTGGCCACCATATCTCTGTCTCTCTCTTTCTTTCTATCTCTGTCTCTCTCTCACATACACACATGAGACAGAAAGAGAGAGACAGACAGAGATAGAGAGAGAGACAGACAGAGAGACAGAGAGAGACAGAGAGAGAAAGAGAGAGACAGAGAGACAGGCAGAGAGAGAGAGAGAGAGAGAGAGAGAGAGA
>NW_022196906.1:109712299-109740194 GCF_008632895.1 Mastomys coucha | reverse complement strand
AGAGAGAGAGAGAGAGAGAGAGAAGGAGGGGAGAGGGAGAGAGAGTCCAGAGGTTGAAGTTAGCAAAGACAAGCTGGAAGATTGTGTACAGTGTTCAGGGAGATCAGTGCTCACCTTTAAAATTTCAACAGGAACCTAGGAAGAATATATAGGTAAAAAAGGTATCAGTAAGAAATTTAAAAACATGAGAGCCATAATGTAAGGATGCAGGGACAACCTTGTTAGGACACCATTAACTAGAAGAACACATTCGTGAACCTCAAGGAAGGTCAGAAGAAACCATCCATAGTGGAGCACGGAAGGATGGAAGTGGGTGGTCAAGTGTTTCCTCAGAACCCATGTAAAATGCTGAACATGGTGGTATGCATTTGTACCAGCTCTGGGTAGGTGGAGACTAGATCCCTGGGGTCCCTGGGCATAACTGGTGAGATCCAGGCCAGTGAGAAACAATGTGAACAACATCTGAGGAGAAATAGACAAGGTTGTCCTCTGACCTCTATATGCATGCTCCCACATGTATATGTATACCCTGGCACACACACACACACACACACAAATACACAAAAAAACTTTCAAAGTCAAACTTGAAGCTGGCTGGGCAGCTTGTCTGGTAAAGGAGCTTGTCCCCTGAAGACACAAGTTCAAACCTAGAACCAACGAGGTAAAAGGAGAAAATTGACTCCTGCAAGTTGTCCTCTGACTTCTACACATGCACTGTGGCACATGCATGCCTGTTCACACACTAAATAAATAAATAAATCTATAAAGGACAAGATTATAGAACATATGTAATAGATCATAGCAGGGGGAAAAAAGCAATACGTGAAGAAGTCCAGTAGGCACTTAGATGCAGTGGCAGAGAAAGAGGTAAGGAGACAGAAACAGTGGCCAAGCAGATACTTTCTGAGCTCATAAAAAATATCACTCCACAAATTTAAAAAGCCGAGTTATGAGACATTCAACAAAACTCATATTTAGAACATAAGTACCAAACATTTTTTAAAGCTTGAAAATGTTAACAGAAACCAAAGGAAAAAGTCATTTCATCATAAAAAAAGACACTTAAACGGGTAACATTTAAACATAATACCAAAAAGCAGAGGAAATTCTGTATAAGGGGATGTATCGTCAAAGTCCCGAAAGGAATTCACTCGCTGGAGTTCTAGATGTGGGGAAAATAGATACTTTTTTTTTAAAAGTCACAATATGCTATCAAATCAGCCAATAAGACATTCATAAGTAGAGTCCTCGAGAAGGAAAATGATTCCAGATGGAACTTCCAAGATTCAGCGAGCAATAATGATACATACAAAAAGAAAAATGTTCACAGCAAATTTATGTCAAAACTCAAATCCACAATAACCTAAGTGCTTATGAACAGTGGACTGGACAAACAAGTCTGGCATGTGTTCACCTGCTCTAGTACCAAAGAGTGAGAACACGCAGTGGGTTATTCCACAGCACGGGGGGATCTTAAGGACAAATTCTCCCCTACTCCAGAGGCCAAGGCAGAAGGATCACTTGAAGGCTAGAAGTCTGAGGCCACCCTGGGCAATACAGTGACACTTCCCTCAGAGCCCAGCACATAAACAAATGGCTAGAATACATTGAAATGACAACAAATCTAGTAAACACACACTGCAACTTCTTAAGAAACATCAAAGGAATGAAAAGAAATTATGCTCTTCAGGGGATGTCAGACTACTGAGGAAAACTAAAAAGAAAAATTAGTCAGCAGAAAGAAGAAAGGCACGGAGCACGTCTGGTTCGCAGCTACGCTCTTTGCTTTAATGTAATTGCTTGCTTTACAGGGCAGTGTGTTTACATTGGAGGCTTACCACTGTCTCTCACTCTCCGCGGTGTGGTGGTGGTTCTAAAAGGACTTCATACCCGGTCTGCAGATCCTTAAGACCCTCATACAAAATACAAAGTACAGGCTGGGAGAGCTTAAGGAGAACACTCAAACCAGGCCTAACTAATATGTTCTCCTGCAGCGAGGCCTGATGACCTGAGCTCCATACCTACAACCCACACAGTGAATGGAGAGAGCCGATAACTGCAAATTGTTTTTTGACTTCCATAGGTGCATCGTGACATTCGCGCGCACACACATTAAACGCACAGACACACACGTATAGACACACACAGACACACACACATGCATATGCACAGATACACAAAGACACAGTGAATACACACAAAGACACAGACAGACAGATAGACAGATAGACAGACAGGCAGGCAGGCAGGCAGGCGGACAGGCGGACAGACGGACAGACAGACAGACACACACACACACACACACACACACACACACACACACACACACACGGAGCTAACCTCTTCTGATCTCCCAGCTATTTGAATGCACTGCTACACAGTACAATGAAGTCCTTTCATATTGTTAGGGTGTTTTCAAGATATTTTATTTAGAAACAGCTGAGAGTAGTTAATGGACAACAGTCCAGTTTTCAAAAACACTAGAAATCCTCAGATGTGACATTTAATGATATTTATTCACTTGTTGTTGAGACAAATCTGCCCCTAACAGTTCCCCATCCATGGATTCAAAGAAGCCGCTGAGCATCTCTATGTCCAGGTGAGGCTGTACATTGTGGCTGGGTGGCCACTGGGCAGAAATTAGCCATTTCTCCTGCAGACCTGTACTGTTCTTGAGAGGACACAAGTTACAGGCTAGGACAACTTAGTTCTGCTGAGACAGAATAAGCTAGTCCTTAATAATTCCTGTTTTTTAAGGTCTGTCAGATGATCCTGGGCCAGAAGGCTGATGCTCCAACTTCCTGACTTACTGGGGTTGTATAGGCAACCCAGTATCTGTCTCTACAATTTATCTCAGTTCTAGAAGCTGTGTTAGGCTTCCTATATTTTCAGATAATGTTGGTCGTTCTTGGATTTCTGACAAGATTGAAGACTAGTTATAGTCTCACAGCCAACCCAGGCTATTTAGCATTGAGAGAACATATTTGAGAAGATAGTTTTCAGATAGTATACAAGCTAACCAGGACATAACGTATGGATTTCTAAGCCTTTTTTAAAGTAGGATAGATAACAGAGTGTTCTATTTAATCAACAAAAATAATGGACTGGGTGTTAGGTGTACTTTGTACTTTACTAATTACAAAATGGTAATCGTAGTGCTCAATTTATATCTGAGAAAAGAGCCTTTTAATTGGACAAAAAGGAGGAAGTGTTGTGGGCAGCCCTGGCGCTGTTTGCATTTTAATGCTAATGCCACTTCCCAAGAGGGGCTGCCTGGAATGAGGGGTGAAGGGCTCAGGTGACTTCAAGGGAACCTTCCCCTAGTGAATAAAGACGTCAAGGAACCAATCACTGGGCAAGTAGGCGGGACTGTTGGGTCAGAGAAGGGACAGCGGAAGAGGGGGAGACTTAGGTGGTGGATGGAGCTCGGAGGAAAAACGTGGGTAGCAGAGGCCCAGTGCTCAGGTGGCAGGATTTAACTTAGAATGGCTTACGAATTAGGATGCAGGTTGCTGCGCCCAACAGTTTTGTTACCCGTTGATTCTAAACTAAGTTTGTGTGGTGTTTTCCTTCACACAGCAACTCATCTGGGTTCCAGATAGAAAGGTACGCCGGTGGCAAAGTGTGGGTTTGCAAGAAGTGCACCCCAAAAAGCGGTGGGAATTTGGAAACGTGGGGGTGGTATGGCAATGACCCGCCATGGGAACTTAGTGAGCCAGGTGGAGAGATTTCAGAGCTCCGGCTCAGAATGCCTGCTGAGATGAGAACAGGCTGGCCTGCCCACCAGTGCCTTACCCTTACCAGCAGTAGCATTGGTGCTTTTTAAAATATTTCACGCTACACTTTCATACTTTGCAAATCTCTGTAAATTGTGATTTCCTTCTGTGTCTTTTTCATATTGAGACAGAACTTCACACTATAGCCTAGGCTACCCTTGAACTCACTACTAGTAGCTGAAGCTGACCTCAAACTCACAAAAATAACCTTGCCTCACGGACCTCACTTAAGGATGTCACCCACCACACCTGGCTCCTATCACACCTCTCCGGCAGGCATACCTGCTATGCAGTACTCTTGCTTGTACATGAGCCCTCTGTATCCCCACAGCTTGGAAACAGATGATTCATGACCCGGGTACCACTTCCATGGGTACTAGGAGCCCATGAAAGATACGCACGATTCTGTCTTATGGTGTCTGTCTTTCTAGCCAGCTCATAAATGAGTTGTGAATTCATCTTCATTATATGCCCTCAGTGTTTTCTGGACAAGTTACACCTTAAGCACAATTACTAAACATCCTTATAAGCAAACTAGACTCATCACCGTTGAGATCTTCACCAGGTTCCTTTTTGAAATTCATGTGACTAACACTTTGAACTACCATAGAAGGAAATCCCCAGAAAATAACTGACTTCTTGCCCTCTTTAACTCTTCTGTCCTGGGCATCATAAAGCTACAAAAAACCCTGATAGGAGGCTTCAGCCTTGGAAGGCAACAGATCTGACAGGTAGAGGTACACAAAGGAGAACCACCGAGCTCAGTGGTTTATTCCAAGAAGTCACACCAGGGGGGTGGGAAGAAGATTAAGCCTCTGTTGTCATGTGGCAACAGAAAAATAAGAGCCAAATGCAGGCAGACATTTGGAATCCTTGAAACAGGCTAAAAGCGAGTTTTAGACTGCCCACAGAGGCAGGTGTGCCATGCTAATTACGGACTGTATCTTCTCATCATTACCTTCAGCCCAGGCTTGCTTTTGTGCCCCCACCCCCTTATGTTCCTCTCTTTCTTGGAGTTTTAACTTATATAATCTTCCTGTGTTAGAAGATTGTTACCAAGTACGATAAGAAAGATTTAGTCTGTGGGTTTAAAAAGGGGGCCTCTTTCTGGGATAGTTTCAATGACAGAAAGACACAAGGTCAAATTCTTTTGCAGTTATTTCTTAGTAAAAAGGGAGTCATTCGTGATTATTTTCATTGAAATGAAGGTTGGGGGCTTTATACTGAATAGGGCTGGCTTCCAAGATGAGTGAGTTCTTCACCTGGAAGCACATCGGAGAGATTCCCACCCCCTCAGGGCTCTCTGGAAATAGAAGGCAGAGGGATGGGACCCGAAAAGCGGACAGCACCCCAGCACATGAAATGCATGCAGCTCCAATCCCTAGGACCAGGTGGCATGCACCCAAATGCTTTGGGGGAATTCAAGGGTGAAATTAGAAAGCTCTAGGCCAAGATGCTTAGTGCAACATTGCCACTAACAGTCACAGCCAGTGAGTGGGCAGATGGTGAATGCCGCTCGGCTCCTTCAAAGGGGGTCAAAAGGGAGCCAGCAAACTCTAGGAGAGCAAGCTTCTCTTCTACTTGTCTACCCTCATTAGACTCCAAAGCAAAAATAACTTCCTGGGGGAAAGACGCTTTGGTGTCTAGGGATGGAAAGCATGAATCATTGGTTTATTATTAGGTGCCTGAGTATCCAAATAACAGGCCTGGTGCTGGTACAGAGCAAAGACTGTAAGTGCCAGCCTGGGACGGATGTGTGTGTGTGTGTGTGTGTGGTGTGTGTGTGTGTGTGTGTGTGTGTGTGTGTGGTGTGTGTGTGGTGTATGTGTGTGTGTGTGTGTGTGTGTGTGTGTGTGTGGTGCCTATGTCAAGATACACAAGACAATATGTGCGAGACAGACAACAGCACACACCACCAGGAGAAGGGATGGTTGTCACGATTTATCACCGAGGCACTCGCTCACAGGCATGTTTTGGGTGTGTGCTGCACTTTCTCTCGAGGCACCCCTTTCTCTTAGCCCCTGTGCTTAAATCCTATGTTAAAATATCTTTAATATCTCCATCTTACCCTCAAAAGAGGACACCGTTGGTGAGACATAAAACATCAGGGTGTGTAAGAAAAGACAGGACTTAGTAACGGAGAGAGTTTCAAACCAAGCTGCTTCTGGGTGCTTGTTCTATTGGCTAATTAATGCATGTACTATGCGTGCATATGTATGTGTGTCCATGAGCCTATGTGGAGGTCAGAAGCCAGCCTCACCTGCCATTCCCCAGTCTTCTGATTACTTTGTTTACTGAGACTTGGCACTCCCTGATCCACCTATCCTTCTTGTTGCGTGTTATGGGGCTGAATTCAGGTCTTCATGCCATCAAAGCCTGTATTTTTCCAACTGTGCCATCTCCTTGGCCTAAGAAGTGTCTTTACTGAATTTAATTGACTGACAGTGAGTGGTTGACCTGTGGAGCAGAACTGCAGGGTGAATGAGGCCCATCCTGTCTGTGAGGGGCTCATGTCACAGCCTACGTGAGATGATTCCAGGGGCCGTTGACAGCCTCTGCGGCCGGCTTGCTCATGCTTTGCATTAGGACCTCAGTTTGTCTATGCCCAGATAGTAACTAATGATTGATATTGTAGTGTGCGATCATGGGTGTGTGATAGCACACCCTAGAGACTCTGTAAGCAACAGAATTAATGTACCAGCCTACGAGGAGCCTGAGTCTGAAACATGGCACAGACTCTCTCATTAAAATTAATGACCGAGGCAATACCAACAACCAAACCCCGAAACCCAACTGTATTGATTTGTTGGTAGGAGATGACTACTGTGGATTTTGAACACCAGTTGCTGATGACATTATAACTCCTTTCATCTTAGATAAAGGTAAAACACGTGTCACTTACTGGTGACGGACAGCCTCCTGCTTCTTTCTGTGATGCCTCCATCGAAGCATCTGCGTGCACAAGAGTTGTGTGAAAAGAAAATGATCTATGTTTATTTGATTTTAAAAGTAGGGAGTTTAGGAGAGTGCTAAGTGGGTAAAATGCTTGCTACACAAACCTGTGGATCTGGGCTCCTAACCTAGGCACTCAAATAAAAGGCCAGGTGTGGTGTCACATGCCTCTGCAAGCCAGTGCTGGGGAGGCAGAGGCAGGAGGATCCTGGGGCTTGGCTGGCCAGCTGATCTATCCCAATCAATGGGTTCCAGGTTTAGAGAGAGACCCTGTCTTAAAAATAAGATGGGTAAAAATTAAGGAAGGCAGCCAGTGTTGACTTCTGCCCCCTCCCTGTCATGCACATACACTTGCAAACACTCACATAAATCACACACGGAGAAAGTTTTCCAAAGAAACCTGTATTTTGTCCATCATGGATGTGATTAGTTCTGCCACAGTGATGCTATTCTCCACTTGGCCAACGTACCAGGGAAGAACTATCACGGATGAAGAGCAGGCATCCAGAAGATGCTGAGTTCTGGCTGCGTCGAGCATGGGAAGCTGGAAATCCCCTGAAAGGGACGAGCTTCTCCCTTCCAGGCACTTCACACACTTGCCTCCCTCTTCTTCTCCTACCCCAGTGAGCAGGGCTGCTATTCTAAAGAGATGTATAGTGCGTGTGTCTAGCAAAGGCACATGAGTTCCCTGCATGCGAGGAAACACCTCTGCTCAGGTGGGCTCCGTGGACGAAACACAAGAGCAGAAAGGAGATCTTCACTGAAGCAGATACACTTTGTTCTACTTTCTATTTATTGGAAAGTCTATTTATTTCTCTTCTTTTTTTCCTGTGTATTTTGGAATGGCACAGAAGAGCGACCACTGAAGTAACATGTTATTTAGAATAGAACCAGAAATGCGAATGTGAAATACCAAATACCCTATTGTATGATTACAGCAGAAATTCTGTCTTGCGGGGGAACCGTGGTGGGAGAAGGTATCAGTCCCCTCTCCTCCCCTCCCTTTTCCTCCCTTCTCCTTTCCCCTCCTATCTTCTCTTCTTCTCTTCTCCTCTCCCCTCTTTCCCTTCCTTTTTCCTTCCCTCCTTCTTTCTCTCCCCTTCCTCCACCCTCCCCTTCCTCCTTTCGCCTCTCCTTTCTTTCTTTCTTTCTTTCTTTCTTTCTTTCTTTCTTTCTTTCTTTCTTTCTTCCTTTCTCTCTCTCTTTCTTCCTCTCTCTCTCTCTTTCTTTCTTTCTTTCTTTCTTTCTTCCTTTCTCTCTCTCTTTCAGCACTGCCCTACATGACCCACAGCCCATCTTCAATGGCTGTGTGCTGAATAAATCCCCTTCTTCCCACCCTTCCCCCCCCCAAAAAAAAAACCCACCAAATTTACAGCTGAGCCTCCTCTAGATGGAATATGAATGGAAGAGAATGAGCCATGGTCTCTCAGGCTACACATCTGAAACCTAGGGAACAAAGGATTATGTGCTAATGTCTTGAGCCAAGGATGATGCTTAAGAAGTGGGTATAAAATGTCACCAGATAAAATTAGAAGGAAGATGCTTGCCACCATATTTACAAGTGAACAGATATCTTGCCTAGCACAGTGGCATCCCTAAATACCTCCTGATGTCAAAGGTCAAACACATATTCTCCTATTCTCCTAGTGACAATGTAGCCAACTTTTGAAGGGAAATTACAAAGCAAGTACAGAAAATCATCATGAACACTGACCTTGCTTCTTCAGCTTCTAGGATTTTACACAGAGTGAGCCTCAAAGATGGCAATTAAATTTGTAATTACAAAAACTTAGAGTGGAGCTAGAGAGGTGGCTCTATTGTTTAGAGTGTATACCTCGTTTACAGGGGACCTGAGTTCGGTTCCCAGCCCCCACATCAAGCAGCTACAACTTCCTGTGGCTCTAGCTCCAGGAGGATCCAATACCTCTGGCCTTAGGCACCTACACTCACATGCAGACACACATGTGTGCATATAATTTCTAAGAAGCAGAATAATGAAAATTTTAAAACATTTAGTCAATCCTAAAGTGGTCGGTTATACAGACTACAGCATATTGAATGATAGGATGCTTCTCAGATATTAAAAAATTTACAGAGAGATATAGAACGGTATTCCTAATTGGGTTTGAAAGGCTGTGTGGCAAAAGCAAACTGTGCAGCATGTTTTGTGGGTTGGTGACTAGGTGGGTACCCATCCACTTAAATGTATGGATGCTGCAGGAAGCAAGTGATGGGCATCTTCAGAGAGCAGTGTTCTGTGAGCCTTCCTTCGTCTTTCCTTCCTTTAGCACTTTGGAAGTAGAAATCTCAAGGTGGACATGGGCTTTTAAAAATCCTTAGGACAGCCTAATCCTGGCTGTCTAGATTAGCCAAATTGGCAAATTATAGCTTCAAATGAGAGGCCCTGCCTCAGTGTTTAATGTAGAGAATGATAAGGGAAGACATTATGTTGGGCCCTATTTGGCCCTGGTTTGGGCCTTGAGGACAAACCCGAGCCTGGCTCGAGTTTTGTATACTGTCCTAGTCGCTTCAGTACTGGAGTGACTCAGCACAACCTGCTTAAGCCTGCCTTTGCCTAGCTCCTGCTGACATAGAGTAATTGTTGGTTCCACCCCATACCCTTCATCAACTTTCCCCTCCCCCTATGTCATCTCACCTCAGCAGAAAACTCTGCCTCCTCTCTCAGCCCTTAGAAAAGATTGATACATTAAAATGAGTTCCTACTTTGACAGACTCCAGACTCGGGGTGGTTATTCTGGGGAGGCAGGAGATCCCGAGCTTCGACACTCACCATCCCGCTCAGCCCCAAGAGTCTCTGCTGGACCAGGTTCTCTCCCTCTCACCTGGTTCTGCTGGCAGGGAGACTGCCTGGCAACATTACATTCAACATCAACTTATTGCTACACACACACACACACACACACACACACACACACACACACACACACACACGCGCGCGCGCGCGCGCGCACACATGCACACATGTACATGCATACACACATGCATGCACACACACATGCACACAAGTTCACAAGACACATGCAAGCACATGCACACATGCTCACACATACCACACACAGAACAAAAACAATCCATTAGTGCCAGCATAATCTTTGTAAATAAAAAGAAAGGAAGCTGCCCCTTTAATACCCTGTGCCTGCCGGGCTCAAACACAGGGCTTTGCAGAAATGGGGGCGTTAACACTCCAAAGGACTTCTGATGAGGAGTTCCCCGTTAACATTTATTTTTTGAGTCTTTGGAAACTAAAATTCATCTAATAAACACTCAGAAATTGAAAGGTGGATTTTGAGATTTTTTTTTTCTGCATCTGTGCCACAGATAGAGTCATGGGTTTTCATTTCTGATCAAAGTATCAGAACATGGTCTTTCTTCCTCCACAGCCACCCGGCACATGCCTTTTACACCTGCGGTCAACCTATTTATAACCACAAATTCCTGGGGCTATCTTGCCTCCTTTCCCTCCTCCCGGTACAAAGGGAGCTCCTGGGAGTACAGCTTTAAGAGTGTTGGTAAGTTTTGTTCCTGCAGTGAGCCCTGACCAAGGCAGAGAATGAGTCAGCCCACTTCAGCAAACCCTCCCAACAGTGCCACGAACATTCTACGGAGTGTAAGTTAGGGAGACCATTTCCTGACCACTGTACGGAGTGTAAGTTAGGGAGACCATTTCCTGACCACTGTATGGAGTGTAAGTTAGGGAGACCATTTCCTGACCACTGTACTGAGTGTAAGTTAGGGAGACCATTTCCTTACCACCGTCTGCGCTAATTTGCTGTCTTTCAACTAGAGCTAATCCTTACACCAACCGCAGAGGGGAGTCTAAATTAAAATCACTGTTCACTGGGTACCAATCCGGGTCCACTCAGGCCTGAACGGGGCTTAGCAATGAGCTCAATATCTACACGTCATGTGAATGATCACATCTCCAAATTCCCAAAAGGAATAATTTGGGGTAGAAGAAATTGAACATTGTTAGCTCTCTCGCCTGAGAGAGCTCGGCATGAGGCTGTGGTGGCAAGGTCTAAGTTGCAGTGGACACCTCAGGATGATGGAAGGTCCAAGAGAGCTGGAGGTAGCACAGGAAGCCATCCTGAGAGGGACCTTGTGTCCTGCCAATGACAGGGACCCAGAATCAGGACTTCCCCAGCTCCTTGGAGCTCAAATGATGCCTCTATGCATCCTGACATAAGACATGAGCTGAGCTCCAAGGCTCAGTGTGTGCACTGCTGGGTTTCCGTACTGCTTTGGTCCAGTCTTGGCTTCCTTATCTTCCCATTCTTTGCTTGGAAGTGAGGATGCTTACTCTGTGCTGTTGTATATTGGAAGTATGTAGCTGAGAGTATGCCCCAAATCTCATTAGAGACTTTGGATTTGGACTTTTAAGCAATGTTGGACCATTAAGGCTCTTGAGCCTCTTCAAATTGGACTGAATGCACTTTACAATATGAGTTGGCCAGGATCCTTTGGGAAGCAGGGTCAGTATGTTGTGGTTTGAGTCTTACATGCCCCCACAGGCTTATGAATTGGACTCTTTTGTCCCTGGTTGGTGACACTGTTTTGATAGGTTGTAAAAACTTTAGGAGTGGGGACCAAGCAGAAAGAAGTAGGTCACAGATGCGGATTCTTTGGGTGCCCTTTCTCGGACTGCTCTTTGTCTCACTCTTTCTGGTCCCAGTGTGTCACATTGTGGATAAGGGAAACCACACCCTTCCACTGCCATGAACTCCATCAGCCCTTCTTGCTAGGACAGACAGAAACCAGGAGTGAAGGTCAACCCTTCCTCTTTAAATTGCTTCTGCCTGGTGTTTTGCCACAGAGACAAGGCAGGAACTGATACAGTGATGAAGAACAGAAGTCACTCACTACACTAAGAACACCATCCCATGGGGGCACAGCTTAGAGGTCGCTCTGACACTCTTCTCCCTAAGTGTTTATGAAAGAACTCCTTGACTTTTCTTCCCTATATGCTGGTTCTTCCTGGCACGGAGAGGAAGCTGAGCAAACTGGGCCATGATGAGCCATCCCACCCTTACTTTCCTTCTCTGGTGATACTTCTGTACGGCCAGTCACAGAAAACCTCTGTTTTCACTTGGTCTTCAGTAAATTATCTTTTATTCTCTTGGTAATTGTTGTTTCCAGGGCTTATACTGCTCCAGTCTGATAATGCAGGCCTAGTTCTGGAAACTTCTAGCCTCCATAGAATCTACTCCAGGCCGAGAATGTTTTCAGACTCTGAGGCTAACTGCTGAATGAGCTCACCCTTTCTAGCTCTTTCTGAGCTCTGGCTGGATGGTTCAACTCAGCTGTTCTGGCTCACATTCCTCGCCAAGCTGACTAATTCAATCTGGCTTCTCTTGTTTTCTCCCAAATTGCTCTGCTTCGACTCAAACTTACTGTAACAACATGATCTAATCTTCTGGCTCCTTCTCATTCTCTAGCTCTTTCTGTCTTCACCTGTGTCTAGCTTGTTCTCTCTTCAACCTGTCTCTGTACAACTCCAAATAAAACTGCCTCCTCTCCTTCCTCTTCACTGGCCCTCAATTAGCTTCACTTTCCTCTCTCTTTTTGTGAGAGTTGGGCAGATCCTATTCTGTCAAATCTTTCTCTGATTTGTAACACTGTCTGCCACTCAATTAGATATCACATTCAAACATGGGTGCTTCCTTCTACAAATTAACTTTACCTTCGTTGTTTGGGATTAAAGGTGTGTGCTAAGGTCGTATCTGTATTTCAGCCAGAAGGACTGAAAGTATCTGCTAAGGGTGGAGCCACACTACAAATAGAAACAGGTACTTTCACAAATAACACAATCTTGGGGTTCACAGTGTGATAAAATATCCCACATCAGTCTTCAAGTCTTTGACCCTAAAGCTGAGTTGAACTTAGAAACTCACGATGCTAGGCAAAACACTCTATCACTGTGGGATATTCCCCAGTCCTCAGTTTGTACGTTTAAAGGGCTCCTGTGTCACACACAACCTGGCCCTAAATAAATCTGCCCAGCTCTTTGCTTGTTAGACTGCCTTTTGCTTTAGGAAATTCAGTGACAAGATCACACATATTTTCCTATATGCATTCTTTCTTTGAATCCATTACATTCCAAATCCCGGCCATTCCAACTCAGCCTTCCCATGGAGTTCTAGCTCCTCTACTCAATCCCTGAAGCTCTTCAAGCCTTTTTGGGTATTTTAAAATCAACCTCATATGCTGCAGTCATCTAATAGGCTGGAACCTTAAGTGAAAAGTGTGGCTCCATAACAGCTAGTATAGGCATAACGTATAGTAGAGTGTAGCGCATTTTCTTAATTAGAGATTGATGGGGGAGGGCCCAGTCCCCTGGGAGTGGTACCACCCAGGTTAGTGGTCTTGGGTTTCTATAGGAAAGCAGGAGGATCAAGCCATGAGGAGCAAGCAAGTAAGCAGCACCCTTCCATGGCCTCTGCATCAGCTTCAGTCTCCAGCTTTGCATTCCCATACTGGCTTCCCTCAGTGGACTGTGTGATTCAGGATGTGTCAGCCAAATAAACCCTCTACTTCTTAAACTACTTGTGATCTCGGTGTTTTATCACAGTATTGGTGACCCTAACTAAGACAAAGACAGAGGCTTAGATCTCTTTTTATTTTCTTATTCTAAGGTTCCTCTGAAGACTTGCAACCACCCTTAGGATAGCTAGCATCCTCTAGGTAGATTTATCTAGCCAAGACCTCTATTTATAGGTCAGCTGCTTTACCTGAATGGATTGTATTCTCACATTGTAGATATCCAACACCGTAATAAAGAGATTTCATGCTCAAATCCTTCCTCCCCCATCTCACTAAAGAGTCTAAGTCACTCAATTGCCATGTTAGTACTGAGTCAACCTTGACACCCCTTCTCTTTCATCTCTCATAGATACATGACCATTCAGCCCTGTAGAATTGGTATAATATAGATATATGACATCATAGCATATTTTTTATAACTTCCTAGCTGCGATGGTTAATACTGATGGTCAACTTGACAGGATTTAGACTCATCTGGGAGACAAGATTTTGGGCATGCTCTGAGAGGTTATCCAGATTAGGTTAGCTGAAATGGGAAGTCCCACCTACATGGTGAAGGGCACCATCTTATGGGCTGGGCTCCTGGACTAAACATAAAGGAGAAAGTGGGATGAGCACCAGCATCTATTGCTCTTGGCTTCTCAGTGATGGACAAAATTTGAACAGCCTCCTTACGTGCCTAGCACCATGACTCCTCCATCATGATGGACTGTAGACACAACTAAATCCTCCCTCCCCTAATGTTGCTTTCACCAGGGTATTTTTCACAGTATGAGACAAGTAACTGATGCACTTGTCATCAACTGTTGCATAAATATAGCCAGCCTTCCTTCCTTCCTCCCCTCCCTCCCTCCCTTCTTGCATCCATTCTTGCTCTCTTCTAACTCACTTCCCTAAATAAAAACCTTTCCAGAATGCTTTCCATTCTTGAAATTGTTTTAATTTTATATATATAGGTGTTTTGGCTGCATGCGTGTGTGTATGTGTAGCACATGCATGTCTGCTGCCCAAGGAAGCAAGAAGAGGACCTAGTATCCCCTGGAAGTAGAGCTATGGACAGTTATGAACAACCATGTGGCTGTTGGGAGCCACACCCAGGTCCTCTGGAGGAGCAGCAGTGCTCTGAAATGCCAAGGTGCCTCTCCGGTCCCAATACTGTTGATTTTAGCATTCTTTCCCTTTCTAAAGATCAAGTCAGAAATTGTTAGGATGATCTCTAAATCGTGGTGTGGTCTGCCCACAGCTTAAACTTTCCATCCCATTTCCTGCTCACTTTAACATTATCATCTGTGCTTCTGTCAGCCCCAATAAACTCCTTCCAGCTTCTGGAACTTAACAAGGCCTTTCTTTTCTTAGCCAATCTGCACATATTGTTCTTTGCACCTGGGATACTGTGTCTCCCTGCTGTGACTTCTCCATCTTATGTTCTTCTCTGTATCAGAGGAGAGTGTATTCTACTGTGCACACAGCTCACCCAGTGGAGATGGCCCTAGCCACAAGGATGTTTTGTGTCACTTGAATCCTGTCATGGAGTCTGAAAGCAGGTGTTTTCAGAGTTGTAGTTATTACCCCAGAGCAAGACTTTCTTCTTTCTTCTTTGAAACTATGGACATGTTGGTGGTTTAATCTAAGGTCACTGCTTTATGTTCACAGGGTGACTGCCAGACATCCATGTTTCTAGTTCTATTACCACTGCTCACATGTAAGAAAATGGGGGGGGGGGATTTTCATCTCATGAGCATCGTCTTTATCAGAGATTCAAAGCTTTTTTTGAACTGCTCTGCATCAAACTGGCCAGATCTATGCCATGCAGATCAAAAGGGAAGCTGTTTGGTAAGTACTGGGATGATAAGAAGAGAAGAAGAATATAACAGCTACCTGACTTAGAACCAAGGCATCTTGATATTCAGTGCTCCTATCAAAAGACCAAGCACAGGATCAAATAGGTAAAGTTGGTAAGAAGGCTCAGTGGTTAAAGCACTTGCTGCACAAGTATGAGGACCTAAGTTCAAATCTCCAGCATCCACATAAAAGCTGGGCACAGTGGTGCACATCTGTACTCCCGGCACTGGGGAAGGGTCCGGTAGTGCTTGGAGACTCAAAGCCATCTAGTGTGGCAGAAACAGTAACCTCTGGGTTCAGTGAAAGACACTAACTCAAACAATAAAGTTGAGAAGCAGTTGAAGAAGGCATCCCAGTGTCAACCCCTGTCTCATGCTATTGCATGGTGAGCACATTCGCACACATGTATGTGCAGAAGCACACATCACACAAGGAGGTAAATAAGCCTATTCTGTTGACATCTTCTCTGTGCAGTGACAAACTCTCTGACTGTGGAAAATGTCTCTTATTCACTGCCCAACTCCTAGGGTAAGCACAGTGTAGGGCCTTTCTGGGTCAGTCAGATCCGCTGATTGAGAGGCTGACTGAATGAATACAAAGCAGAATAACACAGAGAAAGCAGGTATAAATGAGACAGACACTCTCAAAGAAAAAAACTCCTGGAAATGATTGACGTTTCTCCCATCTCATGGCTGAGCTTTCCAATCCACTTAAGTAAAAAATAAGTTTTTCCTCAAGAAGATGTTGCTTCAGTTGCTCAGATCCCTGCTCAGCGACTGCGACTCTGTTACCCTCTTACTCATGCCATGGGGGCAGGGGCCATCGTCATCACTGCCATTAGGAAAGAATTCATTTTCAAAACATGAAAATGCAACCCCTACTAATGAGGTGTATGATTCAGAAGTATAATTGCCTACTTACATAAATGCGAGCCAATTCTTTGATAGGTCATTCAGATACGATCAGAGTAGAAGAAAAAACAGAGCAGCCAGGGAGTTTTTATATAAAGAGTACTCAGAACTTTCTGTCTAAATTTTCCATTTCTGAGAACATCACTCCAACAGATAGTTTGTCATTCAGGTCGGATGAGGAGGGAGAAAGAAAATGCCAAGTGCCTGGCGCACAGTGTGCATCTGGGCTGTTTCTGTCCCTGAATCTAGTCCAAAAGGAAGTTGGGTTTACACCTATTTCTATCCTGTCCTAAATATGCATCTGTGAGTAACTTGAGTGTGTTCTTTGACTCAAAGTGGCATGATAATCTTAAACTATCTCCAGTTATAAATACAATCAACTCACAGTTTTAAAATAATTTAAACCCAAAGGGTCAACTGGTAACTAAGATAGTCACCTATAACCAACTGGGAACACTGTCAAGGATAACTAATCTGTGAAGACAGTCACCTGTAGCTAACATGACTATAGTCAACTATAACCAACCCATAAAAACAGTCAACTCTAATTAACCTGTGAAGACAGTCAATTCTGATCGACCTGTGAAGGCAGGCAGCCAGCTCTAATCAGCCTGTAAAGAGAGTCAACTCTTACCAACATGTGAAGACAGTCAACCATAACCAACCTATCAATAGTCAACTAGAACTAACTAACCTAACAAAACATTCAGAGGCAGACCATATCCCTGAAAGTAGCTACTGCTGTAGATGCAAAATCTTTCTTAATTTTGGATGGACACTCTATTTGGCCATGTCAAAACACACAGGGTGCTAACATAAGAATATCACATTTATTTGTTACAAAAGAAAGAAAGAAAATCCATTTAAATATCTCCACATGTAAGAGTAAAACTTCAAGTTTTAAATATGATTTTCATTTGCAACAAAACTCCTTTTAAAAAAAAATAACAGAAATGACTTTCACGTTGGCAAAGGGAGTCCCCTCCGATGTAAACAGATGGCTGGGAAAGATCACCCACATGCTGCAGATCCTGAGGAGGCATTTCTAAGAACGAAGTGGCACTTCTCAGCCTGGGCCACTTCCCACAGGATCCTTATTTAACCCACACGAAGCATGTCTGCCATGCCTCTGGCCAAGAGGAGCTCAGCAGCTCAGCAACCCTTGTCCCACTTGCTTCAGTCATCCAGAGTAACACCCAACTCTCCTTCATACCCCAGAAAGAGCTCGAGCAAGCCATCCCCACTAACCCCGTAGTCAGAGACCAGCCCTTAACTAGTACCCTCCCATTCAAACACATAGCGAAGTCCCTGCTAAGTGGATTAAGCATCTGAGGTAATGTGTGACACACATCTGCTCCACTTTTCCAGTGAGCAGAATTTTTGTGATGACTTAAATCCCAGACTCAATCAATGAGAGAGAGAGAGAGAGAGAGAGAGAAAGAGAGAGAGAGAGAGAGAGAGAGATTTAAAGCCTAGTTTTAAAGTACAATCCAAATAAGGGTATAAGAGACCATATTTTTTCTAATGGATAAAATTATATAATGCCTCAATCAAATCCACAAGGTTACTAGAGAAGTACAAGTTCTTTCTCTGAGTCTATTTATCCTTTGTTTCAAGTTCATGGCCATTTCCTGGGGGATCATCTGCACTTAGTCGAAGACATCAAGGAATGAGCAACCGTGGAGCTTCTACAACTTTGGAGACTGAGTGCATTCGATTACTGGAAAACACAGGAAAACTCACAGATTTGTCCTTGACAAGCAGAGCTGAGCACTGGATTCCCGCCATCAGCATCTTGTGTGGGTTCCATGCCACCGAGTCAGCTCTGTAGTATTAAAGAAAGAGAGATCAGAGAGGGGCTGGGCTAGCTGCTGTCGGGAGACGGGAACTACTACTGAGGTCTCCTATATAAGTTACCGGTCCATGGGACTCCTCTTCTAAAGGACAGGAACAATTTAGAGGGTGTTCTGTTTGAGAAAAAAAAATGGTTTTTGCAGTGTGCGTGTGTGTGTCTGTGTGTGTGTGTGTGTGTGTGTGTGTGTGTGTGTGCGCGTGTGTGCGGGTGTAGAGGCCAGAGGTCAATGATGGTATCGTTCCTCAGGATACCATCTACCTCTTTGTTTTTTTGAGATAGAGTCTCTTGTTGGCCAGGAGCAGGCTGATTAGCCTTGGATGGCAGAGCAGCAAGTCTCTAGGATAAGCCTATGTCTGCCTCTACAACACTGGGTTATGTGTATGCTACCACACATGACAATTTTTCACATGGATTCTGGGGGATAGATTTGGGTCCTATTGTAAGGACTTAACTGACTGCGTTATCCCCAAGCCATGATTTCTAAATGCCACTCAGATGGAGACATCCTAAAAATTGTTTTTTTCCCTAAATAAAAGTCAAGGCGCAAAACAGGAGACTAAATTTACCTGTGTATGCCACGCAGGAGCCGGCGGTGCTTTCTTGACACCAAAGCTGAGCCACCCCAAGAGGCCTGTTGAAATATATTTATACACAAACCAGTTACTTCAGTGTGATTATCCTACCCATGAACTGCCATAGCAAACCCACACATGCCATTTGGTACTTCATTTGATATCATGTTTACTGATTTGAATTCTGTGGAGTCTGATCAGGTGATCAGAACCCCAGTAGAGTAGATGAGTCCTCCTTGACTCATAGATGTAAAATCACACATCATAAATAAAAGGGGGTATTAATAGCCAATTGAGCTCTGTATGGACAAAAAGAAGTCACAAATATACAGCCCAGCCCTGTCGATCCTTTGGATCTGGAACACAAGGCAGATCCATATTGTTGCTGCATAGATTGTACTATGAGTCATGAGCCAAAGGTTAGTATTCTGTGCTTTGAGTGAGGACATCATTGGCAAAGGAGCTAGAAGGTCAATGAGGGGTTGGGTAGGTGGAAGATTATCCTCTAAGGAAAATTAGATCTTTTTAGACAAGTGGTTTTCAGAAATACTTGCAAGCAAAATGTAGGAGAGCAACAGAGAGGGAACTTGGAACTTAAGGGAGTGGTCTCTTGGGGAGATGATGTCCTGAGTACCAGAGGATGGGACAGAGGCGAAGACCATGGATTCAAAATCTGATGGGAAGGGGGCAGGAAGGGAAGGAGGAGCAATCCAAATGGGAGGACATGATAGTTAATTTGGTTCCTGAAAATGGTGCCGAACTGTGAGTTTTAATGTATAAGACTACAAAGGGCAGCTGTGGGAGAAACTCTGAGGGCATCTGACCTTGTGCTCTACTGAATGCTCTGAGATTCCCTCATGAAATTCCACAGCATTCTGTGAAGGATGGAGTTATGGCTATCTCCACTTTTGCAGGAAACTAAGGCTCAGAAATACTAGGTAGGTATCCTGGGGTGTATCATGGGTAATTAAAAGCAGATTGGGGACCCCAAGCCCATTCTCTTTACCAGATACTATTGTAGTCTAACTAGAGTGATCATTTAACCAAATGGGAGAGTATCACCTGGGGAGCTGAGGGGGAGGGGGATGCTTCAGGCAACAGTGGAGTTCAAGAGTTGCCTAGCAGATAGATACTATTTTCTTTCAATAGTAAGGTCAAGGGCAGATAGATGCCATGGTATATTAAGAAGCAGGAGGATTATGTACAATCTAGGGGTAGAAGAGAAAGGAAATGAGACACTCTTACAGCTCTCAGAGTAGTACTAAAGCTGCCCATTGGTAGCCAAGATAGTACAGCGCCAGTTATCCTGTGGCATTAAATCCCTTCTAAGAGTAACTTCCATTCATGGCAGGGCCAAGGGTGAGGATCATGAGCCATGCAGTGTAAGCTTAAGGATGAATTCACTCCAGGGTCAGATGTCTGTGCAGCCCTTAAAGTGAACATATCTTCAAGGTTCAGACCCTGAACCTTAGGTGGATCCTTTCAGTTGCAGCCCTGATTCAACAAAGTCCCTGACGACTCCATAACTTCTGCTTTTTGTCAATGCCCAAATCCCCAAGTAAAGGATTAATAAAACGGACTCATAATTTAGTCTTTCCTACATCTACCTTCTCAAGGCTGCCACATCCCACAGGCCTTGAAAAGATTAGATTTGACTGAGACCTGAAGGAAGCAGGACCGATCGGTCACACCCATCTCTACTCTCCTGCAATTAACCAGCCTCCTTCCCTACATTTGCACTTGTAGGACCCCTGACTCTTCTTTACCCCACCCCAAATAAATCCTACCCAGCCAGATTTAAACTTAAAATCACAAGAATTCTTCTTTTGATTCATTGGGCAGGATAGGGAACGTCCATGGACAAATTTATTTCTCAATAGATTTAAACGGAGAAAAAATGAATTAACTAACCCAGCTGATGCCATGACCCTGCTTCTAGTTAGTTCCTTTCCCCAGTTCCTAACTCTAGAATTTACAACATCAAACCAGTCACTGTCGTGGCGGAATGACTTGACTTTCTCCCTCCCTAAGGACTGTCACTAAGGTACGTGTTAAGCATCACAAGATCTTGCTCTCTGATCGCCAGCTCGTAAGTTAATAGAGCTAGCCTTAAAATACAGCTGGAGGCGAGAGTAAAGGCAGGGTTTCACAGCCCCCCAAGCCCACCAGTTTAAAGGCAACATGGCTGCAGACATAACTTGGTTAGTAGAGTGTCTGTCCGCCATTGCCATTCACGGAAGCTCTGAGATCAGTAAGCGGGAGTGATAACATACATCTGTAATCCCAGCGCCTGGCAGACGGGGCAGGAGGACAGAGGGTTTGTAAGGCCATCTTTGGTTATATGGCAAGCTCTTGAGACCCTAGTTAAAAAAGAAAATAGACATAGCTTATCTCAAAGCTCCCATGGGAATTGTGGCAACCAGAGGGAAAGAGGGCCGTCTCTGGGGACCTAGGCCTAGAAGATACCACCAGCCCCTGCGCCAGAAAGGTGGACAGCCCCCAAGGAGTCTCACATTCATTCTTTTTTATTAGATATTTTCTTTATTTACATTTCAAATGTTCTCCCCTTTCCTGATTTCCCCTCCAAATTACCCCCTATTCCCTCCCCCATCCCCTGCTCACCACCCCACCCTCTCCAGCTTCCTGGCCTTCACCCCCATCCCCTGCTCACCACCCCACCCTCTCCAGCTTCCTGGCCCTCACCCCCTTCCCTCTGCTCACCACCCCACCCTCTCCTGCTTCCTGGCCCTCATATTAGTTCTTACAGGGGAAGGGTGGAGAAAGATCACACAACCGGAAAAGGATTTAATGTCCTTAGAAATGTATAAGAAGTCAGAGCAACTATTGTGATCCTGCCAAGATCTTACCTTTAATATTAATGGACTGTGTATTGTATAGGGTGTCCTAAACATAAGTTATATTCTATTGTAATCAAATTTTCCAGTGGATTAGATACCTGCCACTATGCAGGGTGAATAAAAACTGCCTCAATGTTAGGATGTATTTGTTTCTTTAACTCAGATTTCTTTTCTTTATTCACAGAGGCTGCTGTCAAATTTACTCTGACACAACATACCTACTATGTGCAAGCACAATCAGTTGGTGTAGCTTATTTTCTCAATGAAGTATTTTCTTCAAATTTTAACTTTTAATTAGAACAAGATCTTTTTCTTACCATCTATAAATTACAAATTCTGTCTAAGCCACATAAATCTCTTTAGATCATTTCCATTTTCAAAGCTGCTGTAGCTATAATGTTCCACGTAAACCTGTAACCCCTATTGATGTTTCTCTTATGAGAGTGGAATATTTAAGGAGGATGTTGGCATATTTGATTGTTTCTCCTTATTTCCATGGTTAGCAAAAGTACTCACTTCACATTATCTGTTTCTTCTTATTTCCATGGTTAACAAAAGTACTCACTTCATATTATCTCTCAGGACATTAAATATTGCCACATTTCTAAGGTGATAAAAATCACTAAGGTGTACGTTAAAAATCGAGTAGATAAGAATACACAAGCTCCATTTAACGAAGTCACAAAGAATCACCCAAAGCATTGCTACGGGCATGTTAATCAGCCCAGTGGCTCCAGTGAGCCTGTGTCTGCTTCACCCAGCATTACCATCTACTTAGTGAAACCTTAAAGGACTCCAGTCCTCTCTCTCGATCATTCTGTAGACAATTGACTTCAGAAGAATAAAATGCACTGAACTATAAAATTGCAAGTGGTATATTTCCTTAATGCTTGGTTATCCTCCATTCAGTGAGTTATTGCATATCTCTTCTAATCAGAAACATCTTGGCTACTCTCCTGCCTGGGAAGGCACACAAAACCTCCTGGGTATGTTCAGCCATTCCTTCGCTGAGGTATATTCAAACCCACAAATGCCTGGCTTCATATAAAAGAAAGGAATAAGGAAGGAAAAAGTGAGGAGGGGAGCCAGGGAAGAAAAAAGGGAGGGAAAGAAAAGAGAGAGGGGGAAGAGGGATAAGAAAGAAAGAGAAGAGAAGAGGGAGAGAGGGCAAGGAAGATGGAAAAAAGAAAAGAAAAGCAGGGGAGGGAGGGGAGGAGGAGGAGGAAAACACAGAAGGGAAGGGAAGTGGAGTGAAAACTTTTAGTTTCTTTGGAAAGTTAGTTATGTCAAATGATGTCTTGCTAAAGCAGACACTTGAAAGGACACGCTTGATGAAGGAGTGTAAATATGACCCCACAGACACCAGGAGACAAGCACTAACTGAGCATTGGTTTGGTCCGCTCCACCTCTCTATTCTTCGCTAGGCTGTCATTGAGAGAAGCTCACCCAAGAACTTCCCGTGAGGTTCCTGAGAGGTTCCTGCATCAGTTTGCCACTTCCTTGGCCTCGCCTCAGGCCAATTGGCGAACCCAATGATTCCTTCAGGATTGAACGACAGCTGCTGGTTCCTGCCTGGTGTCTGCCTGCCTAGAGGACTGGTGTGCAGCTGCTGAGTCACATTTAGTGTTTGCTAAGGGACTGAAGAAGAAGACCTGCTGCTGAAGAAGATCGAGCTTGCCACCAAAGAGCTATTGCTGAACAGGTCCACTTCCCTAACATCCAATAACTTTCCTACTACTTCTGCTGGGTGGTGGGCTAGAGGGGAGGTTATACCCTTATGAAAAGTAGGCTGCAAAAAATCCATGCCTACAGGGAAGAGGAGAAAGGAGTGGATGAAGGGGGATGGGATGAAGGGAACAGAAAGACAGGGGGATGAAAGAAAGGGAAAGCAGGGAAGAGGAGAGAGAAGAAGGGGGGAGGAGGGAGAGAGAAGCAGGGAGGAAGGGAAGGGCAGGGAGGGGAGAGAATGAAATAAAACATGTGGTACCCTTAAACCCTGAACAAGTAGACCTGCAATAAAAATTACCTTTAGCTTAAAGGAAAATGTATTATGAACAACCCCAGGACTTATGAAATGAATTAGAAAAAACCTAACCCTTTAAGTTAGAAAATTATGAAGAACATAAATTATATCCCTTTCCCTCAAACAATTATCTATTATGGATCCAGCTAAAACCTGCTTTAATTAAGACATGTAATTATGGAAGGTAGGATATATTTTTTTCTTTTCTGCACTTTTTTACTGATTGGAATCATAATTTTAGAGCTGGAAGATACTTCATCGACCATCTCCCCCCACAAGTGAAGCAACTGCAAATTTGGGCTGAGCCCAACAGAGAAGATGATGCAGATCAGAAATCAAAGTCGCAGTTTCTGGTTTCCCTGTCACTGTTTCCCTAACACGGCACTGCTTTGCCGATTTGGGGGACCAAAAAAAGATGGTTTGTGGGAAAGGAGAAAGTCCCATGGAATCCAGAGAACATAATCAAAACAAATCTGAGGTCTTAGAATCTTCTGGAAGCCTTAAAGTAACTGCACGCTCATTTCCCAAGTGAGAAGCATAACTCAAAGTAAGAGGTTTCTCGATTCTGAGAGTATGAGAAGCTGGGAAGGACTTGGAGGTTAGACAGACAGGTGGACACACCGACAGACTTACATCCACATGGAGCCAGAGGCCATGCCTCTCACAGACCTCAGCGATCTCATCCAGGGGGTCAAAGGCGCCCAGCACGGTGGTACCAGAGGTGGCACAGACAAGAAACGGCACTGCTCCCTGTGAAAAGGAGCCAATCACAAAGAGAATCATCACTACTATTCTGAAACTCACCCTGTCAGAAGCTGTGAAAATAGGATATAGGACAAACGGGCCTCCTTGGAGGTCATGGTTGGTTCAGTGGGTGTTGGGACACTTCCATACTATGTGGCCTCTGGTGATTATAAACAGGTTGAGTACACTGGGAAAATGCTATAACCTGGTCCTCCATTAGTCCAGATCAATGGCTACAGTCAAGATTATTGCTGTCAGGTCCTGTCAGTTGTATTCTGTCCATCAGGTTCATTTTCTGGTAATGGCCCAGGTCCAAAGTAGACAAAACCACGGGAAATGACAGAAAGTCATTCCATAGGCTTCTTGGTTGTTCTTGAGGAGGCATTCTGTTCTTCTATAGAGCTTGCATTGCCCCCTCTCACCTGAACAAATACAGGCAGGACTGGTAGATGAAAATATAGCCCCGGGGTGAATCATACAGGCCTGTCTGCTTATTTAAGTAACCGTGGCTGCCAGACAAAGATGCAATCAAGTGCAGACACAGAAGAAATGTGAACAGAGAAAAGAAAGCAATCTCACAGGGAAGGTCTAGCCATGTTGGGCAGCCATGGCTAAATTCACAGCATGCACTGGGAGAGGACCTGCCTTACTCCTGAATCGTTCCCCTCCTCACAGCTGCTGCTTGCACCTTATGAACTGAGGAGATGCCAGTGGACCATGGATGAGAAAAAGGAGACCCGTGGGCTAGAGAGATGACTCAGCAGGTAAGAGCACTGACTGCTCTTCCAGAGGTCCTGAGTTCAATTCCCAGCTACCACATGGTAGCTCACAGCCATCTGTAAGAGTACCTGATGCCCTCTTCTGGTGTGTCTGAAGACAGCTCCAGTCTATTCATATAAATAAAATAAATACATTTTTTTAAAAAAGGAGATCCTGGGTGTAATGGCTATTCCCGGTTGTCAACTTGATTACATCTGGAATGAACTACAATCCAGAAGTGGAGGGCATACACGTGATCCAGATCTTGAGGCTGGAAGACAGCTTTCTGACCTGGATCTTGACATGAAAATCTTGAGGTACAGTGGTCATGATAAACTTAGGCCCAGGCAAGGTAGTCCATGCCTTTAATCTCAGGAGACAGAGGCAAGCAGATCTCCTGGGACAAAGAAAGTTTTAGATCCAGGCGTGGTGGTGCAAACCTTTAACCTGGGCCACACCTTCTGCTGGAGGCCTACACCGGGACACTGGAAGAAGGAAGACTCACTCTTCTTTGCCTGCTTGCATTTACTCGCCAGCACACCTGTTGGAACCTACTTCTATAGAAGGCCAGCTGACACAGCTAGCCTCGTGGGCTGAGCAACTACTAGATCCTTGCACTTCCCATCCACAGCAGCCCATTGTTGAGTTAGTTGGACTACAGACTGTTAAGTCATTACAATAAATTCCCTTAATATATAGAGACATCCCATAAGTTCTTTGACTCTAGAGAATGCTAAGACAATGGGAATAACACAGAGATGAAAAATAATCACTGTCAAGTTAGCCAAGCACATGGCAGCAGCTGCGCGCCAATCAGGCAGGGAAAGAGGAGAGAGGGGTGAGTCCCATCTCATCAATGCTAGCTAGCACGGTGGCAGAAGTGTGTTACTTATTGTGACAGGGCAATCTATAGACAACTGTGGGATTGTGGGTAGCTATGAGCTCTAGGGTTTTAGAACACAAGGAATGAGACACTCTTGTCCACTTCATTTCTTCTGAAAATGGTTTTACTTCCATTTAGCATAGTACTGAGTTCCCCTCAGATTTTTGGTGAAGTTCATTGTTATGCAAATAGATGCTCATAACCTTGCATGCCATAATCATTTGTATTTGAACCAAACTTATTACAACTTAACTGACCTTTTGATAGAAAGATGTTATTTCTCTAGGGGAAGTGGGGCAGAGCAAGACCACTGGGTCCCACATCCCCCAACGGAGATACCCAGAAATCATAGTAGGGGCACAGAATGAATCCGGTTGCCATCCGAGGAGACACCTGTGTCACACAGGATTGGGTCTACCCCAACCCTTTTAGAACAAGGCCAGGAGGTGACAGAGCCCCCACTGGGGAGCCATGAGCATGGGTTCTTCCCTGAACTCAACCACAATTGGTTAAGTGTTTATCATGTCAGTGAGCTAAACAGAGTGAGAACGGGGTCACATCAGTCATTCATTCAAAGCGACAGACAAAAAGTCATTTGCTGAAACTGCTTAAGGTGTCTTTAATGGTGGGATCTTCTCCATATACTGTGTGATGTTCCGACAAGCAAGAGAAAATGCCCAGGTAAGCTATTAGAGGACTTGAATGAATTCTTCTCACCTATTAAATCACATGTTTTTAATAGGGCCAGAAACCACACATTTACGTGCTATTTATTTCCTGGTTTTTGTTTTTTGTTTTTTCCTGCCTAGTTTCTGGCTGTTAACTACAAAGTTCAGGGAAACAGCATTGTTCTCACTGCCTGTGAGCTATATTCCATAAGAAAGTTTGTCACTTCAAACACTCATGCTCAAAACCACCTTGGAAATATACAGCGGTTCTGCTCGCCGGACTGGTCAATAACTACTTGGTTGGTGCCCTGCAGTTTGCACACTCTCTGTGACAACATCAAGCAAAGGTTGTTGCCTAAAGGATGTTTTAATGGGTAACCTTGGCTCAGAGAGATCAACCCCAGCACAAAACTCCATGCTGATGGCTCTGTCTGAAGTACTATGCCAGAAACACTGGAAAAGAGAGAAGCGGGTCTGAGCTACCGAGCTCCGAAAACCCTCGCATCCTGTGCTACTGTCTGCAGAGGGATGCAAGGCTGGTCGCTGGTGCACCCATGCCCACGTGGGCACTGACTTCAAAGGAAATTGGGCAGAAACACCAGTGTGTCTTTTGCCCTCCTTTTCAATGTGACTAAAGCAATTTTCATTTTTCCAAACTTCTGTTTCCGTGGTCTCAGCTTCAGAACTATGTCAGTTTATTATACATGTGGTATCAAAACAAACCAAAAGTTGAAGAAAAAAAGTAATGACTCCAATGGAATCAAACCAACCTATGCTAGAAATATAAACTGCTAAGAACGCTCACACACCTGAGATTGTGCTTGGGGGAGGGTAGAAATATTGAGAACTGGTAAATCAGGCAAAACAAAAACATGGTTTTCGCCTGGCAGTGGTGGCTCATGCCAGTACTTAGGAGGCAGAGGCAGGCGGATTTCTGAGTTCGAGGCCAGTCTGGTCTACAGAGTGAGTTCTGGGACAGCCAGGGCTATACAGAGAAACCCTGTCTCAAAAACCAAAACAAAACAAAAAAACAACATGGTTTTCCTCCTTGCTAGGGAAGGTCATTTCCTTATGAAACTGAGCATCCATGAGGAGACATTTCTGTTTGTATTAGAAGACCTGCCAACGAGGGAGGGAGGAACAGGAGCATGAACTCCAAAGTCGCTAAAGAAGGAAGTCTCCAGGTGATGGTCGCCAGGGCAGCCAGATCCATGAGGTGAGAGTAAGGGAGGGCTTAACAGCAGATGGTGAACCCCGAAAATACTAAGATCCCCCGATCAATGTCATCACAGAAGGAGGCAGAGGGCATCCTCCCCAAGGAAGAACGAAGTGTAAAAAAATGAAAACAAACGCTATTTGAATCTCATGGAGGTCCAAGCACCACATTCCAAGAGACACAGGACAGACAGTGCAGAAGAGAGTCAGGATCTCTAGAAATGTAATGTGAGCTGGAACCCAGGGACGTGGATTCTCTAGAGCTGTAATGTGAGC
>NW_022196906.1:109705156-109711614 GCF_008632895.1 Mastomys coucha | reverse complement strand
TCTAGAGCTGTAATGTGAGCTGGAACCCAGGGACGTGGATTCTCTAGAGCTGTAATGTGAGCTGGAACTCAGGGACGTGGATTCTCTAGAGCTGTAACGTCCCTGGAGAAGATGAAAGAACATCCAACAGGAAGTTTTTGTGGTTGGCAGTAAGAGAAACAAGACAAACAAATGAAGGGAACAATATCTGACATTTTGGAGAATTTTAACCCAGTTGAGACCGTGACCGTGTGGACCTCCGGACAACAATCATATCTACACAGACAGTAAGACAGTAATTAAAATGATACATATAGGTTTGAAGACACATGCCTGGAGACCACGCACCTACAATAGTAACAGATCTTTTAGGTATAGAGTGCAAGGCCAGCAAGGTGGCTCACAGAATAAAGCTGCCACCAAGCCTGAAAATCCCACATGGTGGAAGAAAAGAACCATCTCTTAAAAGTTGTCCTCTGATCTCTCTATGTGGACCATGGCATGCACCGCCCTCCCCTGCCTCATCCCACCAAATAAAATGTAATTTTTTAAAAAAATTAAGTATAGATTCTGGACCAGATATAGTAATGTAGCATACCCCAGGGTAAGGTAATTTTACAAAATTTGAAAAGAGAGTATAACAATATAAATATAATATTAAGGCTTAAAATAATGAACCCATCCATCTTCCAATGTAAAGGCCTATGACAGTAGACCATTTGCATAAACCACCTGTTTACAATGTGTCTGCAGCTTTGTTAGCAGTAGAGGAAGGGGAGAGCTGAATGGGAGGAAAGAATAGGAAGATAGGATAGATGCATCAAACAGTTTGGGCCCAAGAAGCAATCTGGGGTGAGCGCAAGTGCCTCGTTTTCAGTCCTGTGTGAAGACCAGCCTTGCAGAGTCTCATCAGTGAAGCATGGTCAGGCCTGGCTTTCTCCAGTTGCAAATACACCAGCATTATCTAGTCAAGCAGCTCCGGAAGATAGAAAATTCTGGCACAGAAATACTAAACTCAGAAATCCTCCAAGTGAACACAGGGAGAGTTCGAGACCACCTGTCATAACACCCATGGTTATAGACTCTGGCCACCCAGAAATGTAAATTCCCGAGTAACCAGAGAGCCGTGCACCAAGAAATAGCTCTTATGTAAGACAGCTCCCAGTGTCCCTATGTTAACCAGGACACGCGCTCTTCTCTCACATACTCCTACAACAGGGTTGGTGGGCGGCGTTCTCTCAGGGTTCTCTGCCTCACGGGCACCGCCCACGCCCACCACCCAAACCCTCATTCTCACCTCTTGTCTCGCTTGCCTGATTTGTTTCTCCAGCTCCTCCGGTATCATTTTCCCTCTGAGGGGTACAGAGTTGAGACATTCAGTTATATTCAGTACTTACCAGGCAAAGGTTGTGCTTTTAGAAGGCAGGCTCGCCCCCGCTCCCGCGACGCTTCTGCCCCCTCTCCCCCCCACGCCCCTACCTCCACTCCCACTCCCGCCCCTGTTACCTTCCATCTGTTTCTACAAAGTACACATTCTGGGTGCCAATCCCAAGGAAGGAGGCCGCTTTCTTCATGGAGTAATGACACTGAATTAGAGAGAGGGGGAGGGACAGAGATGAGCGCGAGCACAGCAGGAGACATGTATTATTTACTATCTATAAAGTGCTGCTGTGCGGCTTCTTAGCTTCTGGACAGTCTTTGCAACATGATCGCGTGGAAGAAAGAAAATGATCATTGCACCGAGCCACTTACTGAGTGGCAGAGACGGTTGACTTTGGGATCAGAGAAAACAGCGTTTTTTGGAACCTTGAATAAATAACAAACTAAGTTTGCCAATCCAGAAAGCATTGTATCAACAAAGCCTTTGCCATCAGCTCGTCCCAGAAAGAAATAGTTAACGCGTGAACCCGGCTTAAGGCGTGGGACTCGAACCTGGCTTAAGGCATGGAACATGAACCCCGCTTAAGGCGTGGGACAGGCTTGGTCACTGAAGGTTCTTGGTCTTTTGGAAGACCAAGGAAAGTCTCTCTTGACAGTACTATTATGGGCAAGTTAATATAAGCTTAGAATTTAGTCCACTGCTGACCTAAACCCTCTGAGGAGGGACAAGAAGCTATCTCAAAGATGACAAGAGTAAGGTTTAGTAACTTCCTAGAAAAAAAAAAAAAAAGGTCAGTTATAGACAGAGATCAGACACTAATTTTATAACATCGAAAACAAGGCTAAAATTAGGCCTACAGAAATATGGCTAATATCACGTGAATTGAAATAATATTGATAGGTAACGGCTGTACTCCAGCATGGCTAAGGGCAGCAGTTGGGTCTGGCAGGTGTAGCCTATTTCCTGTTGACAAATACTGGCAAGGCTGCAGAGTGCTGGACCCTCTACCTCACCCTTCGAAGCCTATCCCAAAATTAGCACTTCAACATGGAAGATGGCGTTCTTTGTGTATGAAGGGGGACAGGTGGTCAAGTCATTCTTTTTCATGCCAGAGAAACAAAGGCAATAAAGAACATTATTATACTAAAAAAAAAAAAAAAAGTAACTTTAATTTGTAGGGAAGAATGCATTAAAAGAATAGTCATGCCTTCACACTTAGCTTGATATATTTCCTCAAATGTGGTCATTTTTTTCCTCCTTTTGTCAAATGGGGAGGGTTTTTTTTGAAAACCCTGTAAAAATAAAATGCAGAAGGAGTCGTACGACCAGGAAAAATGAGACCATCCTAAATAATTAATTTCCAAATATCAAGCAGGACACATCCCAAATGCCCACAGGATGCATTTATTTCAGGGTGTCACAGAACATATGCATATTGGAGGGTAATAATGTACATAAAAAATATAATTAATGTCTACGGGCTACATCAGCCTGTGCTGGCTGGGGGCACCACTCCTGCACAACTGAGGTGACACAGCCAAGGTGAATTATTTCTCACCAGAGAGGTGCGTTCTGCCAGCCGAGCAGCTATCGATTTCCTAATGATAAATGCTAGCCTGCTTCCAGTGACGTCGATTGGTAAGGAAAATCACCGCCCTCTCCCCACGAGAAACAGCACCCTGTCTCCACCCAGCGCTCTGCTGAGCAGAAAAGTCTGAACTAGGAATCAGAACAACAGCCATGGAGTTAATCCTCAGGAGGCCAGGACCAGGGACAGCGCAGGAGCATCCTCAAATGCAGAGAAGCAGATTTACCTTTTAATGTCTGCCAACTAAAAAGGCAAACATCCGAGAGTTTCTGAGAAGAAGGGCCAGAGAATGGAGTGAGGCTTCAGATGTGTCAACTAGTTGAGGAGAAAGGAAAACCCTAGGTGTCTGGGCCTGAGAAGTAATGACTGCATTTTGAAGTAAATGATGGTTGCTCCCATCACTGGCCAGAGACAAATCTGGGCGTTCTAAAACCCAGCCTCCCCACAGGTTTTGTAAATCTACAGAAGGTGTAACCAAGTGGTTCCCAGTTTCCACAAAGATGAAGCAGTGAGCCAGTGAGAACATGACAGTCAGCTTTGAGCTGAAGTGTCGCGCTCTGGTTCTTGCTAGGATGCTTTGTCTGTGACCTTGGGTGTTTTTCCTGTGATCTTGGCATTCAGGATGGATTGCTGATTGGTGTGTGCTGTGTTCAGACACTTTGGGTCTAGTGCTGACTAGTATGATGCTCAGTTTTTCAGGTAAGGAGGGCAGCAGACTTGGTCACTGTTACCCTTCCAGGGAGAGAAAGCAGAAATGCTCTGGACACTCTTAAAGATGCCAGGGTCAATGCAGATGGATGGCCTTCACCTTCATGCACTGCACGTCTTAAAGGGCACTTGATTTCCTGCTGGGAAGACCTGGGATCCATCCCACACCAGCTCAGGGGGCCGCATTGTGTAGAAATTTCCTCGTAGTGAAAACATTCCCCTAAGGCTCAGGAAGTAAGAAAGACCTACAAGACTCGGGGGAGTTCCTGAAACTTACAGGACTCACAATGTCCCTCTCCAAAGTTCTAAGAGTGCTGACAAGTTGCCAGGAGAAGAAACTTCCCAGCCAGCTGATTCACTTGCAAGTCATACAGCCAACTCCAGGGATTCAACTTTCATAGGTCCTGCCTATGCTGGGCTTGGCTTTTCAGATGCTGTGGACTTTGGAGAACCCATGCTCCTGGATGTAACACCCTACCCACACCTACACTCCTTTAAGTAACCATGGTAAGCTCACTGGATCACCAGCCTAGACTTACGTGGTATTCTTTCTTTGCTGTCTCCTATGTGACCTATCTAGAATGAATAGATGTTTGTTCATGTATTCCTCAGGCAAAGTAACACATCAGGGAAGAAACACTGAGGTGCAAGGTTCAAGGAGGACCAGCCCCGAGATCAGCATCCTAGACCTCTCACTTCAATCCCTGGTGCCAGCCCTGCTTAGGAAGAACTGGTTCCAGGGTACTCCACTGTCTTTATGATCCTTCTCTTGTAGTGACAGACAATGATCTCTGCCCTGTGCTGTTTCTCAAAACAATCTCTGCTCACAAACCTCAAAACCCCTCTCCCTTCATATTCAAGGCACTCATAGAAAAGTGCTAACCAAGTCACAAATATAGAATTATATCACTTCTCTCCACAGATTTCCTTTCGGCACTGGAAAGACCACTATGGAAAGGCCAGTGAGAGTCCTCAGTGATGATCTTGCTGGCCAACAAGAGACAAATTACAGTCAAAAATGTGGAGTATGCAGAAACACCACCAGTGCAAGATATATGCATTCCAAATCTGGATGTATAAAGTAGAAATGCGGGAATGTGGGGGAGAGTGAAGACTG
Organism: Mastomys coucha; assembly: GCF_008632895.1. Taxonomy (NCBI): domain Eukaryota; kingdom Metazoa; phylum Chordata; class Mammalia; order Rodentia; family Muridae; genus Mastomys; species Mastomys coucha. The sequence goes on along the minus strand of NW_022196906.1, from coordinate 109,706,841 downwards.
AAAAGAGAAAGAATTACTGATAGGACCACGGAGGGACTGTGGGCCACTGGGTGCACACTAACTAAACTCCTAAAGGCAAATGATGATGTGCAGCCAGTGGCTACCCTAAGCCTTGAGGACTTTACTAAACACAGCATTGTGTAATTCTGGTTTTTAGCTAGTTTGCTGATTTGTTATAATAAGCAATGATGGTGGTTATTAAGGTGGAAATTAAAATAATGTAGATGCTATGACCATAGGCAGGGAAAGGAAGAAGGTGCAAGTTGCATCAGGCAGGACAGTTTGAGCCTATGACTATACATTCAAGGTAACAGTGTGCTCACAGAAATGGGATCCACTCAAAGCCATGGTGTGTTCAAAGAGATGGGATCCACTCAAGGCCATACATAGTGTGCTCACAGAGATGGGATCCACTCAAGGCAATGGTGTGCTCACAGAGATAGGATCCACTCAAGGCCATACATAGTGTGCTCACAGAGATGGGATCCACTCAAGGCCATGGCGTGCTCACAGAGATGGGATCCACTCAAGGCCATGGTGTGCTCACAGAGATGCCTCTCGGGGTCTGGAGGGATCACTAGGTTCTGGCGTCACAACAACTTAAGAACCTGGTGTCTTCTCACTACCTTCACCTGGACTACTGAACATCTCGTTGTCACCTTCATTCTCAGCCTCTGTTAAACTTCTTCCATTACCCATGGCCACTCCTCAGAAAAATACTCCAGCAGAGAAGAGTTAAACCAAGTGAAGACATAAAGTGCAAGAAGACACGGAAGAGAAAGCGGGGACAGGGTCTCTCATCAGCCTGCCCAGGAGATGGAACCGCACCATATATTGCTGATGACTTAGGTTCCTATGTCTGAAATAGACTGGGCTGTAGCATAGGGAGGGAAACCCTATCCCATAATAATCCCAAGTAAGCAAGTATTTTCACAGTTCTGAACATCCTACTCTGCCTACAGCCGACACTGCTTCTGAAGAACCACAGTGACCAAGGTAAGATGCTGATGGCCTAGTACCAGCCAGGTGAGTCTCCAAAGGTGCCCATGCCCTCACTTCTGCTCTCTTGTCAGCAGAGAGCTAACCAGAGCCAAGGGCAGGGAGAAGTCACAAAACTCTGCTAGGGTTCTCTTTGCTGAGGACCCTCAAGACATAAACTCTTGTAATAATAAAGTGACTTTTTTATCTCCTAGCAGAAAATGAATTGCTCAAGAAAGCCCAGCTGGAAGTCATAGACATTGTTTAAATTTTAGCTAACTTTGGTTTTTGTTTTGTTTTTGTTTTATGTAGGACAAGAAGTCTCAGGTCTCCTTTTGACATGTCCATACATATGGATTTTGGCTGGACTTGCTTCTCAACTCTTCCCCACCCATATCCCTAATCCCCCCCCCACTCTTACCCCTTCAGCCCAGTATTCCCCTTTCTTACATCTTATCATGTGTTTGTGCCATCTTGTCTGACCTTGGAAGCTAAGCAGAGCCAGGCCTGGTTAGACTTGAATGGGAGTCCACCTCCAGCTTTTGACAGAGTAGATGCACTGGGAATGGACAGAGATCCACTGGAACCACACAAAAAGGGAACAAGAGTCTTTTCCTGATAAGACTGACCTTAAGCTAGACCATCCACTTCTACCTGTCTCACTGCACCATCCACTTCTACCTGTCTCACTGCACCATCCACTTCTA